>NC_072738.1:47128691-47728691 GCF_026930045.1 Uloborus diversus | reverse complement strand
TTTCACATCGTATACGCTTTTTATTTGTAGAAAACTCACGGGTAATTTATATAAATATCTCGAACAATTTTAACAATACTTTAAAGATCAAATTTTTTTCGCTACCAAGGAGACCATTTATTGCCTCCTAACCACACGTATGTTACGCATTTGGATAGATTAATCTTGTCAAATTATTGATATAGCATAACTAAAGAAACAATTGAGTTCATTTAAATGCAAAAATACTCACAGTTTAAAATTCAGGAAATTTTTTTGCTAAATGTTACTGTAAAATGAGGTGATTACAGTACAGAAAATATTTACAGTAAATTGTACCGGGAAAAATAAACGATTGCAGTGCGAATTGACTCACAGTGCGAAGCAGATAACACCGCATTTCGTGTCCCAACTCGTATGGTGGGCAGCAAAACCGCCTGCCAGTCCCAAGGTCCCGAGATCGAATATGATGTTCGCATTTTGCGGTTTTTAACTCTCGTTTATTCTACCGTAAAATTTTACAGAAAAGTGGGATTTTACTGCAATTAAGTTGAATACTGGCAACATAGATGCCAGTAACTTTTATCGTAAAATTTCAGATTTTTTTGAACAGTGTACGTGATTCTTACCATGGAGATGCCTGAGGACAAATCCGAAATATACACAAAAGAAAAATTTTAAATCTTTATATATATATAGTATTCGTGCTCTCAAACTTCAAGAAATCTCTGCCCTGAAGTTGACATAAAGAATAGATCTTAAAAAATAATCACCTATAGCTTGGCCGTATTGGTAGGGTTAAAGAAAGTGGAATCATATCACTAGTGCGTGGCCAGGCTCAAAGATAGTCTTATCACAACTACAAATAACGTAACGTCAGGCTGGGAGGACTAATCACCAAGTCAAGAATAAACATTCAACTTGATTTATTAAACATTGTATGTCAGTTAGAATTCGCGATCCGATTTAGCTGGGCTGCTAGTGGCAATTTGGTGGACTTATAAAAAAAGAACTGAGTATTATAGGAATATAAGAATAACTTAAATAATACAGCTGTGTTTTACACAATAGCTAAGCCTTGACATTGCATGTAACAAAATCAGATATTAAACCGGTTTTATTCAATTCACAATTTTCGAATAAATCTCTTACGCAGAAAAGTATGGGTGAATTTAATTAGTATAACAAGCAGATACACTTTAGTTTATTCTATTAATGTTACTGATATGTGTTAGCGTAATTATTTTTTCAAATACGGGCAACAGTCCTAAAAAACACCAGAAAAAATTTTCTTTGGAAGAGAAAAAAAAAACATCATTCCTTCAGTATGTAAATAAAGGTTGCAAATAATAATAATAATAATAATAATAATAATAATACAATGCTAAACGAGTTACCATCTGCAAAAAAAAAAAGAAAAAGAAAAGAAAACTAGTTTGCAGCAGGAGATTTAATCCCTCTTAACGTTTTGCAAAATAAAAGCAAAACTCTTCATTAATTTAGACTGAATAAACTGAAAACATTTATAAATAAAGTTCTAACTAATAGATTAAATAAATTATGTTCTAACTACTAGAGGAAATTATAAGTCCAAAGAAGAGAACAAAATGTATCTGAAGCAGAAAAAAAAAAATGTTTCGAATTGTTGAAGAATTAGAAACGTGGGACAGCGTTTTCGCTTTTCCTAGTGAAATGGAACAGAGCTCTCATTAATGACTTGTATTGAGAAAAGCATCACACAATTGAGGTAAAAACACCTACAATTATCGTTCTAAATGACTTCGAATGTTCAAGCGAATTTCTTTTTGTGTAAAATAATTAAAGCATTCATACAAAATATATTTTTTATGTGTGTTCTGTAGTCCTTTCCTCTCTCCTCCTTCCCCTGCATAAGCAAAGATATGTTGAAATTTCACTGAAGATATGAACAAAAAAGGATCAAACTTGAAGCTTGAAATAACGGCATCGACCCCCAAAAGGGTTTGCAGCCTAAAAACACACAAATTTGCACAATATCTCAAGCTGCATCTATACCACTTGAAAGAATGTTTCTAACCTCTGCTATCTAAAATCAGTAAACGGCACTATATACAATACTCAATATCAGTCTTTAGTTCCCATTTAGCTACTAGGGAGGGGTGCCCATATTTAAGCTTGCGCCCTTTTTGACACATTTTCCTCTATCAATTTCAAATCTGAAAGATTTGATATTTAATGCAAAGTTTGGTTAGATATTAATTTAAAAAAAAAAATACACTGGTGTGCAAAACTTTAGCAACAAGTGCGTTTTTTGTCATAACTCTTCAAGAAATCATTCGATTGACATGAAATTTGAAAATGATGTACATTATTTTGTACTTAAACGATGGTAAAAGAATAACGGCGCAGAAATGAATATAAAGCTTAAAGTAGGATATGGAACAAAAAAAAAGGCTTTATTTGACATATAGCGGCGTTACACATGATTGCCTGAAGAAGCGTAAGTACAACTGGCAGATGTTCTCTAGTATGGGATATGCCCTCTCCTTGCTGCAATTGTTGCTTGGCATCGTCTCTCCATGCTAAGCACCAGGTTATCCAGGAGTTCTTGGGGTAAACGTCTCCATTCCTCCTTTAACGCATCTTTAAGCTGATGGGTGTTACCAGGAGGATACTGTCGTGTCGCAAGACGTCTCCCTAATGCATCCCACACACGCTCTATGGGATTTAGATCTGGAGAGTAAGCTGGACAATCCATTCGTCTGATATCTTCACTTTCCAGTAGCTCTTGAACATTAGCAGTGCAGTGTGGTCGGGCATTGTCATCCATAAAAAATGAAGTCTGGTCCAATGGCCCCTCGGAACAGACACATGGGGTAGGATTACCTCATTGCAGTAGCGATCTCTAGTTACAGAACCTCAGTCGAAGATCTGAAGCTCAGTCCGCCCGTTCAAAATAATGCAACCCCAGATGAGAATTCCAGGACCACCATAACGATCTCTTTCCGCGATGCTGTTGGGATGAAATCGAGCTCCAACCTCTCTCCAGATCAACTGACGTTGAGAATCGCTTGTAGCTCTAAAACGACTCTCATCTGTGAAGAGGACACGACTCCATTGATGAGGTGTCCAGGTTTCGTGTTCTCTGCACCACTCTAAACGGTGCTGCCGATGGCTGACTTTTAAAGGTATGCAGCGTTCAGGACGTCTAGCAAATAAGCCACCTTTGCGGAGGTGTCTGGCCACTGTAAATCTTGACACTTTTCGTCCTGTGGTTGTGCACAGCTGCTGAGATATGGCGCTTGCAGACTAAAAACGGTTTCTTTTCGCCTGTACGGCAATGTAACGGTCATCTCTTGGTGTTGTTTTCCTTGGAAGGCCACCACCAACCTTCCGAACAGCTGTACCAGTAGTTTTAAAGACATTCCAAGCACGAGAAATAACACTTTTGTTGATCCCGAACTCTTTGGCGATACTGGTCACACTACGTCCCTCCTCAAGCTTCCCAATCATTCTTCCTCGAGTGAAGTCGTCTAAATGATTTCTTGAAGACATGTTTCACAAAACAAAGCACTTGCACTTGCAGCGAATATCTTTAACTACGGTGCTCTTCAACCTTTTATCACAACTTTGACCTGCGCGCGCCGACCCACAAAGTTTACGTACACTTACATCACCTACGACGGTTTATTTCTAAAATTTGCATACAAATAGTCTTTCTACTGAATTACGTGCATATTATACTGCAATTTCATGGCTATCTTATACTTGTTGGGGAGATGTGGCGGAATAACCACTTGTTGCTTAAGTTTTGCACACCAGTGTAGTTAAAGATCAGTAAAGCTTGATGTAGTAAATAAGGACAAGTTCACGAGAAGTACCCACGTTAAAACTTACGTTAAACTACGTTAAAACGTAATCAAGACGTTGTGCTTGGCAACCATGTAGAACTTCCTCTGACTTTTCAGTAGCATAGACTAGTAATAAAATTTATTAGGTTGGATTCAGGCACACACACAGAGACTGACGTGCAGAGGTTTTAACATTATAAATGTTTATGTATATTTTAACGAAGAAGGAGAAAAAAAAAAGATTTTTTTTTAATAAAAAAAAGTAATTTTTTTAGTCTATGTTCTAGAATGGCAGTTAACATATCTAATGTAAATCTGCTGCCATAATGGTTTATAAATTAAAAATGAAACGGAAAAAAAAACTTGACTATATTTTATCAAATTTTAAAGTAATTATCGAATAAAACAATAAAAAGTGTTGAGAAAACGAAAATAATTGAAAATAAATTACTACCTGTCATCGACTTCATTTGTAATCGAAAATCGGGGCTATTGAATTAAAAGTTTAATAAACCAATAAACTCGCTCACTGAAAACACAGTATGTTTCGCTTGTCAAAATACCGGAGGCTATAGCATCAGCGAATGAAGTTGTTTGCACTATTACACTGACAGATTGTAATTAAGAACATTTATGACATATGTTTATCTTTGCCTCAGTTTAATCAACAAGCCGAGATAATTGTATAAGAGGGACTACATTTGCATTCACATAGTTGAATTGTATTTTCAAAATTAAACGACAGTAACTATAATGATTTGTTATAAAATCCAAATTAAGCAACTACTTATAGTAAAATTATTTTAATTAATGTACATGTAAGTCCTGTTTAAATTCAAAAATCCTTTAAATTGCTACTTGATTATTTATGGGACGGAATTCACAATAAATGTTGTAGACAATCACATATGAGCGAATTGTGAATTTTACAAAACTCATTTTCAGAGGTTAATGAAATAATTCAAAAGATCATCCTTTTCATGAAATTAATGCATTAAAAAATGTGAACAAGTTGACTTTGCTATACTTCTTCGATTTTTGTATTTCGGTTTGATTCGTGTTCAGAATTTGCGTCCTCTGTTTATATTAACACGTAAAGATTTAAATATTTATTTACTTATTTTGAAACAGTATTCATGTTAAAGTCAGAAAAATCAAAGCAATTTAAAGGATTTTCAGTCATGGTGCATAGTACAGTAATAACCGTAAGCTGCTTAATCTCGTTTCTCTGTAATACTGATTATATACCACCTGTATAAAAAATTCCGACATTCAACTTTCAGAAAATAGTTACAGCTGCAGTTTATTTCAACAATAAAGTTTCCGGTATTTTAACATCATTATTATTGAACTTATAGTTTACTACACCATATATACAATGATAAATTAGTGCTGGCAATAAATAATTTCGATAACTCTTTTTTTTAATGTTTTTCTGTCTTTTAATGTAACGTTGTATTCTGAAAGCACTGGGAATGCAGAGCAGATCCTAATCACAACACTACGACGCTGCCAGTTAAGGTTTGCCATAATTTAAAAGCTAATATTTTACTTTGGATGTATTTCTCCTTGCTTTGTCAGCTATATGTCTTCCACTTGTGATTAACGAAATTTATCAATACATTAGAAAATATCTTGTTATTATAACTACTTATAATAAAGAAAAGCATATTACTTTCAATCAGAATATAGTTTACTATTCTAAAACTCCTTGTAAGTTGCTGAAAAATAAAGTTCAATGTTAAACCTTTGTGGTACTACTGTTAGTAAATAGTAATATTTCGCATTGAGATCCAGGCGGGAAAATAATAAATCAGCCTTTCAAATGTACTTAACGGCTTTAAAGAGTTTCCCTAAAGGAATAAACATTACAGTTGAACATCAAATATTGGTTTAGTTTATCTCTAGATCAAACAGAAGGCTTGGAAAAGCCAGGGTGCGTTTCTAGTACAAACTTGCGACATACTCTAGGATGATTTAATCGATACATGAATTTATAAGCTCTTGCATATGTAATTATATTTCTTGTCAATGTTAGTCTAAAAAACAACAGAAGCGTTGTTATAACATTCATTGAACGACGCGAGCCTTTTGAAAAAGTATATAACTTGTTTTAATGAAAATTTTAATTAAGATTCAGCTTTTATTTTTTTTTTATATAAAAAAATACATTGGCAACAAATCAAAAGGGAAAACAAGTTGAATATCAGCAATAAGTGGTAATTAACATAATAATAATTAAAATAACAAAATAAAAAAAAAAATTGTTGAGATGTAAGAAGATTGCTTGGTAGGTTAGTGGTTGTATTTTCCTATGCTACTAAATAGTAATAGTTATCAAATCCGTTCAGTCTCATGTTTTAGTTTTAGAATTAAGATTTTGCAGCTTTTAGCTAAACAAGATCAGATTTCGTTTGCAAAAACAAAAATGAGTGAAGTTTATGTGAAGAAGGTAAAGCTAACGTTTTGTGTTTTATTACTTTAAGAAGCCTTTTCAATAGATAAAAAACAATCAAAACTAACAAATGTTGGTTAAGATAAAACTCGTTTGTCAAAGAGATTACTACAGCGAAACATAAATTTTAGTGCGTAAAATTAGCTTTTTCTTATTTCACATCATCTTTATCTTTATTACTAATAATAAAGCTGAAAGTCTCTCTGTCTGGATATCTGTCAGGATCTCTGTGACGCGCATAGCGCCTAGACCGTTCGGCCGATTTTCATGAAATGTGGCACAGAATTAGTTTGTAGCATGGGGGTGTGTACCTCGAAGCGATTTTTCGAAAATTCGATTGTGTTATTTTTCTATTCCAATTTTAAGAACATTTTCCCGAGCGAAATAATCATAAGATGGACGAGTAAATTACCAAATTATCATAACATGGAACCGTAACATGGGCAAGCCAATAGGCGAGAAATTCATCATACATTATTTGTAAATATACAGGCGAACGAAAAGGCCTTTTAATTTTCTATTACGGGCAAAGCCGTGCGGTTGCCACTAGTTTAAAATAAAATACCAGCTTTGGTCTGCATTTTAGAAACGGGTTAGACAAAATTCAACTTTTAATTTTGATCACAGTAGCTCATAAATGGATATTTAGACTTCAAACGCTTCTAAAACGAACGGTTCTGAAAACTTTTCAAAAGATTTCAATGCTTTTCAAAAGGTGATTTAAGTCGTTTGATCCCTCACTTTTCTTACATACTCCTATTTTGTCGAATCTGACTTTCTTTCCACCAAGTGAGAAGCAATGGCGAAATCAAATTCAAATACTTTTCACAGACTTTAAAAAAGAGGGGAATTTTATTTCATTGCAAGAGCTTTTGCATTTAAAATGTCCTCCTTTTGTGATGTACTTCTAAAACTTGTCACTATACATAATGCATACCCGTTTTCACTAACTTTACAATGGTAGATGCCATTCCAACTCTATTTGAACATAACGAATCCCCGATTTTGTTCGTTAAAATGTCAGTAGCTAATTTTTCTTTTGACACATGAATCTTCGTTCAGTATAAATTGTATAGACGTGATTTTAACTGCACGTCTTATCTACTTTTTTATCTTTTTATTTTTGTAATGCCATCTTGTGTCACCTCATACTATTATAAGCTCATAAATTAATGTTTTATTAGAAAAAAAAATAATTAAAATATTGCAGGTACTAATCGGTACTGTTTGACCTTTCCCGATTATGAATAGTATGCTTTCATATTAAGAAATAATTAAGTAACTTTGTGTCGAAAAAAACAGGAAATATCCGATGTATTGAAGCGCAAATATACGAATTACATAATACACATGTTTCGGGGTCTCAAGGAACCCCTTTTTCTATTCAAAGTTGTGAGCTTTTGAATGTAGAGACATCCGATACGTGTATTTAGTTCTTTTATTCTGTGATAGTTTTTTTTTCCTAATATGAATATGTTCATACTAAGTGAAGTGCAGTTGGAAAAACTTTACGTACAAAGACATCTATTTCTTTTATTTAATGACTATTTTCTGCTGTTCTAACCAGCCTCAGTTTCAAATCACGATTTTACTATTTATATTGACGACGTATGATAAAGAGGCCGTGACCTTAAACCAGTGTTTAAAGAGATCATAGAAATTGAAAGCTTTTGAAACCCCTTAAGTAGAACATTTCCAAAAACCATAAATGCTACGTTATTGCACAAAATCACTATTGAATTTTTTTTTCTTTATGCAGAATTTAGTTAATTAATTGAATTCCTGATTTTAGTAGTAATTATGCACCATACAGTTACTACTTAATAACCGTTTGAATTCTCAAATAACGCAAGTCTCCGAGGTGTAAAATTACTGCAGTAAGTCCGGCACAACTCGTCCCATCTAAGAAGAAACTTTATTTTTAAAAAAAATAGAATGACGATAAATAAAAAAAAAATAATTTGAAATTTGACACCTTGAATTCTAATTATGTTTTCGCAATAACAAGTGTGTGTGTGTTTAGGCGTGTGTGTTTGTGTCTGTGTGCAGGTATGAGTGCGCGTGTATGTGTAGGTGTGTGTGTGTGTGTGTGTGTGTATGTGCGTGTGTGTAGAATATGGATGCAACCTGTAGCCGGTTTTCGCTAGAGGAGCAGCATCGTGAGGCCGGTCGACGGTGGTGCTGCAGAGGTAGGCGGGGGGAAAATAAAATCATAGGAATTCAAAACAGTCAAGTGAGAACAATAAGCATGGTGATTTCTCAATAATATCACCGGTCTCTTTTAATATAGGTCCAAATGATGTGTAAAATTTATTATGACCAAAAACTGCGAATTAATTTTTTTTATTGAAAAAACAAAAACAAAATTGCTACTTTGGGGCATATTACCTTGACACTCAGACAATACAAACCACTACATCAAGTTAAATGCCCCACTTGAGGTAACATTACCAAACTTCGTATAACAAGCAAAAAGTATTAACAGTTAACTAAATGACTAAAACCAAGACATAGGAGAGGTCACCTACCGTTTGTACTGGTTATCTCCAAAATCTACATTTGCCAATTACTCCCTTTGCTTCTCACTGCATCATTTGTAAAGTAGAAAGTGTTTCATAATGTGTTTGCTTCTTCAATATGTCCAAGCTTGCACGGAAACCTATTGTTTCTCTCTTCTTTATCTACCAAAACAATATGTCATGCGTTTACCCTTTAACAGGTAATTTTATTCGTCCCCCAGAATATATGTGTTCACGGCTTAAAATCTCTCGTAATTGTACTTTCCAGAATAACTTATGTAGAAGAATTTTAATGAGTCAAATTGCTTATAATCTCACTTTAGAAATCTAATCACAAATGTTAATCAAAGTAACTTACAGGATTAACTAACTTAGTACATAATTTAGAAATTTAACCCACAAGTTCCCAATCAAGCATTTCCTTCTGAGCATCAATTTCTCAGATAGATTATTCTCGTAATCTGCACATTAAATGGTATCCATGGTGATTGATAATAGAGTTGAATAGCGCAAAATATCAGGAGTAGTTTGGGAATTGAGCAATTAAGTAACTCGCAGATAATTATTTCCACGCTTGCACGTTACAGTTTCATTTAATGAATCTCTGTAAGAAGAGTTACAATTACAAAATAAAAATAGCTCTTACCTTTTAGCTAAATTACTTGTATTTAAATTACTAATAAAGTACTTTTATATGGAAAGAAAAACGGAGTAAATTGAGGTAATTAATAAATGAAAGTTCTTTAATGTATCTTGAATACTTAGAGAATTTAAACGTTAACTGTCAAGAATCGTAAAATTGAGTTAACATTTTCGTTTTACATTCGATTTATGCTCGAATTCCGGTAGAAAGTTGAAGTAATAGAAATTGGTTATTTTAGCAAAAATCAATCGGACAATGTTATAATAAATACGATTTCCCTATTTAAGATACTAAGTAGGGTGTAAGTATGCACTTTAGTTAGTTTAGTTAGTTTTAGATTAGTTGTACTTTTCAGCTTTTTTAATTGTATAAATACAGGGTGTGGCAAATAAAAAAAAAACATCGGGTTAAGCTATTGTATCAGATAATATATATTGGCTAATTTCTTTCTGTTTTGTGTTCAAATATTTTTGTTCACCAATTTAATTACAGAATATTTAATAATGCATTTCTTAGTTTTTTTTTAAAAACAGTTTCAAGCAAAATGTATGTTTTTGTTTAGTTGCTTCAGCAAAGAAAACACTAGTTCGCTTGCTAAATATGTCTCGGTAAACATAGTCTGATGCAATTTGCCGTTTCATAGCGATTGGCCAATGAGGCAACGTTACTCTGGCTTTGCAGACCTAGTGCTATTTGCAGATATGGCATCCAGTCTGTTGTGTGCCGCCATTAAAACGTGAATTTTAATGGCACAGAAAATTTTGACGCTCAGTTTGTCACCAGATGGAGGCACCTGCGCCATCTTCGATGCGAATCAGTACTAGGAATTCTAGTTTGCCGAAAGTACTGAAAGCCAAGCAAGCACTCGAGAAATGATTAACATACTGCATAATCATACAGGGGCGCTGACAATTTCCTACACCTTGAAAATTTGGCAATTGGCCACTGGGACCATGGATCAAAACCCGAATTAAAAGACATATGAGGTCAACCCTACACCACCAAGCCATCCATTCTACTTTTATGATAGCATAAATTTCTGAAAAGGAAATTGTGTTTTAGTGTTCTTTTACAAATCAGCCAACCCATCTTGTTCAGTATAAACGCAACGCAAGAAAATGAGATACAGGAGAAAAAAAACAATCAAAACAAATTTTATTCTTTTTATTCACATTAACAAAGCATAATGTAAAACAAGGAATCACAACTTGTTTTGTGGTAAGAAACAATCACAGGGAGTGTTGAATGCACATGACAACATGGAACACAAGTAACAAAATGGATCGCGACAAAATGGAGACGAGAACTTTGGAACAACATTTGTACAGAGGACAACTCATAGACAAACATAATAAGTTAAATTCCTTCTTTTTCCTTTTCAAAGCATAGCTGTTAAGTGATTTAGAGTCTTCGGTTTTGCTATTCAAATTCTCCCGAAAAAGGGTTTTAAACTTTAATAAATTGGAGGAACTAATTAGAGAACTTCTTACTGTCAGAAAACTAGCTACCTTATGTTTGCAACAAAAAATACAAAAAAAAAAAACTAACTGTTATAGAATTATTTAGAAACATTTAAAAACAAAGTATTTCAATTTTCAGACAAATCAGTCAATATAGGTTAATTTTTATTTGTCATTATTAAGCATTTGATAGTTAATGAACATAGGATTTTTTTTTTAATTCCATTATTTCATCAATGAACTAGGGAAAGCAATTACCTTTTCCTAAATGTCCTAATATTAAGCGAACGCTGTATGCAACCTATTATTGCGCATGTACATTTTTTTATAAAATAGAAGCCAATAATGCTTAGATTTTTAGCTTCAATATTTTATTTTTTATTAAGAGGGCATTAATGAATTTTCAGCGTTCATCCTATTCATACCCGTCGTCTTTTATGTTAAAATTAAGAGTTCCGTATCAATTAAGTTTAGCAATCAGATAAAATAAATAAATAAATAAAATAAAGAGTGGGGAGGGGGAATGTGTTTTGGGAAAAAAATGAAATATTTCATTTCAATGCATAATTAATTCGATAACAAGACTTTTAAATTACTTTTGCTTTAATGAGTATTTTACAGCATTTTGAAAAATAGAGTGCTATCTTCAACATTTTTAAAGGTTTGGAATATCAACCATTTGTGGGCATACTAATTTTTTTTTTTCTCAAACGTTAAATTGATTCAAAGAATCTGAACAAATAGAACTGGTATTAAATAACTTGCATAAAATTATCCATCAACATACTCAGGAGCCGTTTTTCGCCGAACTGTGAGGTACGGTTAACCTTTTTATTACCCTATGCCATAAATTCAAATACGTAATAATTTTAAATGCCAAGTTCAAACTCTCAAATAACCTAGAGCAAAATTTGAACATATAGAAATGAAAATAAATACTTTAAAAACAATTTCGTTCATGAAGATTGACTTTCGTAACTGTTGCTACATAACGGATATATTTGACCATGAAATTCATTAATTGTTTCATAGAGTAATTTCATTAAAACGATTTTTTTCACAGACATTTTAGACAGCATTTTTGCAATGTAAATTAACGCGTTTTGCTTCAGGCGCGCTTGTAGCATCTTGCCATCTTTATTAATAAAAATTAGTTTTCTTTTTTCTGTAACCAGAAAGCTTATCATATTTTAACCTCGGTCTCATAAACTTTGATAAAATAAAAAGCTATAATTCATATTTTATTATATAAATAATTATGTATTTTGCTTATTATTTATCATTACTTTACTAAAATAGTCTTCTTTTTTTTAAATGAAGTTTAGTTACACGTAAAAATAAAGGACTTTTTAAGAATTTCCGCTTTGTTCAATGCTTATATAGTTTTTTACTATTCAACGTTAGTCAACTGAAAAACTGATGAAGGAATAAATATGCTTGAAAGTTAAGTAAATAAAAGCATATAAAAGTACATAATATACTTAACCTTCTCTAAAAATATTTAACTGTTTATTGAAGTGTCCGTGAAACCATATCAAATGCTTGCGAGTTTAACGGGGATGTTAACAAAATGTTTAATAAAAAAAAATAGACTCCAAATGCATGTATAATTTCATTTGCATTACTGAAAACTTTTATAAAAGTAAACCAATTTATTTAGGAAGTTTTTCCATAAGTTGATATGCGAATGATTACAAATAAAATAAAAATAACTTTGAAGTAAAATTTAATAATTAATTTAGAATTTATAATTCCACAAAATTTTAACAATGGGCTTTTTTTTTTTTGCAATTCTATTTAAGTTATTTTTCACTCAATAGACATTCCCAGCTTTAATTTAGGATGACCTAATTTTTATTCTCGTTAAATTATATCGAGATTTTAATGAAATTTTTCAATTAACAGTTGTAAGGTGGATTTTTTAAACCCTGCAAACAACGCGATAAATTATTTTTTATTTTGTTTTTTGCCAAGGGCATATTTTATGTTTCCACGACGCCAACTGAAAACAACTCATTCATATTTCCGCATGGTTGTCTTCATAGACACGCTTTTGAGACACAGTTTACTGCGTCATCGTTCTTTACCTGAATTTTGATTGGGACTAAAATATTAACATCGCTTACGTAACTTAATTTATAGGCCTAAGCAAATACGTCAGATATAACTGAAGAAACACATTATATTGAATCAAAAAGATCATTCACAAAATCAGCATTACGATAACTCACGTTTGTAAAAATCAGAATAAGTGCTCCCAAAAAGCAACACAGAAGTCTAGACTCATGAAACTTTCTCAAATAAATAATGTTCTTGATTGCAACTAATAAAAAATATCACCAGTGGCGACACCTGGAGCGAGAACAGAGAAACTTAGAGCGATGAAATTGGGCACGGGGACGAGATATGGCTACTTTACACTAAATGTAGCTCATAAAATTGTAGCCATCGATTGCTTTTATGCCATACGAACTATTTTTGACATTATTATCGCCGTCTAAGTTCTGCAAGAATATTATTGAACACATGTGCATTACAAGTTATTGGACAAGATTAAAAATAACTGTGAATTTCAATGAATGCAATTTAATTTTTCTATTGCGTAATTAAATTTTTCTTTGCTAGCAAGTTTTAAATCCTATTGTATAAATTAATTTCTATCCACTTTTGCTTTTTGTACAAGTTCTTCATTAATTGTGGAAAGATTAACCTTTTATAAGTGACCATACTTTTTTATTTCTTTTAATGTCATTTTATAATTACAGAAAGCAAATGTATGTGTCTTCTCAATCCAGAGAGGAATTGGTTTTAAAAAATATATTTCAATAATTTCTCTTCTCAAAATAAGTTTCCAATTTGTGAGCAAAAAAAATAATTTAACAGAAAATAAATAAAACAACCTAAAAACGAAATCATAATGAAATTATTGAAGAAAAACAATTAACTAGTTTTTATACACATTATTTCATTTATATTAAGTTTAATCACTTAAATGCTTCTCTGTTGAGATACTTCAAAAAAAAAAAAAAAAAAAACCCACATAAATGAATAAATCGTAAAAATTTAAATAGTCCTTCGTTGAAACTTTAAACTACAGCTTGTCAGTCAAGTATTAAATTTTTAATTTGTGATATAGAGGAAAAAATAATTATAGAAACTTATTTTTTTTTTGCAATTAATAAATATTAAATTACGATCAATAATTTAAATTGATTGTTAGTTAAGTGAAATGATAACTATTACGTTCAGAATACAGTTAGTATCTATTGAAAAGCAATTCTAACTGTACTACATAGCTGAAAAGGGTAAATCTTAAGAACCCGAAGCAAAAAAAAATAAAAAAGTAAAAAAAATTGTATTTAAGTTTTGGGTTTGAAAAACTTACAGGAAAAGGAAGTAAATTTTAAATTTATCATGAAAATTTCATTTTACTGGAATTCAAAGTTACTTGAACTAACATTTATTGTTCTCGCATTTGTGAATGTGTACGTTGAAAAACCAGAATTAAGCCCTATTCTTGAAAAAATTGGTAGAATATCACTTCGGATTGAAGGCATTACTCTGCCCTTAAATTGTCTATACAGGTGTGGTTTGAGAAAGAAAGTATGACGTCAATCCGAAATGGAATTATTCCTCACGGGAGCCAGAATAAGCATCATAAGTATAGTTGTGTATATCTTTAAACAATGTACTAAGAAATGTTTAATAAACTTCGAAGCTGCCACCAAAGTGAGGCTTTTTCACCACTTTTGAATGTGTCTTGAAGATTCACTCATGTTATAACAAGTATGGAAAAAATTATCTGGGCAGCACAAGTTTTTAATATTTTTAGTATAAGGCTAACTCAGATAATGAGTCCTTCGTACTGAACAAATTCATTGACATTGTAAGGTTTGAAAGCGTATCAAACGCAGAAATACATCTTTACAAAACAAAACTGCTTCTCTGACACACGAAAAAAAGGCTTAGCTTGTTTACAATGGTCCTCTCATCGCAGCCATAATGTGTCTCGTCATACAGCCACACATTGGTCAAACAACAACATCCAAGCATATATATATATATATATATATGTATACCGTCGGGTTTTCCAAACATTATATATCAGTGCGCTGCAAGCAATTTATCAAACATGTACGAATTTCATCTATAACCTTTATACTCTTTTTATACATAATATATTGATCTAACATGGGCAGAAGAAGCCATGTTAAATTACAAATAACACTCAATATTTCAATTTTTCATTAACAATTTTAATTTTTTCGTCTGCAAAAATGTTGAAAAGAAATTAAAAAAAAAAAAACATTGTGGCGATGATTGTGTGTGATGCAATGTTAAAATTAATATAATCGACATATGACACTAAAACGAATAACGGGCCTACAATAGTTATGGCAACAAGATCTCGGATTCACCAACGCAATCGTCAGAGTTTCAGCATGCAATCCAAAATAGATATGTCTACTGTTAAGAAATCTTTACCTAACTTTACCAGAAAAATTCGCTCGGCACACTATTTTGCTTGCGTGTCCAAGAAATGGACTGCATGGTGTTAAGAAATACTATCATCAGACAATTGGAAAACTCTTACCAAGCTCACTTTTGGCAACGTTTTCAAATGGACATCTGAATTTCGTGAAACGAGCCTTACTGATTCTTTTCACACAACATTGCCACAATGCTTAAAATAGGACGTTGCTTATAATATGTTTATGATACATTAAAAAATAACAGAAATAGAACTTTCATTTACAGTTCAGTCTTTTGATCTTTAAAATAATTTAAGTACTTCTTGATTTTCACGGATCCACTGATGAAACGCCAAATCATCTTAAATAACAGCAAAAATTAGCCAGACGAAGAGCAACCATAACCAGTTGGCTTCCATTTGTCAAAGTTGACGAACTGCTTAAGCAACTCTACCGTAACGTCATTTTAATAGCGTTGACCGTGTAAATCAAGTAGTAACTATCTTCTGAAACAAAGTATTTATCTTAGTTTACAAATATAAACTGTCAAATATCTCGTATTCTTAACAAACTTCTCTCCTGCATCTCGTGTCAGAATTTTCCAAGAGCCAGCTGATTTTCCTCCAAGTATCTACATATAGCTAAGAATTATCTTATCCTACAAAACATATAATTTATAGATAATAAAATAAGTATACCTCAGTTAGGCTTTTTTGGCTGTAATCTGACTCATTTTAGCTTCTATGTAAACCTGCAGCGATTGCATAATTTAAATCCGCAGCATTCTAGAAATATGGACTGAATACAGTTTCATTCTTCACTTTGTAACAACTTTTTCTGGGGTTCAAAATTTTGTTTTTCAAAGTATTGTTAATTTAAAGTTATTTCATAATCGGACAACTTAAAGAATCTGGACGATTCAGTATAACTATCCAAACTTGCTCACAATATTTTTTTGCCGTTATGTCTTTATATATCTATTTGCAAGCATTTGCTATCCTGAATTAGGGTTCTCCCAAGTGCATATTCTCTCACCACCAACAAACAGTAAATTACAATTTGAGTCTTTTGTGTCTAGAGTCTTGTATGTAACAGTTTTATGACTGTGGCATCCAGTAACAACATGAATGTCATGACTTTGGAGCATGCGCAGTTCACGGCAGTGTCTCAGTCTGAAGGTCGGTAACTCGACTCGATTTCTCATACAAACATATTCTCCGGAGCAGTCTCTGTTCCCAGTACTTTCTAATTCTCTGCTCGAATTATAACTCTGTGCTGGCCTTCAGAAAAACATGACTAGTGAAATAAAAGTGAGAACAAGGGGTAAGTAACCGGTACGGTGTGTGACGTAGGGGGCGCTTGACTTCGTAAGGTCACGCCTCTTCATCATCACTCTGTCTATAACGTGCATCACGCCGTTGACAGCTTGGACATCTGGGCGGATAATTCGAGCCTGTAGCCCCTCCCACTCCAGCAGAAGTTCACCTGTAAAATAGTAATTTCTTGATTAGATAATTATGATTTTATACAAGTGGTTGATGAAGTAACTATTTTATGACGTTAAATCATCGAGGAACATGGGTAAGTAGAGTGCAAAGCTAGTAGTCAGGTGACTGCTTAAATCGTATAGCGCGCAAGATGGCTGATACTCTCAGATATAATTGCACGTTTTTACTGTTGTTGACGTACCGTTTTAGGGAGGCTCAAAAAGTAAAATAAAATTCATTCATAGCTCAAAGAATAAATCTAGTTTTACTGGTCAATTTACGGCACTTTAGATTACTTATAAACAAGAATTTATAGATTCAGCAACTGTTTAACATTAACAAGAAATTATTCGTTTCCTTTAAATGGTATTTTTCTTCCACACTGTTTGTATGATACTAATAAGGTATTTATTTTGTGAGTTATTATCTTTCTTGTGGACTGTGAGTAAAAACAAAATCGTATCATCTTTAGATTCTGCGAAGTTTTTTGTCAACTTTTGTTACAGTTTTATTCCAGAAAGCAATTCAGTTTGAACAATTTTCTTATTGTGCTGCTATTTAAGCATCAATTTCTACTTTCGATGAAATATGTACTTTTTGATTTTCAATTTTTCAAATCTGTTTTTCATCAGCTATCCTGATTTATAATAGGGCAGCCGAAAGATTTTTTTGGGATTTTCTCAAGATCGCCAGATAAACATAGTGGGGATACCTTGCATCTTTTCGAGTACCTCCACCAAATTTAAGCCCTTTACCTAGGACCGTGCGTTTGGACAGTCCATTAGATTAGTAAAAAAAAAGCGAATCAGAAATATTGTAGCGCGTCATATTAAGATAAGGTGTGTAAATTACTAGTAAAAAAGTGAATATTTAGAAAACCTGAGAATTTCAGCGTAAATTAAAGGAGTGGGAATGTTACAAAGATTTTTCATAGTTTTTGCTAACAGTTAAACCGCGGAAGTATTTTATTTTTACAATTATAACTATTTTTATTGCTTTTGGCAACAATTAAAAGACAACTGTGTCATTTCCGTTACACAAAAAGTTGTGGATGAGAATTTCATAGCACTCGCATAAAAAGTTTCACTTAAAAGTAATCGGAATAGTGACAGATCATAGGACTTTTGGCACATCAGATTTAACGTTGGCGAATTCCGCATGTACTTCATTGGTCTTTATTGTTTCTGGCATTGGCCATTGAATCCTACGTCTCCGAGTTCGATTCGCTAATTGCTTGACTCTCTATAGTCTGTGTAATTTTTATACAGAAACAAATTTCTTCCATTTGAAAGTTTGTCGTCAGCATCATGGACTGAGCAAAAAGCCTGTTCCGTGCTTGGCATGTTGGTCTGCCCCGGTTTCAATTGTATTTTTGCCTCTGATAGAAGGTAGCTCTCGGAAAACTTCCCTGTTTCATACGTAGGATATCGTTATCAATGAGGCATTCGCTAGTTTTTATTAGTTACATTAGTAATACTACCATATAAGTTATAGGATAAAAAAAAACTATTTCTCATGTTTCATGATAATTTAAAAACGTTAATTTGACTGTATATCAGAGCTATCTTATTGGTCATTTTTGCTTGAATGCTGATAACATCGTAAGAAGAAAAAAGTATTAGTTTCATATACGTACTACGATCCAAAAAATCGAGGACAAGTTGTATAATACCTTAGCCTGTATAGTTCATATCACCGTAGTACATTAAACTTCAATATACCTTGAGCGACCAACATTCGTATAACTTTTGGAAGCACTCCTGGAAGTCTTTTTTCGCAAGCTCCTGTAAGGTCTCCTGCGATGCAGCTTTAACTTCATCGTTGTGAGGAAAGCGACTTCAATGTTGATAATGAACACTTCAATTGGATGTTAAACAGATAACACCACGTTTCGTCAGCGTCGTGTGACTTTTACCTATTTGCAGCAGCGGGAAAACATTTGCAGGGATGCAGCATTGCAGCATTCTTTCGGTAAATGAAGTTAAAGCTTCTAAGGAAGCCTTACAGGAGGTTGAGAAAAATGGCTTCCAGAAGTGATTCTAAAAGTTATAACGAATGTGGGCTGAAGTATATTGTCGCACAAGGTATTTTAAAGTAATGTATTTCAGTGATGTCAACCATACCAGGGTGAGATTTTTACAACTTGTCCCCAAACTTTTAGATCGTAGCTCATAGCAGGAGTCGAATCTGCGCAAACATAATTGATGAAACATATACACAAAACTACACACAAATAGTTTGAATTATTTTCATCAAAAATACACATCGCTCAGTAAACATGTGACTCACGTATGTGCACAGGTACACGGTTACAATAAATCCAATATGACAAAAAAAATCTGGGAAACAAATTTACATTTGTGAATTTTATCAAATGCGAATTTAATATTTTGTTGGAATAAGATTTCTTTTCATCACAGAAGTTATGTTTGCAGGAATTTGAAGGAGTTTTCAAAACGTTGATCAACACATATACTTTTCAATTTTTAGGCAAGCATTTTTGAAGTATAAAAATGCAGATTTCCTTCTCAATATTACAAAAGTAAGTATGTCGACCTGATTTATATTTTAACTTATTACACATTTCTACATGGAACATCTAACACTGCATTCATAAAAAGCATTGACATGCAGAAAATATACTTACCTAAAGGAGGCAAGCCCCCTGAAATATTTCTCTTTCCTAGGTGCAGCAGAAAGAGAAGTGAAATAAGAAAAACATATTTAAAATGCAGGCAGGCAGGCACAGGCACATCCAATTCAAGACATTTCGGGGGAAATAAAAAAACAACACACTTACATTTAAATTATACTATTTACTCTAGATTTGTCAGGTTTGCACTAATAAAAATCATTAAAATTACGTGCATATTATATGAATACTAAAAGCAGCATAATGTCTGTTAAATTGTCACATAGTTTGTTAGCACAATAGAACAGAGAAGTACTTTTAACATCACAAACAATATAGTTGAAGAACAAAAACCATCTGATTCAGCATGATCCCCGCACTACTTCTTTTTACGTGTATTAAATGATCGATGCTTTATAATAACTCAAAAGAGCGGATGCGGGTACTCATATACACGCATTAGAAGCAATAACTCTTAAATGAATAGCTTTGTGGACTTTTTCCTGCACATCCTCATATATATATATATATATATATATATATATATATATATATATATATATATATATATATATATATATATATATATATATATATATATATATATATATATATATATATATATAATTGCAAGTTGTTGAAAAATATTGAGACTACAAATTTAAAAATTCTTCCAGGGGGGAGGGGAAGGGACAACCCAAATTACCGCCTCAGGTGTCACCTATGCTAAGTACGCCACTGCAAACATACAAACGTACATGCAGACGTCAAGAAAAATCTTGTTATGATTAAATTTAGGGTTAGTCAAAATGGATATAAGTGATGTTCATAGGTTCTAAGGCTCATATGCAAGCACAGAGGAGAACAAAAAGAATACTCGGGGATGAGTAAAATGGAAGTTTATGCATGAATTTAAATCGAACATAATTCTCAATTTGCAGTACGTCTTTTACTATGTAGAATTAAAATAAGTTTGCAAGAAATCAGATACTGTCAATTTATAATAAGTCTGATGCTGCTACTTTTTCTTTTAGTGATGTGCTTCTTTTCAAAAGAATTTTCATTGGAAGGGTAGTAGTTCATATTCACCCCCACTTTATTTTATCAGTCTGAAATCAGTCATGTAATCTCTGCTTTGAATTGTCAGTAATTATCTTGTAAATGCATTGTTGTAAATAGGATTTTTTTTCATTTATTTATTTATTTTTTAATATTTAATTTCATGAATCGTTTCATTCATATTGCTAATTTCAGAAAAATCAAGTTTTTGCGGATATTTTGTAACATTACGCTTAATTACATTACGGAGAAGACAAAACACATCTTAATAGAAAATATACTCAAGATACTACATTTATAAAATATAAATTTCTAAAATATACAACATTATAAATAATTAAATATATTCAACAAAACATTTTTAAGGGTTACATGCTATGACATATAATGTTAAAAATGATAAGATGCGTGAGATATAACAATGGATAGCGGTGCAAGTACAATACATGCAAATCATCGTCATACAAAACATTTAACATATACTGCAAATGCTCATGCAGGATTTATATAGAACATAATATATCTTCAATATTATACGTTAAAAACTGGAATGCTGATGCTACTTTAGAGACATTACGTAAGTGGTGATATGTCTAACACGAAATATTTCTTAGTTTTAACTTTCACTCTTTTTGATTTTCGTCTTTTTCTTGATGTATTTTTGTTTTGAATCGTATTTAAATGACATGAACATTTGTAATTGCGAAAAACAAACTTTTAAATGTGCTTATTGTTGTAGGTACATTAAGGATACAGATGAAGCAATATCCATTAAAGGTACCATAAATGCAATCATCATACTTCGTCAAACTAAGCTCTGTTATGGGTTTTAAAATAAAACAGAATCGCCGGTTCATTTCAAAATCGCGATTTATTTTCAGTAACAAGGTTACTGCAAATGAAAATTCTCATTGGTATAAAAAACAATGCGAAACTCTTAAGTGAAGTAGTTATAAACGATTTGTCTCCTATCATTAAAACTTCTTAGCGTGCTTCTGGCTCGAGTGAAAAATGTATATGCGTATAAGATAATTTATTACTAAACATTTAGTTAAAATTCAAAAATGATTATAATTCGAAAAGACCGAACACTGTAAAAATATTCCGAAACGTTACTGGTTATTTCCGTGGAACGTTTCGGGATTTCAGAGGATTTCACCTATTTCCCCGCAAAATCAAATATCTTCGCAAAAAAGTTTCCTGAATTGCTGAAAGATGCACGAATGCAGACTTTTCACTGGTGTGAAAAATAATTTTTGCTACCAGTTTAAAGGTTGACTGAGCGTGTTTATTTAGTGTATAGGCTTCAGTCTATTTACGGCCCGTCCGGATTGACTATGCTCCCAACGGGAGCAAATAAGTCACTGGATAGCTGCAGCTTTCCGAGGCAGGAATTGCAGGCAAGGAATATGTTTGGTCCTTGCTAACAATCATTCGTGTTGCTTTAGCCATGGTTGCGCTAATGCTTCCGGAGCTTTCTTGGTAAACCAGGAAGGTTCTAATCAAATACATTAAACCTATTCATTTTTTGTAGAAGGTTTACGACTGGCTTTAACAGAGGATATTTCCCAGTACTTCAGGAAGGTTACTGAGTTTTAGCGGAAAACTTTCCTGGTTTTTGCGAGATATGTTACTGGCAGAAAGTGGGCACATCAGCTGCCTATTATTTTCCAGAAGCGTTTCTGAATCGTTTTTACAGTGAAGAGAACATCAGGATTGTTTATACCAACGCATACATATCCTTCACTTTTTTCATGAATTATTCTTTAATAATTTGTTTTGTTTTCATCAAAAAGGACAAAATATTGTATGTCCAAACAAATAGTTTCATTGTAAGTTTGACGAAACATGGTGGCAATAAATTAAATGGAAAAATATCACGAAAATTAAAAATGCGACTGCTGAAAGGTAGTGTTCATAAGGGAAATGGACTTAATCAAATGATTCATATACTGAAGATCATTTTCCTTGGTCTAATCATTTTTAATTTCAACTTTATTTCATTTTGGAGAATTGTCTTGAATTTTACATTTGCTCGTATCTAATGGAATGAGCAACACAGTTCGTCGTTTTCCTAAGTTGTAGAGCGGAATTGAATAATTTATTGTATTTTTTTATTTCCACGAGATATTCTACAAACTTGAAAAAGCTAATTTACGATCTCGTTTGATCATATAAGTAGATATAGAATACTAATATGATTAGTATTTTTCACTAACGCTAAAACAGTTTCATTTAATTTGCATAGAGTTTCAAAATCTCATGAATCCAAAAAGCAAACTACTAAATAATGTAAATGCAGCATTAGAGAATTAATAGCATTGTTCACTCAATTATGCATAGGGGATTGGTTATTTAATCAGACTGTTAAGAAATGTAACACAATTTCGTCTCTAAACAGCTCTGTCTTCCCTTAAAGTATCAAAAATGGTACATACAACGTTTGCTGTGAATTGCTGAGTCTCAGGTTGACAACATTTCCAGATTTTGCAACATTTATCTCATGTTCAGAATATCCTCCAGAGGGGCTAAAAAGTTTATTGAAATCCCAATCGTCATACGTTACTGTTCGAATCTTTGAAGGCTTATAAAACCGGTTTTCCCTTTAAGGATAAAAAATCATACTTGCATTGTTTGCCGTGAATTGTTGAGTCTCAGGTGGACAACCAGATTTCTAAAAATTACCTCATATTCAAAACACATTCACAAGATAGGAAAAGAAAATATTTAAATCACAATCGTTTCAGAAATTGTATGTTACTCTTGGGATCTTTGAAGACTTATAAACCTGTTTTCTCCTCTAGGATTAAAAACCGTACAAACAACGTTTAGCGTGAATTGTTGAGTCTCAGGTTGACAACCTTTTCAGATTTCTGAGAATTACCTTATACTCAAAATATTCACAAGAAATAATAAAAAATTTTTTTTTGAAGAAGTTTAGTTTCAATAGCCATACGTTACTTTTGGTGTCGTTGAAGACTTATGAAAACGTACCTTTGTTTGTTAATGAATGAATGACCTTGAAATGACCGTGCACCATCTGAATCTCGCTTGTTCTCTCCAAATCAGAAGAACGTAGCTCTCTTCCCACCACTAAGTGGCGATCAAGTATCTGAAAGTATTTCACATAGTACTTACTTCAAGGAATAATGGCGGGTAGTAATTTAAAGTGGAATACAATCTCTGAATTTCAATTTAAAGTCCTATAAACTGGTACATTTACTTAGATTTTTTTTAATCAATGAATGTGAAATAATAAGAGCTTAAAGTTTTCCAGGTACAACACTTTATTACTATTTTTTTCACTTTTTCCCATAAGTTGACAGATTAAACATTTATAACTTTTTCCACACAGTACCATATAAAAACTTTGAAATTTTTCCCACACAATGTATGGTAAAAATTTAAATTTTCCCCACCCAATACCATGGCATTTTTTAAATGATTTTCCCAAATCAAAATCCATTAAGAATTTTATAATTTTTCCCGCACAATACCATGTTTTTTTTCTTTTTTTTAAAATATTTCTCGCACAGCTCCATGTTAAAAAAGGTATAACTGTCTCAGGCGATATCACGTAAAAAATTAATTTTTTTCCCACCCAATATATAAGATTAAGCAAAATGCTTGGGCTAAGTATTGCACCTAATCGCTTTAATTATCTACTGAGCTGCTGTAATCTCAATTCGTGAGAAATTGGACAACATGTTGTCCTAAAAGTATTTAACTAAAGGAAGGGTTAGGGAAATTTGAATTCTACTCTCTACTGTAATACTTTAAATTCAGCAATTATTGTGATCCTGCTTCACTGCACTAATTCAAGGATTTCCTCTGGATTACGTAGCATAATTCCTCTCATTCACGTAATTTATGACTATACCACCTAGCATGGATTCCAATGAAGCTTAAATTTGCTGCTACCTGATGATGCTGTACAATATATTGCAGATAATATCCTAATTTGAATTCGCCATCGGATTTGTAGAGCATTCTAGCATTATGAGTTTTGCTACAATATCTCTAGTTTAGGTTAAATCGTACTTACACAGTACCCGTTCGAATGTACAAGAAATGTGTCATTGCTTGAGATTCGAAATACGATTTTGTAATTAATTTGTTGTACTTAAAAAATATACAAAAGGCATTTTTAGAGGAACTTATGAAGTTTTGACTGTAAGCAATGTCCTCATTTCTCATCCGGAATCTTTATTACAAGTATACACTTCTAAGCACAACCCTTAGCACATTTAAAAAAAAAATGCAACTTTTCGCTACTTTTGAACTTGATCGCACCCATAGATGCATTTGTTAGAAAACGTTCAGCAAAAATATATGAAGTAGTGAGAAGCAAAGGGATGCAAGTGGCAAAATTAAAAATTTGGAGGTAACCAGTACACATGGTAGGTGAACCTCTCCTCTGTCTCGGGGCAGGAGATTGTACTAGTAACCCTGGTAGGTGATGCTGTATAGCATGTTAAAAAAAAAAAAAAATAATGAAAGCCTACCTACAATCTGATATTTAAACAAGTTTTACTCGAAACTTAAGGTAGTCCATTTGCATCCCTTTGCTTCTCACTGCCTCATATGAGAACTTACTGCAAGTCTCTTAATAGACGTATGACGAGTAATTATACAGAATATAAGAAAAAAATCTTCAGAGACTTTCAAAAAGGGGAGAACTAAGAAAATAACAAAACATCATGAAGAAATGACATCGGAAAATTAACCGATTATATTTTTTTTCATCTTAATCAATTTACCGAAATAGACTCAGTATTTTGTAACTTTACAGAAAAATCCGTGCCTCAGAGCCAGAAGGAGGTAAGTCCAAAACTTCCGATTTTCACAGTTTATTAGTGTGTAGAAGCTTATCCCGCATCTAGCTCTGTGAACGTAACTCTTAAAAAGAAATCCTTTTCAGTTTTTCACCAGGGTCAAAAGAGCGCGCGTCCCATCCTTTGTGCATGCGCCAGATAAAAGTTTTTCCCCTCTACTGTAAAACTATCATAATTTGGCGTACGTACCTCTTGCTCTGAGGTACAGAAATAATGAACTGCTAATTGCCTTTTTGCTTAGGTGGAAATTTAGAATATAGTAGACCCTCGTTTTACGGAGGGAGGGGGGGGTTACGTTCCACGGTAATGCCGCGTAAATCGAAACCTAATCCTAGTGTTAAAATAAGGGTTTGGTTCCGTAGATAACAAAATACTTCAGAGCATTAACGCATCCATGATCACTTGCGTCACATTTCCATGATAGAATCTTCCTTCACTAACAAATCAAAAAAATCATTTCTATTGTCTAGGAATGGCTCAAAATTTTGAATGTGAATGTTTTTGGTTGTGCGTTACGACGTCGGTATCCTCGTTGGTTTTGGCCTCCTTTGTCACTCCTAAAAGCTCTTCTTCCAGTGAGTTCTGAACTGAGTGAGTTTAATAACTTTACTTCTGGAAAAAGCTCTAGAACCAATCGCATAAAATGTCTCCAGTGGCCCAAGCTCGATTATTAGCACACAAAAATGCAGTTAATTACGCGTATTTTGCAATCTTTAGGAGTTTGGATTTTTAAAAATTTATCTGTTTGCATTGCCGCATCCGCGTAAAAACGAAACTAATCCGCGTAGAATAAAACAAACGTGTCAAATCTTAAACTGCGTATAATCAAAACCGCGTAAAATAAACCCGTGTAAAACGAGGGTCTGCTGTATAGTTTTATGACAAAAGCACTTTTGAGAATGTTGATCATAGTATTTTCCTTCGCAATGTTATTTATGTATAACTCGAAGTAAAATTCATAAAACGTTTCCGCCTACCTTGGTACACTACTTGAACTGTCCCCTCGGTATCAAAACGATCACAAGATAGTCGAAAACTAGAACTACACAAGTATATTTCTCAAATTTGGTAAATAGAAATCGGAAGCGACAGTATTTGATGATTTCTTTTTGTTTGGTTACTTTTGGCTGTTTTCTATTAATGATTTATTGATTTGTCGCAGGTGCCGTGAAAATCACGAACAACCTTTAAATTTCTAAGCTTTCAATTGTGCCTTGTTTGTGAATACGTAATATTTCAGGAAAAAGTTGACTTAATGTCACCTAATATAAAACATTATTCAACAAATATTAATTAAGATACCCGTAACTTTTTTTGTTCATTATTATTATTTTCATTATTTACTTTTATTTTTATTTTTTTACAAAATAAAAAACAGAATGAAAAAAAAAAAGCATTGCATTTTTGGGCTGTTTAAAAGATGTAAATTTTAAAATGGCATTTATATTTTGTTGAATGTGAATTTAATTGTGAAAAAGATAAAAATTTTCAGCTCAGGGATCGATAGACACATGTGAAGAAATTTTGCGAATGGCTGAGAGATTTTTTTTTTTTTTAATCCTTTTTTTTTACCGAATTGAAATAATTTTAAATAAATACATATAAAAAAATAAATAAATATTTTATCAAAACTGTATTTATTGTTAAAGAACTGTAAACCAAAAAGATTTAAATGTTAATAATAAGATATATATATTTATTTATTACAATAGTTACTGAAGTAAAAAGCGTTGCTGAAAAGTCATAGAAAACATCGAAAATTAATTAAAAAGTTCACATTATTGATATCATTCCGGATATTATTTGTGTTATTATTATGATGGATTATTAGCATTATTATTAATTTGCATTATTATTATGTTTGAAACAAAATTTTATTTACTTGAACGTGCAACTTTCTCTGCGGACCACTTCCGTTCCGCCGGACCGCCGATAGAGGATCGCTGGTACGAGAATGACCACCATACTTATTTTAAACTTCAGTTTGGGAAAAAAATTCAAACATTAAAAAATGTGCAGTGCTACTGAATTACCTTATGAACATGATAAGGGAACGACCCCATTGTCAATTGCTTGTATTCAGTGGCCATTTCCGTCCGCAGCTGTTCCCATGCTTCGTCTCCAGGGACAAAGAAAGTAAAACGCTTCTCATTTCCGTTCAGGATGGAGCCCCAGTCGTCTTGCTCGCACAGTTGAGAAGTTATTCTGGAAAGAACAATGCAACGAAATTGTCATCATTTTTTCTCTTTAATTTCCTGGAGGGGAGCCTAACTCTGAGCGGAAAATGTAAGAAAGAAGTTGTTTTCAATATAACCTTTAAAAAATCTTGCAACTGTCATCGGAAGCTTCGCACCTCAGTTATTACCTTAGCTCTGTCACACTTTTTTCAACGCATTTCACCTAGCTATATTGTAATAAGTAGGGGAAGCTGTTGTACCCACGGACAAAATTTACTTTTCAATTTTTGCTGGTCTCTGGGAATGGATAATCGATCGGTAAAAGTTTCTGGCAGAATCTACAACTTATCATTTTCTTTAGCAATTTTTGTCAGGTGAAAATCTCAAAGCTTTCACCTTCAAAACTGCTTTCTTAAAAAGGATCTTTTTTGTCCGTGGGTACATCACCTCGTTCACCCCGCGGACAGGTGCCTTTGTACCCATGGACATATAAAAAGTAATATTATAAATAGATCTGAGGAACTTAATTATACTCAATACATTTTCATATGCCATTTCATATTGAAATACTTCAAACATCCATTGAAAATAACATTAAGCAAAATATCCAACAGAAATTAAACTTTGAAAATTAACCGAAAGTTTTTTTTTTTTCCTTTTTTAAAGTTTTCCTCAATTTTTAACATCAGTGAACTGATTTAAAAAAAATATTACTCTTAAGAAAGTTAATGATGTTATGAATAATTAATACGTTTTTAAACAAAAAATTAACTAGATTCATGATAGTATGGCTCTCTATGTACCTACATAATAACTTCAATTTACATTCAAATTGAAGCTTTTAACAAAATTAATCCACTAAAAAAAACTCAGTTTAGATTAAACAAACAAAAATCTAGAAAAGTCGACTTCAAATAAAAACAGGTGGGATTGACGGCCTGTAGATCCTACAACAGGTGGGGGTTACTTCAACACTATATCTTCAAGCCCTACTTCAAATTCATCATCATTGTTGAAAGCAAATTTCGCACGTTGATGACAAAGCACCATTTTGAGGTTCTTTACATTGTAAGAAGACTCAGGTGTGACCCAAGGAGACTAAAAATTGCCGTCCATGTGTACACATAGCTATGTGTTCTTGAGTACAAAGGTACGCCATTTTGGTTTTGTAAGCCAGTCACATCGACAAGACCACAGTTTCACAACATTAAAAATAAGAAACAAAACCTTCAAAACATAGGAAAACATGATACCTACAACCAAAAATGAATAATACCTTGTATTATTCATTCAATTGCTCATGTCGTCCACCCACGAAGGACGAAAAAAAAAAAAGAAATTGCTCATGTATTTTTTTGATTAGATCCTACTAAAACCGAAAAAATGGGATAAAATCTTAAATGTTCGATTGATGGCGTTGAAACTTCCTGGGATTCGGAGAGGGCTGTGACACAAACGTTGAGCCACATTTAGGATCTCTCAAGACGATACCCGGAATTTCCCGACCAAGTAGGTACAACCGTCCGTGGGTACAGCAGCTTCCCCTACAGACATTTGACAATAAATAAATCTTGTCTTATAATAAAAAATAAGTTACAAGTGTAATTAAAATAACTTAGAGCACTTTCGATTAAGGCCTACAATCAGTATAAAAGTCAGTTGTTCTTTTTATCCGAAACTTGATTTCTTTAATTATTATTCAGTCTATTTTGTTCAGGGTGCCGGTTTTTTTTTTATGAGCAGTATTTATATCCGCAAATTAGGATTGTTTATAACTGCCGATACATGTTTTCACATAAATACGATCGGAGTTGCACTAAACATTATATTATTATTAGAAATGGGTGGGACGTTTCGGGATGTCACACGTTTTCACATCTTTCCCCGTAAAATAAAGTATCTTCGAAAAAAAGTTTCTGAATTGCTACAAGTTACACGAATACAGACTTTTCACTGTTGTGAAAAGGTGTCTTTTGCTAGAAGTTTAATGATGGAATGAAGGTGTTTATTAAATGTATAGGCTGTAGTTCGCTAAAGCGCTGTCCAGATTGACTAAACCACAATATGAGAGAATTAGTCACTGGATCGCCGCAGGAATTGCAGGCAAGGGGGCTGTTTGATTCTTACTATGCAATTCACGCATAGTTTTGGCTTGGTGCGGGGGCGAGAGATTTCCCAATTCTTTAAAAAGTTTCAAGGATAATTTCAGAAAGGTTACTGACTTTTAGCGGAAAACGTTTCTGGCTTTTGCAAGATTTTTTTCTAACAGAAATTGGGCACATCAGCTGCCTATTATGTTCCAGGAACGTTTCTGAATCGTTTTTACAGTGTGACTCAAAATATCATCTCTTGGGTTTTGCCAAATTAGATGACTGGTTTTCGGGCTCATCGACTCAACTATTATCCTCATAAAGTTGTGGATCTCAGTTGCTTTGTTACTGTGTGCTGTGTATGGTGAAAACAGAATTTCAACAAAAATGTGGGATGTTACACTGTAGAAACGAGTCAGAAACGTTTCTGGAAAATAATGGGCAGCTGATGTGCCAAATTTCTACCAGTAACATATCTTGCAAAAACCAGGAACTTTTTCTGTTAATATTCAGTAACCTTTCTGAAATTATCTCGGAAACCTCCTTAAAAATTCAGAAATCTTCCCTTTTGAAGCCAGTCGTGTCTCTGGAACTTTAGAATAAGCTTTGGTAGGTATGATGTAGTAGCTTGGTCCCTTCCTGATTTATTAAGGAAGTTCCATAAGCAGTATTGCAAACATGGCCAAAGCTGAGCCAGAATTGCAAGCGGGTAGCGAGAATTTTACTCGAATGCAATTCTTGCAATGCAGCGTAGTCCATACTTATTCGCTCCCTCTGGAAGCTTATAATCAGCATGAACGGGCCGTAAGTAACCTGAAGCCGATTCACTTTATAAATACGAAAAGTTAGTCTTTAAACTGGGAGCTAAAAATGTTTTTTTCACCAGTGAGAAGTATGCATTCGAGCACTTTCAGCTATTCAGGAAACTTTTTTCGCAATGATACTTGATTTTTCCAGGAAGTGGATAAAAACCATTGAAATCCCGACACGTTACACTGAAATACTCAGTAACGTTTCGGAATTTTTTTACAGTGTACGCATACGTTTCGGACAAAATTTATTACCTATTTCGGGACTTAAATATAATGTTTGGAAACTCGAAGAGTCGAATCTTTGCAAAGGAAACACTTATCTTACCTCATATCAGGATCAGACTGGAGCTTCATGTACACGGTCTGGTATGGCATGCCAAGCAAGCGGTCTATTACGTGGACCATTCCGTCTACTGCTCCAATATCTGATTGCACGGCTGCGGCTTTGACCCCTACGCCATCAACAGTAAGCGCTGCCAAAAGAAGATTGTGTTACCGAATAGAATCCGCAAAAAAATGTTATTACTTTTTGCATGTTATAAAATTAATCTTAATAACATAATTGCAAAAGCAACATTTCTCGCTTTCAATGCACAGGTATTTTTCATTTCCACGTGTAGATTTTTAGATAATGTTAATCTTAGCAAAACATATTTTGAAATGATTTTTGAGCAATCACATTGCTTATTGTTCTCATTTGACGGTTTTGAATTCCTATGATTTTATTTTCCCCCCACCTCCCTCTGCAGCACCACCGTCCAGGACCCCTCCCGATGCTGCTCCTTTAGCGAAAACCATCTCCAGGTTGCGTCCATACCACACACGCATACATACACACACCTGCATATACATACACATACTGCTGCAAGCACACAAACACACACGCACACCTACACACACACACACACACTCATGCCTGCACACAGACACAAACACACACGCGTACATACACATACCTATACACACATACACACACACACACACACTCGTGATTGCGAAAAACATAATTTGAATTTACGAAGTCAAAATTTAAATTAATTATTTATTTTGTTTTAAATATTTATTCATGTGAACAAAACAATATACAGGGTGTTTCAGTTAACTGTTTCGGTACTTCTAAGGGGGGTAGGATGCATCATAACGATTTGAAATCGTATAGAACTGCTGGGTCGGAAATGCTTACCTGAAGCGGTGATGAACACCGAAGCAACATAAAGAAAAGAGAGCGTAAGGGAAACATCGGTTTGATAATAAACGTAAAAAAGCAACAGCTACATGAGTCCAAGGTTTTTTCAACCGGCTACAATGCACACCTCACATCTTTGGCGCGTGGAACTCAGAACAGTCTGGAATACTCCTGGCATATCTCAAATTTCTCGGGTCGAGACTGTATTTTCGACCCCACATTGATTTCGAGTCGTCACAATGCGTCTTAGGATTTCTGAAACACCTTAAATATTTTACTCCGTAATGTTTGCACCTTCTGCTTACGAAAACTAACAGGTAAACAGATAATTGATATGTTAAAAGAAATGTATTTTTTTTTAACTTTTTTTAATTTCTTGCTGCCCCCATTGACAAACAGTGCTAGATAAGGTCCATGACGCCATACACAATCAAAAAATCCAACACTGTAAGAGGTTTGTCTGCTAAATCCTGTTTGGAGAGCCCAAGGCACGCGAGAATGTGTTCAGGTGAAACCTACTTAAGAGAACAGTTGGTACAAATTTCAAAGCTCATGGATCCCTCAGAAATGTTCCGTGATATTTATAACATTCTAGAATTAAAGAAAAAGATAGGAAGTACTGAAGGAAAGGAAAGAGAGGAAATCAAATCCGCTAACAAAGTACATTAAACAAAAATATTTGCATGTAAAGTTTTGTAAATAAAAGGCTATAGTTTGTATTAAAGCGTTGTAAAAAAGACAAATTTCATTCAAACCGGACTTAATAAACATATGGATTGTACATTCACCAACAGATATAATTTACTTAACCCATGAATAATATTTGTAATTACTAAAAGTGTAATCACCTGGCAATATAAAATAAGAATGCAAATGTGATTAATGTATAAATTATAATATAAGAAAAAACCATGCTAAAATTATTTTTTACAGCATTAATTTTCGAATAAGGATTTTAGAATCTTTACACAGAGCAGAACTTTTACTTTTATTTTTTTCATCTCCCAGTATCCGGAAGTACAGGCTGTTTCTGTTGTCTGCAGACAAGAAATCTTTATGACGTCCATACATGACGTCATCAGTCGATATACTTTTCATCACTAGGTGGAGCTTTAGGAGCTAATGGGAAAGAAAACCAAAATGAGTCGTCAATGAAAGAAAACTCAAGACACATACAAACAAAACAGCAGCTCATTTCTATACAGTTTCAAACAAATTGATTTAAAATTTATAAGCTCTTTGAATTTTTTCTTTAAATATTTATTCGCTGAGAAATCGTTGCATAAAATTTGATTAAAATCAGAGAAAAGAACAAATACGAAATATAAATCAGCTTTGGAAAAAGAAGTTGTTTCAGGAAAAAGAGAACTAATTCTTTCCAGGCATGATTTATTTATAAATATTATTTTAAGACACATCTCGAGAGGCTGTTTATTTTATTCTATGATGAAAAAGTTTTATTAATAATTATGACTTAAAAATAACATTTAAGAAGCTTCTGTAGATTTCAACTGCAACTTGTTTTTCAGATTACCTATTTTTAAAAACATATGTAAAAATACATTTTGTCATTACTTAAATTAAATCTCATATGCAAAATTTCACTAAAATGAAACAAAACATTAGGAACATTTCAAGAATTTAAGAATATTTTTTTCGTGCAATTTCTTATTGCAGCTAACAGTACATTAATGGACAAAAACATGTTTTTAACTATGCATTTTTTTATATTTTTATTTTATTTTATCATTTTTTTTTGTGACGAGCTTGAAAATTTTACTTTCAGAATTTTGTGTAAACCTGTTGTTTACACAAACCAGCTTACATTTTTTTTGTAAAATAAATAAATAAATATATATATATATATATATATATATATATATATATATGTGTGTGTGTGTATGTGTATGGCTATAAATGAAAGAAAGTGAAGTCGCGTTTCTTTCCGACTTCCTACATTACTAAACTAGCCAAGTCTTTTCATCAGCTTTGGCCGTTAATTCATATTTTTAAACTATCTAATAAAATGCAATGTAATATTTTAATTTAGTTAGATACCCATTTAGTTAAACGTAAATAGAAAAGCATATAAGATTATCTAAAACAAAAAAGGGGCATTTGCTCTTCCAAAAGTATTTTCGACCAATAATGAACAAGCAAAAAGTCATTTTCTCTTCTTATACTGTTTTGTTTAAAAGTATTATGCATCCATTAACTATAAATTCATCTCTTATAAAAAATCCCCATTTTGATATTTTCCTAACAATGCAACAATTTCTCACAGAACAATTTGCATTAATGATATTATTTTAGTGGTATAATAAAAATAATTCAATCAAACGATTAATTTCCTAACTATTATCATCGTTGTATTCTTTGTACACTTGGAAAATTTCTTACATTGGTTATTGCTGTTATGTTTGTTTTTATTTGATGAACAGCTTCAGCTGGTAATTGGCGGATAGCTTCATTTGACGGTGCAAATAGCGTTTTTTCTTGAGAGTTCATTAGTATGTCTTTAAAATCAGGTGCGTAGTTGACCAGTTCTAGAAATTCCCTAAAAGAAAAATAGTATAACTAAGGAGAGCGTTATATAACAGTTGCATTAAATTAAAGATGATTTGGACATAAATATTTATAAATAAACGTTTACTGATTATACTACTTTGGAAAACATAAAAAAAATAAATTCTAAAAAATGTTTTGATATTATTTTAATGTTTTAAATAAGTATTTCTCTATGTTTTCATCTGATACGCCAACGACAATAAAAATTAGAGATTATTTTTTTATTTATTTTTTTTATTTTTTATTTTACCGAAAGCTTTATTTCTTCGCAGGTTGCTACAAGGTTAGAACAGAAGATAACATACTTCTTAAATCGCAATCCATTTAGTTATACAGGGTGTTCCGTTTTAACCTGAAAGACCTTTATTTTTCAACCGTTAGTCCTAGATGCATACTTCCAGTTGCAAAAATGTTCAAAATCAGATGCAGGGTTAAAATATTGAAATTTGAAGCAAAAATAAAAATGAGACAAAAAATACAAAATTTAACTTTTCATATGGGCCCCAGGACCCCTAACTTATGTTTAGGGAAATAGTTCCCATTGAAAAATAATTCTAACCCAAAAAATTTGAAATTAGTACGACCAATATTCACCGAGATATGAAACGCAACGTTTTGTGCCGTACACCACTTTTCACTGGTCGTCAATAACACCTTTTGGGGAAAAATATAGTTGTTAACAAATGTTTAAAAAACATATGTATGCATAGAGTGTATTTTTTCAAATTGTTCGAGGTTTTGTTGTGTGTTTTTGTGTATCACGGCATAACATCTGCATTTATTTTTGAATAGCACTAAAAAATATAAATACCTTGTTTCTCTTACTTTGACGACCTGTCATTCTTCTGAAAGAGCGATAAGTTCTAATCTCATCTTCTGTATGGTCCCTTAAAACTTTGAAATTGAATATCTCCTTGAGTTTCGGTCGCACAAATGTCAGATTTTTTGTGTCTGTAAGTTTTCAATGGATATTATTTCTCTAAATATACGTTAGGGGACCTAGAGCCCGTATAAAAAGTTAAATTTTGTATTTTTTGACTCATTTTTATTTTTGCTTCAAACTTTCAAAACCTTAACTCCGCATATGAGCTTTAACATTTTTGCAATTGGAAGTGTGGATCTAGGACTAACGGTTGCCAAAATAAAGGTGTTTCACTTTAAAACGGAACACCCTGTAAAACTAGAAACTTCATTTACAGAACGGTTGTCTTCATTTTAGTTTTAGTTAAAAAATATGATCTTCCCGTGTTTGATTTCTTTAACCGAAACCTTAGGTGCATTCGCGTTCTTTAATTTTGTATCAAAAAACTATATTCGCTAAAATTGAACGTCAATTTTAAAATGTATCTGCATATTGTTACAAAACTATCAGAAGGTAATACTATTTTAGACACGTTACTTAGAGGCCGTTGTACTTAGGATCTGGCGTGGTCATAAAATCCAGTCTTTTTTCTTGAGTTTGTAATAAATACAAGATTTTCTATAAAATATTCAAAATTTGTTGTTATTTTATTTTGCATTAATAAAGAACACGTTGAAGTGAGTTTGTGGAAGGAAAAAATATTTTGAATAGTCTTAAGATTTTTTTTATTTTTCGCAAGTATTTATGAACTGGGGTGCGGTAGGGAAATCATAGTTTTAAAAAAAAATAAAAAAAAAACTGAATAATGTTAAAACATCATAATAAACCCATGTTTTAAACACTCAACACACCTACCTCTTTTGAAGACATTAAATTTTTTTGAATACATCACAAATTTGTAATCATCAGATACGGTCAGAAGTTGTCTCACCGAGAATTTCAATCATGTTTGTCTTTTCGATTTCAACAGTGTCATCAGGAAAGTTGTTGCCATTGTGAAAGTTGTTGTCATCAGTTGTTGCTATTGTTTGTCTTGTCATAATTTTGCCCAAGGTTTAAATGAAGACATTGATGATAGCATTTATACAGAATTAAAATGACAAAGTATGTAGTACGAAAATATTATTTCTTAAAAGAGTTCAGCAAAAGTGTTATTTTATATTTTAAAAAAATCTCTTTTTTGTCTCACGTTTACTTATTTCTTCAATGCATACTAAATACCTTATAAGTTAAGATTATTTCAATTTAAAAGAAGAATATATATGTAATGCTAAAAAAATATGACCATTTTACCCAATCTTACTAAAGTTGCTCTAAAATGTTACATAAAATTAACCCAGATTAGGTGTTATTCAGGTTATTTTCTTGAGACATGTGGAAGGGTCAATCAAATGAAAACTGTAATGAGCAAAACTTCACAAAGAAGGTAAAAGAGGTTTTCCAATTAAAAAATGCTTCAAAGGCAAACAAAATGTTTTTTCCACCAATTAAAGCATTATCAACCAGCCATTATCTATCTTTTGAATTCGAAACATAATTCATTTATTAAAATCTAAAATAAAAAGTTTACCCTCCATCTTCTATTTATTTCAAAGTTACAGTCTGTCATTTTATATACGACTACTTTACCTCACTACAGTGAAACCTGTGAATAACGAATCTGTCTATTACGATAACCTGTCTATAACAATATGTTTTTTTTTTTTTTTTGGCCCCAGCAAAATGTCTGCATGAATAATCAAATTGTCTATAATGATAAGGTATCTATTACGATATTTTTTTAGGTCCCAACAGTATCGCTGTAGACAGGTTTTACTTATATCCTACTAAGTTATTAGAGTACGGATGGTTTTACTACGGTTTCTAGTCTTGTAAGAGGAATTCAATTTTTTCTATTCCTTCTAGGTATCGTCATTTTCTTTGTTGTGTTGGGAAAAATTCACTGCATCGACTGGTGTATTACAGAATAAAAACCAAGAAAAGTACGTTGGTTAGAATTAAACCAAATGATCAATTGAAAATATTAACTATTTATTAAAAGTGTCGAGGACTGCTTATTTTAGGAAAATTGTGCTTCTGAAAGTTTTTTAAAATGTCATGGATTATTTTATTTTCAAAAATCAAAAACTTCGTCAAATGCATTATTAATTATGACATTTATTCCAAATAACATTTTGTAGAGATTGCCACGAAAACACAAAAGTAACTGAAAATCGGAGATAAAAACGCTCTGAAATATTCTGAAGTTTGTGTCTTAAAACACATATGTTTAATGGCAGGTAGCTAAATGAAAACCGATAGAATTATTTCATTCAAAAGTTTTCACTTTCTTAGTCATCCTATTCTGCGACGTCAGCAAATGTAACGTTTGAAAAGCTGGCCTTTTAATTCTGCTTGAGTGGCAACGGAGCTGAACATGTCATTTTAACTTCAGTTCTTGTCGTTGAGGAAACTTCCTCGCAAAGAGTAAAGCTCTTAGCGGAATACTTAAAAGGTTTCAAAAATATATACTTAGATGAATATATTTTTATGAGCTTAAATTCGATGCTTTAAAAACTTGATCACGCCATGTTCTTTAGAATTTAAGTGTGATGGAATTTCTTCGTGATCAAATAGTTTACACGGCACAACAGTGCTCTTATGAATAAGTTTAGACTTTTAATAAACATTCATTCTATATCAACGGTGTGCCCTTATAAATGGTTCCAAAACATTGTTCAGTACTTTAGATTTGATTATTTACATAAGTTTTCGATACGAGTTTCATGTGTTCTACGTTTTTTATTTGTATAATTCCAAGAAAGAAAATAATAATAATCATACTTAAGTTTAAGCTTATGGATACTGCTATTTATGACGGTAAATGTGTCAACAATAAAATGTTGGAAGTACGAACTGAGTTTATTGATAGTAAAAATAATATAAAGGACACACTTATCTAACAGGGTGGGGTGCAAGAACTTCTTTTTTTGAAAATGAAATAAAACAATTTGCACGCCTAAAAACTCTTTATTATTATCTTTTTCCTGTCATACATAATGGGAGATTATGCTTTACACTGTTTTGAAAATAATAACTTGTAAGTGAGTCCCTCCATTGTCAATACACTGATTCAATTGAACTTAAAAGTTTTGGCCAACTCTTTGGAACATGTCCACCGGTACATCGGCAGTTTCGGATCGGATGCGGTTCTTTAGGTCCTCCAGAGTTCGTGGACGATCGTTAGAAACCCGCGACTTCAGATAACTACAAGGAGCGTGCAGGCCAGTTTAAGTACCCTTAGATCGAGCGGCTGTTAGACAAATACTCCTTAACAGTCAAAGCGCGATGCTGTCTCGACCAAAGCATGATGGCAACTGAAAGCATGATGTAACGATACTTCCCATTCAGATCTTAATGTTGAGCCTCTCCCCACCATTGTGTGGCGCTACACACTTTTGGCGTGACAAATTCAGAAAAGGAAGTTTCCGTACCCTACCCTACATTTGTCAGTTACCTAAAAACATAGAGTCTAAAGCTTTACCCAGCTAATGCTCCTAAACAAATGCTCAGCACCTTGCGCTAACTTGATGAACAAACCGCGGACAGCTTATGAATTTATTATGCGCCTGTTGAATTATATAAAACATTTGTAATATTAAGATTATTGCTTTTACATTTTCGCAAAAATAGTTTTAAATTTCTATTTAAAAATATTTTTTTAAAACTCTGATGCACATGAAATTTCTACACTACTCATTTCTCCTGCATTTGACTTCTTCATAAGTAAATCTGAAATTATAACATATTAATGGGGCAAAGAATTCAAACATTTGTTTTATAAGTTTGAATTTTATTGATGGAACATGGTTTGGAACTAAATTTTAACGGTAAAAAAATAATAAAGACAGCTGTAGTAGCAATCATAGTGAAAACAAGAATATAAACAGAACCAAATGATATTAATATTCCACTTCTTTAGAGTCTCATTAAATGGCTATTATTTTATCAAGCACTTGTTGGGCTTATTATGATCCATTATATTTTGCGTTTTCATTCTTAAACAATATTCACTCTTTCTGCAGCACGCCAGCACTTGAACCTCGCTAGCACCACAGTCCCCAAAGTCAAAATGTACTTCAGATAAAGGTGCAATTATTGTTAAACCAATAATTGCACGCGACGAACACAACGTTGATCTTTAAACCAATAACGACTCTACTTTCATGTCGTTTTGCAAATGAATTAATTAGGAGTCCGATAAGCAACGCATTGTGGATAGATGTATTGTTAGGTTATGCTATTTCTGTGAAAGAAATAGTTCATGTTGGCTTCGCAAAAGAAACAATGATTATTTCAGCCTTTTAAGGGGTCGCAGTTCAAGACATTTTTTATAAGTTATTCCGAATTTTGTTTTTCTTTGAAAGCATAATATTCACACTTGCTTTGCAATTAAAATTCACTTTATTATTATTATTTTTTTTTTTTTTTTGAAAATGTTAATTTTTTTAATTTCACAAAATTAGGAAATTTTTAATTTTTTTAAAAATACCTAAGGCTTTTTTGTTTTTGAACTTTAAAAAAAAAAGTTTTTTGCTAAACGATCACAATTCTCATCCCCCAAATTCTGTGCATTCATTTGCTTATATAGAGTAGGGTTACTGGAATTTGGTAGGAGTGTAGAAAATGAGTACAGATTCCGAGGAATATCCCGATTATTAGAATATTTTAAAGGCTGATTGGCAATCCTATTCAGCAAGATCGACTTTAATGTTTACGATTCTGTTGTAGTAACTTGATTTTTTTTTTTTTTGGAATGTGGTGTTTTAAATAGCTTGATAAGTTTATTTGGAGCTATAGATTTTTCTTTTTGATGGAACTATTAATGCTAACTGATGAGTATTTTATTGACTTATCGTATTATTTTACATTTTAATGTAAGTTTTAACGGCTTGTTAGAACCTAATTTATTTATATGGCGGTTTTCCATACATTAACATTTTTTTACAATCTTCTTGCTACATATAATTTACTTGGCGTATTGCGAAAACTATTGATTATTTTTCTTGATGCTAGGCATTCCGAAATAGTCCATTAGACGATAAACATAATTAAAGAAGTAGCAGTTATTGGGCATGCTTTATTTTATCTATCAAAAATTGTGCTCTAAATGCACAGAGAGAAACAATTTCTAAAAGTAAATAATTTCCATGGTATTTCTATTTTACTCTGGACACGAATTTATTGTCACGCTGGAAAAAATACGGTAGTATGTTTTGCGTCTTTCTGAAAACCTTGTCCATTTTCCACTGGAGATTTTTTTTTCTTTTTTTTTTAAACAATCAAAGTCACTGATTGCTCTCATTTTTCCGATAAATTTCATTTGACACATTGGTGGGGAAAAAAACATAACCTTAGTTTAAATTCAAGTTCATCGGTATTGAAGAGAAAATTGCCAAGAGCTTCCAGGATTTTGAAGAAACAACCATCTTTGTATCTTCTGATGAGAAATTCTACATCTACAACGCTCTTCAAAACCGGCACACTTTCACCAATAATATTTTCTCAACATTTCACCATCCAAAAGATGTGGGTAAAAGCAGGAAATTTTTGCTTAACAAATTACTATTAAGTTATTAGAAATTATTCATTATTTGCAAATAAGTTAAATTATAAACAACCAACGCGTTGCAGAATTTCTATTCATTAACACATCTAATTTTAAATACTTAGCTTTGCCTTCAATTATTGAGTTGAACCGCACCATTGCTGCGGTCACTCGTCTGGTGTGCTAATTCTACATTAGCTTCCAGTTTGTTTGGCTATCTTGACTCCTTTAAGAGGTTTTCCGCCTCCAGCTCAGTTCCTTAATATTCCGGGCTAATGAGTGCTAAAAAGCACGACACTACAGTCTCGGATGAAATAACTGAGCTGGCGGTGCATTTTATGTATTTTTAATTTAGCCTTGGCTTATGGCGGTAACTTACTGCAAAATATCTTGTTTTGCTCTGCTGGCATTTAAGTAATTTCGATTTTTCCATAACTATGTTATTTTATTAGTTAGTTTTAAACACTTAAGCATGGTAAACGTGAACAAATCTGGTTTACTCTAATATACTGAATAGTCGAGTTTGGCGATGTTACAGGCGGTTTCATTTTACTTTTGATTACTTTCTGTCGTAGTTGAATTGTTTTTCTATTTAATGTGGCGGATTACTTTAAACTTTAATTGAACTTCTAATGTCTTTTTTTGGTCTAATTTATTTATTTGGCAGAATCTCCGTTTTTTAATGAATGTTTGGAATGGTTGCGGTGCCAAGAGTTTTGAAACTTCGCCACGATCTTGTTCGCGAAACTTTCTGTTTAAGAATAGTACAAACTTTTTTCTGCTTAGATCATTTATTTTTTTCCCTGTATTATAGCATAATATTTGCAATTCAAAATATATTGCAATTAAATAAATAATAAAGAGTGATGTATCCAAAAGTATATTTTTTAGAGACATAGAGTGAACACCAGGTTGTAATCCTTAATAGCAAAAACTTTAGTTTGCCCGCCACAAAATCAAATTCCTTAGATATTTTCAATGTACAGATTAGGTCCTTTTGTGATAGACAGTCTATAAGACATTGACATTTTTACCGAATGACAGATTGAAACAAAAGTACTCAACGAGAATGTTGTTGGTGTTTTTTCTGAATAAATAGTGGCATTGGATTTGCATGCATTTCTTTTACCTAGATGACAGGAAACAATCTTCATGTACAAAGCGAACAAATAAATAAATAAAACTAGATTTTTATGGTATGAATAATTTTGAATTCACTCTTGTAACATATAAGGCAAAAAATATTTTGTTGCACTTATTACTTTAAAAATTAAAAAAATACGTACGACAGACGCCCATCTCTCTCGTTTTGCAGAAATTTCCACACGGTTATGTCTATGATCATTAAGGGGCTTTCAATGAGATGAACAACCCCGTTCTTCACAGGAATGTTGGGCTTCAAAATTTTGGCTAGAACTACTCCTTTTTTGTGACGATAGTCGCTGTGCACTGTGTTGCTTTGGGCATAAACTGAAAAACAAAATTATCTGCTTTCACTAAAATGTACTTCATTTCTACAGATTTTAGCTAAAACAAACAATGACAAATATTGTTAATGTATTAAAAAGTACAGGGTGTTTCAAAAATGACTGATATTTTTGAAAAACTACTAAAAACTAAACGGGCAGTGAAAGAAATATACCGTTTGTTGCATTATGGTTGGGACCACAGTAAAACTTAAGTCTAACACAGTTATAACATTAGTTACAATGGCCTCAACAGATGCCTCTGCAGGTATTTTAAAAGGTATAAAAGAAAATGCAGTCTGTAAAGTCGCCAAAATGACCGATATTTTGAAAAATCGATACTGACCGTTTAAATTTTTATTGATTTTTCAAAGAACCGGTCTTTTTGGCAATCTTACAGACTTCGTTTTCTTTTATACCTTTCAAAATACCTGCAGCGCCATTTGTTGAGGAACACTGTAACTCATTTCGAAAGTTTGCCTGTCTGAAAATTTACTATAATGCAAAAAACGGTACATTTCTATAGCAGACGTTTAGATTTTATCAATTTTTCAAATGTATCAGTCATTTTTGGAACACCCTCTAAGTACATAATACAATGCTTACAATTAAATTTATTTTTTACAGCATACGTGCAAAACTAATGCAAAGTATGTTTTGTAGCAACATATGAATTCAGTACAAGCAACGTCATTGAAAAATAGATTACAAAAAGGCACGCTGTGTCTTTTTTTTTTTTTTTTTTTCATTATTTATTTCTATAATATAATTGCTAAATTTTATAACATCGTTATAGTGCTATTGAAACTATCAAAACATATTATCTTTTGTTCCAGGAGAAGATCATGTTTGCGCCAATAAAAACCGAAACAAAAGTAATATAATACAGTTTTAATCGAAATTCCACGTGACTGAATATTCGTATACAGTTACAGAATCCGTGAAGAATATTTGCATTTTCAAACTTATCGATACTTAAAACAGTTTAAGAAACATAATATCGTGTCATGAGCCCAGTATCACATTTGCAACACCAGATTCCAATCCGAATTTTTCGTACCAAGCATTTTTTTTTTCGAAATTCGAATTTAATTCCCTTGACTTTTTAAACGCAGTTTGGAAACAGATTATATTAATTACGTGTCCCAATTGCGAGGTTTTTTTAATAATTAAAGTAGTTTTGAAGTCTATTTCTGTTATTAGTAATCTTGTCTTGAATAAGCAGAAAAAAACTGAAAAAAAAAAAGAAAAAATACAAACTAGCAAAAAAATTGATTTGTTCTAAGTAACATTATACTAACATGTATTATATTGGCGGCTCATTGATTGCTGAACTATTTCTTGTTTAAATTAACCAAATAAATTATAAAACTGCCAAGATTCAAAAATTATTTGTAATAAGCATTTTAAAAATATTTTAAATTTTGACTTTACAAAAAAAGTTATTCATAAAATGTGTGTGCATGCGATTCTAGTGTTTAATGTATCTGGAAAATAACAGATCAAACAGATAAATCAATTTTACCAATTTTACTTACGTATATAAGAATTTCCCATGGCGTTTGATTCGTTGATGATAGATAGTTCAACTTTAATATCTTCGCCATAGGCTTGACTTGGATAGCTATCAAAGCTTGCAAGACGTGTAAAGAGGACGTTTTTCGGAATCACGTGACCTCGGATTACCTAAAAAGAATAATCATATGTAAAGATTGATACAGGGCGATTTAAAAAGAATGAATCGATTCTGAGATTACATATTTCATTAATAAATGTACGAATCAGAATCAAGGACAGGTTGTTTGAAAGAACATGTTTCTAAGTTTCAGATGTATGGTGCGCGCTAGGTGCATCGATCTACCAAAGACGTTGAGTTGTTTGTTGACTAACAAAATGGCGACTTCTCATTCCTTAATGCAAAGCATTCTAGCTTTTGAAAAATGTAACAGATCTCAGTGCAGCGTGTGTTTAGACTGAAATTTAACTGTAATGCACCTTAGAATCTCCGAGCAGGAATATAAATAATGAAGGGAGCAAGTCCAATCATTGGCTTAGCAAAAGCTGAGGCTACAGATCTAAGTCACGTGACCCAACAACGACGAATGGTTGATACGTTTTGCGTGAAACTAGCGAAAGAGACCTGATTTCTTCCAATGCTTTGCTTTAAAAGCTATCACGTGGCTTGGGGTCTTTGGTTCACGTAAGAAAGTCTTTACTCCCTCCATTTTATCTCTTCTCAATGCTTAGAATTCGTCAAACTCGAAAATGAATTATCTTGGTCTTGATATGCTTAATCGTGATAAGGAAGAATTTTCATATCGTTTTCATGCTTTTCGTGTTGCAAGGAACTGACTTTTTTGAAAACTCGTAACATTAAACTCAACTGTTTGTACTTTCAGTTTGACTTTTTTTTTTACTGTTTATTCCTTAATAACTTATTTTATTATGGAACAGTAACGTTTTGTTTTTATTCACCATACATTTTCAGGTTTCCAAACTTAGTTTTCGTGGCTGGGTGAACTTTCAAATTTATGTTACAGAAATGCGAGGTGTTGATCCAGACACCCATTGAATTTGCTGTACGAGCCAATTTCAAAATGTTGACAAATAAAGAATCAAATTATAAATCAAAAACATCTTTCCGAAATTATGATTGATAAGAGGCTTCTTCGCAAAATTCCATATCGTAAATTTAGACATTTCGCAAAATTTCTTTAGCAAAATTAGCTCTGTTATCGCTTTTAAGGTAAAAATCTCAAAGGAAATAACGCATTCATATATATATATATATATATATATATATATATATATATATATATATTTAGGGTGTTCCTTATTTATATGGGAATTTTTTTTTTTCGGAATTCAACAAGTGACGCTCCCTAGTTTTTCGACACTATAATAAAAAGTAACGTGTGCAAAATTTGAACTCGATTGGTCAGTAATAACACGTGCCCCTAGGCCGTTGAACTTTAACACTTTTGATAATTTTCCCACAAATCTTCGAGTTTTTACTTCAGACCCAGTACATCGTTTCTCCTAGGTTTGCAAAATATTTTTACAGTGAGGTAGCACTAAAATTAATCTTTTTAATTACTTTTGATCATCTAAAGATTTTACGTTGAATAAGAATGAAATAATACTTTAGAAACGTTCATTAATCGTACGCTTTTCTCAATGTATCTCGATAGTTTGTATTTTTTTCCGATAGTCTTGGACGGTCTGTAAAATAAATTCTTTTTGTGACTCATATTTGGTAAATTAGTTGTGAAATTCTTCGATTAATTGTGCTCCTCTTTCAATTGTATCATTCGCAATTTTCAGTATTTAAACGATCTCTCTTCCCTTTAAATAGCTTCCTTCATTTTGCCGTGAACCAGGATCAAATAGGAAAAAATATTTTAGTATTTGTAACTTATCAAACAATTTTATTGACTTGTAAGTGATTCTATAAAGAGGAGGATCTTTACTAAAAGGTATTCCAAATCATCTACTCTTTTCTGAAATTTGTTAAACGGTCATCAGACACGTCTTCCTTATCACAAGCATTTTTTGGACTAGTCATTTCCTATCTTCAAAGTTAATTCCTTCATCTATTACCGATAAAGCTACTAGTTTTTCCCCTAAATATCATAAGTGATTTATGAATTTTCCAATCACTGCTTCTGCTGCATGTTACATATTATGTTATTACATATTACTTACATATTATGTTATTCAAAGGAGCCTCGATTGGATTGCTGCGAAAAACCATGTCTTCATAGAGCATTTAATTGTAAAACAGCTTTGTAAAACAGCATTGAAGGGCTTTCTTTTCATGTAAGGTCAATTTGAATTGTTTCCTAAATATAAAATGTTCAAACAAAAATTCCTTTTGCCACCCATGTGGCTGAGGGATAAGCTCCAGGTTGCCGAAAACATATCCCTGTAGAAGGAAATTCACCAAGAAATATTATTACAAGTTACGAGAATTATCTGTAATTTTTCTCAATTCCGCTTTTTACCGTCATCAACTTCGTCTTTTAGAATTTAAATGGTATGTGTACTTTATTGAAATGTTATAAGTTCTGAATGATGTAGATATTTCCACAAAGTTTTGAAGCGCTTAAATAATTCAATATCTGAACTAGAACTAAGAAAGGCAAGAGCTTCTTTAATGGCACACTCTGCAGTACGATTTCAAGTGCATGATGATGACAATCCAAATGTAATATATCACCGCTCAGTTTTTGTTCTAAAAAATTGCATGCACGATTTATACGGTTGGTATTGCAAGTCGTTGTATCGAACACTGCAGCTAGAGCAGTTAGCAATTAAGAGCTATCATCTAAGATATCATATACAACTGAAGAATTATCTAAGGAATTCCGAGTAGCTGTTCAATATTAGGACCTGAAGCTATCACGGTAATCCTGTTTGCGTTCTTTTTCCAGTTACATCTGGATGTAGCTTTGTATCCCAGTGAATAACTACAAAATCTAAATTTAAATTCATCAAATTTAATTTTACCTCTCGAAGATTTTCTCTTGCTCTCTTAAGGAATGTACGATTGATCAGTATTTCATTTGGATTTAAATTTACTGCATCTACATAGGCTGCAAATAAATGAACAACATCTTTATCCCTAATATGGCATTTATCTTTTAACAGTGATGATAGGCGAGATGTTATCAATAATTGGCAAGCTTTTTTTCATTGTGGTAGACCAGCTGTGGAAAACAAAAGTTCAACAGGTTAGGATAGATGCTCATTCCGGTTTCTAAATCTTTTGAATCGCAAGAATTTGATGATAATAAAGGACTATGTACTGAAATAGAAGAAAATTAACTTATAGATTTCTACATTGTTCCTATCTGGATATTTTTTTTAATTTATATTTTAGCTATGTAAAATACAGTATATTTTTATGTTAGGAGTAATCGAGGATTTTTCGAAATTAATGTTTTAAACAGTAAAAATTGCATAAGCATTTAGGTATGTTTTATAACTATAGAACAGCGAATTAAAATATAATTGCAATTACTTATATTTATAGCATTGAAACCTTGCTACTCTATTTGCCACACCTATTACATACACAGGGAATTTTGTAAATCAACACCGCCAAAGCCTGGAGGAGGCAATTTGTTCTTGTCAAAGATCATTCATTAGTGGCCTAGGCCATTCATTAATGGCCTATAGAATCCCTTGTGTCCATCTTGGAGGGAAGAAACGTTCCCCTGCCGCTTGGTTGGAACAAGCGCAGAAAAGCGGTACGCTTGACCCAAGGCCATTGGTGTACATGTACCCTCTGTAACATGTTAAATTTTACAGAATGAAAGTGAGAGAATGGTCAGTCTGGAAGTAGCAGCACCAATTGAGGTTCAAAATTACTTTGAATATAAAACGTTCGAATGTTTTTACATAAAAAATGAAAAAATCCGCAATTTTTTCTACGAAACTCAAAGAAGGGGGCCCTAGGGGCACGTGTTAATATTCATGGATTGACTTAAAATTTTGCAAGGATCATTCATTTGTATAATGGAACAAATTGAGAGGGCTTCGCTTAAAATATCGGCAATTTCAAAAATAATGACCACCCTAATATCCTTATATATATATATATATATATATATATATATATATATATATATATATATATATATATATATATATATATATATATATATATATATATATATATATATATATATATATATATATATATATATATATATATATATAAACATAAAAAATATTCATTTGTTTTGGAGTGCATACCCTAAGATTAAAACCTGGTGTGGTCGATACGATTCTGCTTGTTGGCAAAAAACGTGTAATTGTTCCTTTTCTCATATTAGGCAATGATTTGTCTACCAGTGACACCATTTCAACAATACCAATATATTGACTCTGGATTGAACTCAGAGAGAAGAAAAGTCCGAATATTTCAAATGCATAAATATGGGAAAGTGAAAAACTATTGATGATAAGCGTAGTAATAACCACTACTGCGAATTCTATGTTTTGAATAAAGTAGTGATGTAAAAGTTAGTTTAAATTCATTGACGCCATGAGAGGTTTGAAAGAGAAATTAGTATAAATGCATTGTTGTGTAATGATGCAATCATTTGACATTTTTTTCCGTTTCTCTTTCCCTCCCTTTCCATACTTTAGACCCCTCACTGAACATTTTCCGGGGAGAAACACCAACAACAAATAATCTGGTCGCTTTAATGTGAAAACATTGAATCTTTAAAACCTGGGGGGAGGCAATTGACTCCCTTCTAACTACCTAAATGACTGGCCATACATGCGTAATACACCCCATATATACAGTAAAACTTGCCTACAATGGTACTGTGGGGATCTAAAAAAAAATTTCTTATGGACAGGTTATCGTTACAGGAAGTTTGATTATTAATACTGATATTTCGCTAGGACCGAGGAAAATATCGCTATAGACAGGTTTACTGTTATAGAAAGTATTGTTATAGACTGGTATATTTATGGTACTGTAATTGACCAAAATTTATAACATTCGACTATTACTGGTGATTTAACAAAGACAGAGAAAGAGAGAGAAGAAAAAGAAAAAAAATATTAAAATTAATTAAATCTAGAAAACTTTCATTTCATTTATTGATCGAATGTCTCAAAGGAAAATGCTGCAGTGTACGAGAAAATGGATGAGAAATTTTAATGTACGTACATTCTAAAACCTATCACGACTTTCGGCGAAGCGTAAAGACATGGCGTTAAAATTCGCACCTCGCATTGTGTTCCAAAAATATTTGTAAATCACTTTGGTGAAACTACTGTTATAATGTTAAAGCACAAATTTGTCTGAACTTTCAAATATATTTCACCGTGTTCCGGTAAACAGCCCCGATTAAATAACAGATATCGCTGCGAGCACAAAGTTTGTGATTAGTATTCTAATGCAAAATACATGTTTGCGTCAATCGGGAGTTGCTATGGGAACAGCACTGATTGACGTTGCTTCAGTGGGGTTATTCTGGATGCTAACAGCTATTAATGAATATTAAGTGCAGGAAAGTTTTGTGATTTCACAGTTTTGTGTATATCTTTTGCGCAGTTGTAATTTAATTTGAGGCATATATCTGGAATTTTAAGTCTCAATTGATCATACCACGACGACGTTAAAGTTTCGGATTTAATTAGAATTATATTCTGCCACGTAATTGGTAAAGCATTAATTATAATGGCATTACATTGTACAGTGCTTTCAGCATTATCATTTACACAAAAAGTGGATATTATTCCAACTATGAGATAATTACCTTTTATAATAATTTCCACAACTAGGGCAAATACGAATATGATAAATGTATTTAAATGTACGACTACGTATAACTTGTATGTGGCATACATTACCTTGTGTGGATGATATTATTCTAAACTGTGAATTGAAATGCTGAATTGCGAATATATTTATAATGAATTGTAAAACTTAGCTTTTCAGAGGGAGTACTTAAAACATGTTGATGCATTGCGTTTTTAATGAGCCAAAGCTGGTCAGTATTCCTAGGGTACACCACTCTCAAGAAGGAGAATCGGTTATTTTTTTATTAAAAAATCGGTGATACTGCTATGAAAAACATTTATTTGCAGTGGAAATGACTACATTTGAAGAGTTATCTTAGCCACCATATTCAGTGATTTACTTATGAGGAGGAATATTTCTGATTTTTAGGTAAGAATGTATTTTAATTTACATGTGTTTGAATTCTTGGAACTTTGAGTTAAGATATATTTTCTAAAGGATTATTTCTTTCTCTTTTTCCGTGTTAACTTTAACTGCCTTTAACTCAAATAAATTTGAGAGATTAAGAATTTTATGTCACGTAAAGGTGCCATATGCATGTTCCCAAGGTAGCCACCTGAAGAAACAATATGCAAAATAATATATTAACATAATTGTCGGTGTTCCACTATATTATCCTTTCTAAAAAAACTTTGAAGTCATATCAGCGCAAGACCGAAAAAGGATTATTGTAGTTTTGTCCTCGTAATTATCTTGCAGTTAATTTTGTTTTAATAACTGAAGTGAAAACATTTTGACGATATATTTTTTTTTCATTCTTAAATGAGTTTTAACACATAAGGCAGATTTGGAAGGCTGTGCTCTAAAGACGCACAAGCTACAATTTTAAAGTATTTAAATTTTATCTAACAAAATAATTGTGTTTTGTATCTCTTTTCTCAAAGCATAAAATACAACATAAAATAATCAACCAAATACACACAACCAGAAAGTTACGAAAATTCATTAACGCTTATCTGTAGTCACATTAGGATTAATCACCTGAAGTTTTCATCATAAAAAGCTAGCATTGATTTAACAAAAAAAAAAAAAAAACTGAGAAATAACAAGATGACGAACCAATTCTGTTATTTCGAAGGCAGTGCTTTTGTCTGCTGCTAGTATGGTCAACTTTTTTTTTTTTTTTTTGAAGAATTTTCTGCGTCTTAAAGTAAAGTGTAAACTATTTTTAAGTTTTATAAGAAGAGTGTGCTCTAATAATGAAAACACTACATACATCGCTGTTAAAACTAAACATGAAAAAATGAAAATGGAATATTTTCAGAAGGAAATACTGCCAATAAACACATATTTTTATCAAGTCCAAAATGTTAATCCTTTCACTGTTATTCGACATTAAAATTCATCATGTCGTAAAATTCATCAAAAATCTAATTTCAAGGTATCATTGGACAAAAATAAATAAAAAATACTTTTAAAACACTGATTTGATAAAAATAGAAGTCAAAAAGCTACAATTATTTTAAAGTTCCGAAATGACGGAATAGTCCAGAGTTTGTGGTAACTTACCCATTTGTCAACTTCTTGCTGCCTGTTAAAGCTGTGGCCAACTCCAGCTCCAACGGGGAGAAAGAATGTATGGTTTCCTTCTTGGAGGAAAAGTTCTTCCAAACCTTCTTGTTTCACACGAAAATTGAAAGCGCTGTAAGATGAAACCACGATTTCGCTTTAATTAAAATAAGTGTAACTAAGTTTGCTTTTGCGATTTAAGAAATGAAAAAAAAAATAATGTAAAGATTATAATTACGCAGGAAGAATTACGGTATATGCTCATGGCAATTTAAAAGAAAATTTCGAATTACTTCATTTATTATTTCCCATCAAAGAAAAATCCCATGCCTCCAACGTTTGTAGTTCTTATTATTTTTACAGTGTCAAGTTAATCATTAAAGTTTGTTTGAACAATCTTAAAAAAAATCTCAGCAAGTGAGTATGACGTTCTGTTTGAAAGTTTTTGTAGTAAAATCACACTCGACAAACTCTAACTGAGAACATGTAAAACATCATGATTATTCAAATGTTGGAACCTTTTCCGTTAAGCTCGTTGCTTCATTAGCACAGTATAATGAATGTCATCATCATCCTATCATGCATGTCAACAACTTACGCCTCAGGACGTTTTCATGATAATTTAGAACATATTTCAAGGTATAATGTACTAATGCTGTACCTTAATGGTTCTCGTATGTCGTACAGCTCTGGCTGGTCTAGAAGCTCGTATGCTGTCGGTGGAAGTGAAGTGCTTGAAACGTAAGGTTGCAAAATCTCATCTATTACATACAGAAGCTGTTTTGTGCCTTCTTGTGACGTGTAATCTTCTGATCGAATGATTTTTGCATTGTTGACAAAATAATCCTGAAAAAAATACAATAAGTAAACACCAGCAAAAGAATATCCATATATATTAATATTACCTGTGTTTTGAAATGGAGTTTTTTTTATTAAGATTAGTCATAAGAATCATTCTACGTCAACCGACCTGTTTTTTCAAATCGTCCCCTGTCGACCATCCCCGATGTTTATAAAATTTTACAGAAGTGTTGACTTGCCTTTGAAACTAACATATGCAAAATTTCGGCTTCCGAGAACTAAATCTTGAGAATCTAGAATATCTGAAAAAAGTGCTTCAAAATGGCGGATTATTATTGTGAGACAAGTTTCCATGTTTAGGCTAAGGTTGAAGAAATTTTTATCATACTGAACGACTGCAATTCTGGGAGCTTAAAGTACGTTTGGCTGTTAATACACTCTAGTATTTTTTGTGAGTTTGATCTTCTTAGATTTCGTGCAGCATGCATGTAAACTCATGAAAAACGCGGTGAGAATTTTTTTCCCTGGATTTTAGGTTGTCATAAATTCTGAACAATGATAATTCAAAGGCTCGTAATTGGTAATTATACTGTCAAAACACTTGTTTTCAATCAGTTACAAATGCAGAGCTTAAATATTGATTTATTGCATTCAATGTGGCTATCAAAATCGTTCACATGAAAAATAGCCTATTTTTAAATGCGATGTAGCTCTAGTTTGTTACCTTTGCATCTTCATTTTAAACGAAACCGTCATCTTTCTCCTCTTATGGGGCAAGTTGACCAATAGTTTCATTTTGCAAAAGCGACTCAATTAGTCATGAAGTTTTAAAATCATAATATGGCAAAGATAACAAAGCACTAATTGACTTTACTTTCGTGAAAAATAAAAATATGTTACTCTCGCAATCATGCCTAGTGTTCTTCTACCACAAGGAAACATTATTCATAAATATTTACAGCAGCTGAATGAAGGAAATAATGAGTTCTTCAATTTTTTATTCGTTTTTTTTTTTTTTTTTTTTTTTTTTTTGACTCATTTTGTATAAATTTACAATCGCCTTACTTGAAGCTCATTTCAAGAAAATTCATTATGTATTCATTTCTCGGAAAACAAACTAGAACGCTCGTAATTTTGATAAAAACTAATTTGCAATTAATAAGGAGAAAAATGTACATCAACATTAATAATCAGCAGTTGCATGTGATAGGTCAAAAAAAGTAAGATAATTCCAAGAAAATTAATTGGAATAAAAGAAAAATTGTAACTCACTTAATTACTGTAATAATCGTTTCATCACTTTTATCGTTGCAATTTTCAATGATGATTTTTGAAACCAATGCTATATAAAATTAATAAAACCTCTAAAAATTCAAATGAGATTAATATTTCTTTTATTTAGAGCAAAATCTTAAAAAGGGTGAACTGTATTCGTCATTATCTACTTGAAACAATCATTACGTTTCAATATGATTAAAAAGAGTTAAAACAAAATCAAAACTTACTTGGACGTTTGTTGTAATTGTTTTTATTTTACAGCTCAAAAACATTTCCTGTCTAAAATTATTAAAATAAGAAATTCCGTATCCCATAATCTCTAAAAATGAAAGCTGAAACGAGTTGACACATTTTTTACTTTTTTTACAGTGCTAGGATGAACGTTGATTTTATTTTATTTTCATTAATTTTGATCTTTGCCTTCCAGGGATAGATAAAATAGTTTACAACTAAGATCAAAGGCAATTTGTTTATCTTTTTATGTATATTATTAGAGATTAAATATGTAAGTTAAAAAAAAAACGTTTACCGTTAATTTTAACTAGAGTAAGGTTGGATTACGGGAAAATTTTTCAGTTTGGCAAAAAAAGTTAATGCTTAGAAAAATATGGATATAAACGTATTCATTATAGTATTGTTTTTTTTTTAAACACGGATAAGCTTGATGTTGACATTTAAACTACTTGACTTATCGGTAAGGGGTTGCGTACGTAACTAGAGAGGCAAAGTTTCAATTTGAACCTCTCGAAAATCTATTGTGCGCATTTCGGTAGCTGGTGCTCACACTTCTTTACATTGAAAAAGGTGTTCCTTGTAATACAGAAACACGTGTTTGCAGTACCTAGCAATGTTTGTGCTTCAAAACGTTGGTTAATTGATTCATTTAATTTTCAGCGCAAAAGTATTTATTTGTTACAATACCTGCAGGTTTACTGGAAGTGAGGAAGCTCGGTTTCTGTTCTGGATCAAAAAATAGACTAGTGGTACCTGGTGCTGTCACCTATCGTATGTTGTCAAAGAAATTTAACCTCCTTGTGAGACAGAAATACACTTTTTTTCCTAGGAATTGGGGTGCATATTTCATACCCATAAAAGCACAGTTAAATTACAAAAATGACTTTTTCGTAGTTAGAAATACATAACAGAACAATATATTTCTAGAAAAGAGGCACAACACTCAAGGGTCCCCAATACCTACCACTACAGGTGGATGAAAGATTAGTTCTGCCCTGAACATCGCTATGTTTTTTGGCCAAGAGCCATGCAACCTCTGCTCTAGCACCCCAGAGTTGTTGATTTGAAATGGGAACGTAGATAACTTTGTGACAACGATATTACTAACGTGCTCCAGTCAACAATAGCGGGCATGGATGACCTTTGATCGACTGGCGCTGAACCTTTCACCCTACAGTTACTAGCTTAAAGTCGTATCTATTTGACCACCTAGATCAAGAAAATCGGTATTAAGAATATTCAACTTATTAGATGATTGATACATGTAGCTAAAAAGTATCAAGAAAAATGTAAATTTAAAAATACTAAACAGAAGGTTTCGTATTTCTTTCTGCTTGATGCAAAGCATCCTATTTTCTAAAAATGTGCCTTTCATTGGGTCTAATTTTTAGGCAAGAATAAAACGACAAAAATGATTTAACTTGACATTTTTTAGTTTAAAACATATTAAAAAGTTATTATTTATATGTTTATTATTATTTCTTTAGAATATTTATTTTTCTTCTTACAGTACTTTCCTAAGCGAAAGTAAAAAAATATATAAATTATAAAGAAGCGAAGCCAATATAAACTTTAATAATAAAAAATAAAAGCAATAAAAGCGTTGAAGTATCTTTTTTCTGACGTTTTTAAAAATTTCCTTACATCATTACCATTGCCGAAAATCCAAAAGTCAAAAAAAAAAAAAAAAAATCCCCTTATTTTCAAGCCACCTTGTTGCCTAAAACATTTTATGCCACAAAAACAAAGATAATTCGAAGACAATTCCTCATGAAATAAAAAGGAAACATCAAGTTCCCCGTTTATCCCAATTGTCGGTAAAAATTTAGACTAATAAATACAACCGCTTCTTCAACATCTGCTGCATTAAATACTGCTGTTCTCTTCTTAAAAAACGTACAGCGTAACACTTTCAATTAACTTAAACAACTCGCTTCCTGTGAGCTATGACAGTGATAGCGCGGCAGAAAAACATCCGATTCCAACATATGATGGTGACAGTTTATTGTGCGTAAAATTTTGCCAGCCTTCTATTGAGATTAAAATCGGCGGGAGCCCAAGACTTTATGTCATGTCGTTTTCCTAATTAAGGCACATGCTGTTGTTTTATGGTTGTATTTTTAGAGACACTTTGATATTTTGCGTTCAATAGCAGACAAGGAACATTGTTAAATAAGCAAATTATGTCATGGAATTTTTATTATTAAATTTGCAGTAAGGAAGAAGAAGACTTGCAATTTAGAATGAATGTTTAAAAAACAACGTATTTGAAGTACTTCAACCAGTTTAAAAAAAAATTCTTTATGATGAAAAAAAAGCCCTTTCAGACACTGTATTCGTAATAGGGTGGAGTGAAAGAATAAAAATTTGATGCTTCTAAGGCTCGAGTGGAACCTCAAGATATTTTTTGCTGTCGAAATCCTTTCGATTGACCAAATATCTGTACATAAGGCATCGTTTGAGCACTATTACTGATCGTTTATCAGATTTTGATTTTTTCCCCCTCCATCCTATTATGTGTGTATAAAAAAACTTTTTTTTTTTTACATCATTCTGAAAAATTCTAAAATCTGGTTGAAATATGTAGTATTCTTCTTCCTTACTTACTTCCTACAAATTAAATTATAAAATTCCATGACATAATTTATTTTATTTAAAATGTTCCTCGTCTGCTATTGAACACAAAACCTCAAAGTGTCTCAAGAATGCAACCATAAATGGGCTTTTATTAGGAAAACGACATGACTTAAGGTCATTGCATAACCTCAAAATATTTTGTGCTGTCGAAATTCCTTTGCATCAGATTTCGATGATTTTTACTCCACCCTAATGCATAAGTAAATAGAAAGAAAAAAACAATGAAAGACAGAAAGAAAACGTTGCAACTAAAATAGGTAATGAATACTAATGAATATCATAGTAGTTTTCAATTTTGACTCACAAATTAGGCCTTCTCCTTACGCAAATACCAAAAACTATTACAGAACATTTCAATAACTTTAAAGGTTTTTCTAATAAATTCACTAATTATACATTTTCAGTATAAATACATATGGTACTGTTTTGCTTTTGCTGTTTCATTTTATTCTATGCATTTAAATTATTATTTATTTATGTAATTATTTCCTATTATTTTAAACTACTTATTTATTTAGTAAATTACCGCCCGTTAGCCAGGGCTAGCCCTGGATAATTGGCGGTAATTTACTGAATATAACATGCCTCGCGTTCAATCTTCGAGTTGAACCAAACCATTGCTTCGGTCACTCGTCTGGTCTGCTAATTCTATATTAGCTACCAGTTTGTTTCGCATTCTTGGCTTCCTTAAGAGATTTTCCATCTCCAGCTTAGTCACTTTCCTATGCCGGGCTGATGAGTGCTAATAAGCACGAAACTGCAGTCCTTGGCTGGAAATGACTGAGCTGGCGGTGTATTTCACGTACTTATTTATTATTTATTTATAAACATTTTCACTTGTTTCTGATTTTTTTGTTTATGCTCACAGTTGCAAAAAAGGATAGATTTATTTAGACTATTTATTGAGAATAAGAGAAATAATTAAACTACGCTTGGAATATTTCCTACAACGCATATAATTTACAGGAAAATAAAAATCTAGAGTTAATTTGCGCATAAATAATAATAAAAAAAAACACTGATAAAAGCCCATTTTATTCATGAATAAACTACTTCATTACTTTAAAGCATTTTGGTAATAACTCATTTTTATGAAACTGCTAGGAACTAATTTTTGAAATAATCGAGTAATTTTTTAAAATGCTAAAAATACAAATATTGCAGTACATTATGCCTACAAACCAGACATAAATGCAATTTGTTTCAGGAATTTTAATTTCGCTTATGATATTTGAAATATTTATGAAATGCAACATTACCAACATTTTGACGTTTTTTCTTGTTTACCTTCAAACTTGATCTAGGAGCGATAATTAGAAAAATAAATGAGAATTTGTTTTTTTCTCCATTTTAACCATAACTCATCACCATAATAATTAAAAAGACTGCTTTAGTGCAAATTAACAAGGAATGTTGGGGTTCTAAATAAGTATTTGTAGTTTTCTTTTCTTAAATTCAGAAAAGCTGAAAGAATTTTTTTATTTTTATTCCAAAATGTTTCGCGGTAAAAAGAGGAAAATTCAAGTTCTTCTTCCTTTGTCGCATAATTATCCCAAATGCAATATGTTCAAACAATTTAATTTATAACCAAAAAGTTATTTCATGCTAGCCTATTTCATTACAGCTACTAAAAATATGTCTAAAAAAATTGTTAGCTGAAGTTTAATGTTTTGGACTCAATTGAATTTTTTTCGCATTTAGAATTAGCCTATAATAGTTTTTGAATATTAAATTTTTATATCTAAGTTCTGAGGGGAAAAATAAATTAGTTTTTGAGTAATATTATTCATTGTCATGCCATTTTTTATTAAAGAATAGCAAGATAATCAGTTTTGTTATCTTTTATTTCGCACTTTCGCTTTATATTTGGAAAAACACATAACGATTTTACTTTACGACTTTTTGTTTCGAATATTGTTCCAAATTAATTCAATACTAGATTCTACCCATAAATATAACACATTTAGATACACATATCCGTATTGGTAAAACTTAGAGCCGTTGAACAAGCGATTCTTGAAGTAAACGGGCAAAAGCGTTGCTTAAAAGGATGAAACACTGTTTCATGCGCTGTTTGCATTCTCGTTGACTGCGGCAAATCTTGTTTGCAAACATGTGCTCGGCAAAAGCGTATACGCTTTTTGGACGCTTGCCCATGGGACAAGTTTCCGCGGCACATCTCGTTAATTCTACATCTATGGTTCTACCTAAGTTAAATAATATGTTTTTTTCGCGGTTATCTCGCTAATTGGATCGAATGTTGGTTACTATACCTTTAGAATTTGCTGCAAAATGATTATTCAAAACTGTATTCATAAGAAGTGATTGCCCAATATCGTTTATTAAGCCTTTACTTGATTGTACTCCATAGAATCAATTGTTTTACACAATCATATCGTTTAGCTGTTTAGATCAAGCCCGTAATTTCATTTTTTCCAGAAAGGGGGGCGGGCGAAGTACGTATTCCCTAAAAACAAATATATCATAAAAATAACAAAATACACACCTACACGCAATGAAATGCATTAATTTATCTGTCGGGGGGGATGGTAATCGACCCCTCTTGATTCCCCTAATGACGAACCTGGTAAAGATTATTTTTTAAAATCACAAAGAGGTACAAAATCCTCAAAATTTATTGAAAAAAAAAACATGAATATACTATCATCTTTACTTTATTACAAAAAAAAAAAAAAAAAAAAAAAACTGAATGTGGTCGACCAGAAAACATGTTTCACGATGCAATGTCTACAAATCATGCTAAATGAGACACTGAACACAACTATCAACCTCAAATTTATCATTGTTTAAAAATTCCTATTCTTCCCTATTCCATACAAGTTTCATAGCACTGAAGTTGTAAGGCAGAGTTCAAAATTAGGTCATAATAGTAAGAAGTCAAAAGTCTTTGGAACCAAACTTTTTTGTTTCAGTTTCAAAATAATTTAAATTGTTTAAGCAGAGCCAACTGCTGAATGGTACGATAGTTACGTATTTGTTACAACGTATATCAAACCGCAACAGCTTTTCTGACAAAATTATGAATAAGTAAGCTAATTGTTATTGAAAATTATTTTATATTAAAAAGTGTTACGAAAGTCTGGTTTTTATTAAGATGAAAGCATCTGTACAAATACCAGTTCTCATTTACACTTAGAGAAATAAAGTACACGGCAATCGGCTGATATATTTTAAATGATAGCCGTTAACCACCTTTTTAACGAGCAATTTATTTTCTTTTCAGCAGTGATTTTAAACCCTAAACAAGTCCCTTTAAATAAGTTAGTGCCAGCAATCAACGCAATTTCTCTGAAACAACTCGAGCAATGCATATTTTAATGACGTTATTAAACTAGACTAATCATGAATTATGCACTTTAATTAGAATAAATAAGCATTTGCAGATCAATGATACATATATGTATCTAAGAAGTACTTTCCTCGAAGTGCATAATGCATCAATCTCGTTGAACTAGACATTTACTAACTCGAATCAAACTACAATAATTACTTTCATTAGAAACTTCTTCAATAACCGGAGTTTTCGTCCATGTTTGAAAGGAGGCGTCTATTACTGTTAAATTAAACCAAGAGTTATTACAAATCTTCTTCAATTTTGTTGAGAAGTATATTCTTAGCGATTATAAGAGCTAATGGTTGATACGACACTGTTTTATGAGTGTTTACTTGTGTTTTCCTTTAATCTGCATGCCCTCTATTTTCACACAACTGTTAGTCATAGATACGTACTTTCAATTGCAAAAATGGTCAAAATAGGAGTTAAGATAGTATTACAATTTTAAAGTAAAATAGAGAGTTAGCAAAAAAAAAAAAAAAAACCACACATTTTTACTTTTTACGCTATTTGCGTTCCTAAACTTTTAGTTACATAGAGAAATCATCTAATTATCCCCATAAAACGAATATACAAAGGCAAAAAAAAAAAGAAAAAATTACAATCCATACTCAACGAGACAGCCAAAACTCTTAGAAACAGTGCTGAAAAGGAGAAATTAATACAGACTCTAACAGAGTAAAAAATATAATGGTAGTTATCGATTCTAAATCACGCTACAGTCAATACTCATGGATATATTACAGTTCAAAATTCTAAGGGAAGGTGCTGAAACGAAGAAATAAAACAACGCTCTAACATGATAAAAACTGTAATATTACCCTCTAAATCATTTTCATTATTTGGAAAGAAATGGAAATGTGTCTTTTTTGGTGAATAAAAAACACAACGTTCGTACAAAAAATAAATTAATAAATAAATAAAAAGCTGCTGTACGGTCCCTAAAGATAGGCCTTTTTTTTAACCTGACTGCGCGTGCGCGACGCAATGGAGGGTAATGTGTTTATCAGTCTATGTATGTATGTAAGTCCTTATGTGGCGATCTAGGGGCTAAACGCCTTGGTCAATTTTGGCAATTCTTACGTCAATCGATTTGTCTTAACCTTGGGAATGTCACTAAACACATGACAGTAATCAAAATTCAAATTATCACCAGTTGCCATATTTTGTCAGTTCGGGGTTGGCGCACGTTTGGTGTTGCACACTGTATCACACGCTACCTGCGTGCGACAAAGGCAGGTAGTTTTCTCTGCCTGCATTTTTTTGTTTACTAAATCTACTAATTGGGATCTCAGTGGCCGAGTGGTATAAGCGATTGCTCGGTGGGTCAAAACAATCTCGCTCCGGATGTACTTTCCCCTCCTTCTGATGTAAATTCTTTCATGTATTCTTTATTTGTATTCTGTACTGTAATAAAAAGTATATTATGCGTAACGAAGCCAAGGCACTCAGATTATAGTCCTCATCTTTATATATTAATAGGCAAGCCGTTTTCTTTCGGCACCGATTTCTCCTCTCTTTGTGAACCGATTTCCTTCATTCTTTTTTTGTTCGGTAGCTATTGACGAGTTTTAGTGTCATCAATAAAAATTTTTGAAATCTAACGCTAATTAACGGAGATATTAATAAAAAGCGCATTTTCGTCCTAAATGGCCCTTTCTATGAGAACGGAAGGTTTAATTTTTTCGAATTTGATATGGTTGGAAAGGTTTTTAAAAAACACTCCTAATGAAAGAATTGTCGGGGCGCCCAAGGTCCAATAACCTAATTCCACTAGAAAAAAAAGTTATAAGCGTTTTTTAGTTAACGACACTTAAAAATTTTAAGTTTATCTCTTTTCCATTGTTGAAATTCATTGTTTAAAGCGTAAAACATTAAGTATTAATTTATTTTTTAAATCGCTTTTTCTACACGAAAAATGCATTTTAATGCTTTGAGCTTGGTATGGTTGGAAAGATCGTGAAAAATACTTTGAAACACGTTCTACCCGGTTTACCGAGCGGAAACGCCAACTTGCTAGAAGCGCTAGAAAAAGCGCTAGAAGCAATTAAAAGTTGGTTTCAATTCATTTTTATTTGCTTTTTCACGCGACATAATTAGCGTGAAGAAATTGCAGGATAATATTGTGGTGTTGCCATTTCTCGCTTGAGAGTAAAGAAATGAAATACTTGCATTTGTTTTTATCATTGAGGCTTTTTGGGTAGCTACGGGCATTTAAAATATTTTCATTTTGATTAGGTTTTCTCGATTTTAATTTTTAAATAAATCATTTTCCGGAGTGAGGGAGGACTTTCAGTTTCAATAAAATCACCTTCTGGGGAAAAAAATAATACCTACAGTTGCTATCACTACCAACAGATCTCAAGGTGAAACTTTTGATATATTTGTCGCATTATTACGACTTCCAGTGCTTTTGCATGGACAATTAATTGTTGCTGCAAGTAGAATTCGTTTATTTGACTGTTCGAAATTTTATTTTTCTAACGGCAACGGTCATGCCAACTTTTACAAAAAATATTGTTTGTACAGAAGTTTTACGTATTAAAGGAATTTCGCAGTATCATTTCATTCAGAAAAACTTCTAAAATTGTGAAATTGGTGAACTTTATCCACTGTTGGCACCAATGCCACGGCGAAGAATATATTTATTTTGCATTCGCGTAAAAAAAAAAAAAAGAGTAGCGAAATGTCTATTTGCAAGGAGCTGACTACGAATGAATCCCCCCTCCCCTGTGACAAGGGGAAGAAATAAATGACATCAAGCGATAAGATCGTTTATGAAAACAGTGTGCCATGTGGTAATGGGAAGAGAGGGAATGGTGAAGTGTGAAACTTTGTGACAAAGGGAAGAGGGATAAAAAATTTTGAAAAGTGCATTAGTCAGTTATCCCCTAAATCGTTAACAAATCACGAACACGATTTTTTGAAATAAAATTGCACTATTATTTCAACGTCCAGTGTTTTTTAATGGACAATTTTTAATGTTGCAAGTAGGATTCGTTCACTTTACTGTTTGAAATTTTATATTTCTAATGGCAGAGGTCAAGGCAACTTACTCAATAATATTAAACTTTTAAAAAGAAATATTGTTCATCTAGAAGGTTTACGTATAATCTGAGTTTTGCAGCATCATTTCATTCGGGAAGATTTCAATAATTTTGAAATTGGTACTCTTCATCTATTGTCGTCAATTTTTTGGCACCAATTGCAGCGCGAGAAATGTTTCTTCTTTGCATACGAAAACAAAGAGTAGGGAAATGTATATTTGCTAACGGTTACTACAAAATAGGGACAGTTCACGAATGAAGTCCCGCTTTAAGGTAGAGTTCACGAAATAGTAACAGTTTGTGACAGGGGAGAGTATTGTTTATAGCATTTGGATATCCAACCGGTTGCATAAAGAGAATGTCACAGGTAAAACTAGAGTTAATAGCATTTGTTTTATGGTACAACAATTAGGTGAAAGAAAAAAACATCTTTTTTTTATTGTAAAAAACCTTAAAGGCCATGTGGCCCTTCCCGTCTTTCAACGTATAAGGAGCAGTATTTACAGTCCTGTAAGGCGAATCATTAAATGACTAAACAATCATTCAAATGGTGACATATCATGAAAAATCAGAAAGTTTCGTTCATATTAATCAAGTTATTGAACAACAAGCTACGCGAGGGGCCACATAGGTCCGTCCGTCTTTCTCGTGTTAAAACAACATCTTTCAAATTTTTCTCAGATTTCTAATACAACACATATTGCAGGGAATATGTGTAACAATTTGAAATTGTCTCCGTCCTTTTGAATCAATCTGTATAAACAACTCTAAAATGCAATACTTTAAACCAAAATAGTATAAACATGTAGTTTAAGAAAATCGATAGTCCCATGGCAGTAAAGATGATATCACTTGATTATCCAAAACATATGTATGACAACAGAATATTGTTTTATCTCTCACTATCCACTGTTCTCAGGTAATCATTTTCATGATATACGTCAATTTATCGGAAAGTTAGTTCATCGTTCAAGAAATCCGTACAAGTCAATTAATTCCGGTTACAAATTGTTGAATCACCCATCTTGATTTCTTTTCTCAAGGAAATATCTGGTACCGATATTTTTATAATCTAAATCACATAAAAAATACACAAAATAATGAATATTCTGCTTTTGATAAGGATTTTTTCTGAACTTAAACCTTGGCTAATTGATTTACGGCTAATTTTTATCGTGGTGAATAGAGCTGTTATGAATTGACGCTGTCATGAATGCTGGACCTGATCGGTCAGAGCTTAATTGGACAGCAGGAGACCATGTTCATTGCGTCTGGTTCCAGAAAGCTTTTAAAATCATAGTAATATATATGTCCAAATGACATCACCTTACGGTGTTTGAATCAACTAAACCTTTTTCTAGCTGTAATCACGAACAAGACTGCACTGCATTTGACTTCAAAGCAGGATCAAAACTGGCAAAATTTTGTTACTGGGACCCTGTGGCCACGTCTCCTTTCTGCATGATAGCAGTATACACAATGCGCATGCGCCGAATGACAATGACAGGATTCTTCTTGCTGATGGAATCAGTAGAACCAGTACCAATATGACACATTACGAAAGTGCACAACCTAAGCGGCATAATCTTCCTGGTTTTGGAACTTGTTTCAATTAGACTTGATTAACCTTACAGGCGTAGGAACAATATTAGGACAAGAGTAGGGACATGATCAACGATGGATAAACAAGAACTATTACAAAAAATTAGCCGATTTGGAGGCTATTGTAACGAAACAAGAAGTGTTTTTGAACAAAGCCGAACAGATCACTTCCGGGTCACAAATGTAGGAGCAAACGTACAACAGTAATAACTATCTTTGGTAATAGTACTTATATTTACAATACGATCGCCATGTTCCATCAATTTCTCTTCACTTCAACTCCTCGGCCGCCACAAGTCCTTTTCTCTACACTTCCATTCGCTCGGCCGCCGCAAACGATTACCCTTAAGTATGTAAAATGACGTCTTTAACATTTGTTTTGAACCCACCATTCCTATAATATTTAATTTATTATTGCTCCTTATACATCACCGTCATTTTCTTTCTTTCTTTTTTTTTAATCTTTAATGATGATGAATCAAAGATTATGCAACTCATCTTCTTAATCTGATCTAAAAATCAAAAAATAACTTTACTTGCTTACAGCGAACTTTCCTCCCATTCCAAAATGCAAATATTACTTGAAACAGCAATTTGAACCTTGTAATAAAGTAAAATACTCCCTTCTTCATTAGTTGCCTTATTAATTTTGGAAAGCCTTCCTATTTGATCCTCCGAAGCATCAGAATAGAATTTATGAAAGGTTAACAATTTTCAGGGCAATCGTGGAGTATTATCAAAGAACGCGTCAGCTGAAGCTTTTGAAAGATTAGCATTAACTCTTAAAGGGGAGACTTAACGCACACAAATCTCGTTCCCTCTGTCCATTAAATTGCTGACGTAACTAATTAGCTTCAATCCATGGTTTGCTCTTGAATAATAGCGTTAATTTAGGTCGGTAGATATGATTAATGGATATGAACCGGATGTAATTTTAATTGAAACTTGAGCTATTGAGCGCATGATTTAAGTTTAATGATTTGTGGTTTTCGAAATTATGCCTATTACCGTAAATTGAGTAAACTATGTACGTTATTTTGAATATTTTATTTAAAAGATTTTTTCCCAGAAAATTGTTGTATTAACGAGAATTTAAACTTTGTGCGATTAACTTAAGATGCTTTTACTCTGTGTATTTAGATACGGACTTAAAGATCAGTTCATGGTTCTTAAGCAACCTAAAACTTTATGAGACTAGTATTTACAGGGATAAACTGCGAATAATCCTCATACAAGATTTTTATATTTAATTGTTAATTCTTATATGGACCTTCATGTATAATGGTTTTACGAAACAAAACACTCATACCTCAAAATATGTATCAAACGTCAGTAAGCACAATTTATTTTTACTCACCGTTCACCGTTTTGCTGAGCAAGCACAATGTACAACGTATGTCGGCATGTATTTTTAAAAATTTCAGTAGCATTTATTTTGACATTACGTTTTTTGAACAAAATTAAAATATTTACATTATATTCTGCAGTAAACGAAAAAAATACGAGCAGTTCCTTACTTCATAAACTAGTTTTCATCAATTTTCAGTTTGTTGTCAACGATTGCGCTCAGCAAACTTCGCTTCCATTTTTAAGCCGTTAGTCTTATGTTGTAAAGAGCTGTTATTTTTTACCCTGAATATAGCATTATTATTTCGTAAACTGTTCTAACAAGACAGTTAAAAGTATGCATAATCTTCATAATGTAAAAAATAAAGTAAAATAATCAGTCATATAACTAAACCATATTTTAATGTTTTGTGTACGATGGAAATTATTTTTCGCACAAAATTACTAAGAATTATGTTTCACCTTTTGAAGGACAGCAAGTACACATTTTTTATGAATTTTAGAGTGAAAGACAAAAGTAAATCATCAAAGTAAAGCACACTTTGCCAAAGAATGGATGGTAATACTTGTTCAAAATACACCATACAAGCTTTTGATCAGGTCGAAGCATTGCAAATGCATGTGAACAAATCTATCCTCATGGGCTTATCTGTATTGACTGATTGTTATTTCAACATTAGGGGAGCGATATATGTGTCAAAATGTTATAATTAAAATCAAACATGAGAAAACAAGACGAACATGTAGCTTATCCCTAGCTAAGCACACCTTCTTTTTTGCACATCATACCAACTTTTTACCACCAGCTATATCTTTTTCGATTGGCTTACACTCTTAAATTACTTCAGCTATAGAATTTTAGCTGTTTAAATAACCTTCTGAATGTTAAAAAAAATACTAGTCAGTAAACAATGACATAAAATTCATTGCAGTTAAGTGTTAAGTTATGTGTCATTGATACTATGCAAAGGAATTATAATGTTTAACAATTAAAACCTGTACCTAAAAAGACAGTTCCACTTTTCCGTAAAACAAGTATGTTCTTCATTGTTAAAAATAATAAGTTTATTCTCCAAACCTGCTATTGTTACCTTTTAGTTATTTCTAACTAGTGGTATTGGTTCTACGGTGTCATTTCAAAATAAAGTACATTTCTTCAGTACCTAAGTGCATAAACGTACGAACAACAGTAGAAATCAATTGTAACAAACAGCCATGTCAATTTTGGTGTACAATTTCAAATTTTAGCAGGAAAAAACAAAGATATAAGATGTACTCCAAAATTAAACAATAAAGTTAAAAACATCTCAATGAAATATTATATCTCAATAAAATATTTTATTAAAAGAAACTGTGATGCTCCTCCTTTTTGTGTGAAAAAAATGAGATGTTTTAAAGTCACTGAATCAGGCTGCCCAATCAATCATTCCTGTGCTTTTATCAATACGTAACTAACGGGAAAAAATCGTGTCTATTTTTATTCAAAACGTTTTTCCATTTCTCAGATCAAACTAAATATATTATCGGACATCCTGAAATTTCTTTGATTTATGTTAAAAAATACATTTCTCTGTTTTTATATTTTTAGACAGAAACGTTTGAATTTTCTCAGTAGGCGTCACTGGTACAAATCTGCATGGCTAAAAAAATGATCCTTGAAAAATCACTTAAAATCCTTTCTTACACACATTCCGCGTCTTAACTATTAAGATAATTTCTGTTCAAAATAAATCTGCCATTAGATCGAAATTATTATATTGATTAACGGAAAGGTAATTTCTTAAATGGTATTACGGGGAAGGGGTATGCTTACCTTCCAAAATCCTGGTCCCTCCTTGACTCCCAAGTACAGTGGTGGTGATCCTGCTAGAGAAGTTGCTGAAGTGAAAGGAAATGATGATTTCTCAGCGACCAAATTTACTAAAAGGAAGAAATAAATGACGATATTGTAATAAATAACTTTAAATATTTCTATAACTAAAATGCGAAATTTTTCAAAATGTATGTGTTAAACTGTCATTTTATCAGTATGCGTATATACAGACACAGAGGGTTCCATAAGGAACGATCTGTACAAACGATTTCCTTCTTTTAAATGAATAAAAATTGCAAAACTATGCTTCTACCTTCTGTCGTTTGTGAGAAACATTCTACAAAAAATACATGACGTGACATTCGGTTTGCAGAATAAATTTAAAAAATAAAATGTATATTAAACATAAAAATCAATATTTGCATATTTATACATGGGAAGATATTCAACTTCTAAATAAAAAACGCGAAAGAGCACACTTATTGAGTCCTGCGTGCGCAGGACTTGGAATAGCAGATTGTACACGTTCTAGGGGCGTAATGTCCTCAAAAGTCCTCGCCGTCAACAGCTAAGTCTATTTCTAAAGTAATTGATGCTCCATAAACAAATTCCTACAGATGGTCCCAAAAGATTCGACTATCTAAAGCGGTATTGATTTTAATCATGCTTTGATCCATACACCGGATATGACGCAATGTATTTCCTTTTGGAATTTGTTAGAAAATTGTGGGACGTAAGGGTAGGTCTTTGGACATTGCTTTTGTGCACTTAACATAACGAAACAGCTTGTGAAGAGTTTAAGAGTGCTTAATTGATTGTCAATTTGTTCTTTCAGAGCGAAAATGTCCATTACACATACCTTTTTCTATTAAGCTGAGTCTTTTATGAGCAAGTATTCCGTGCTTTACGCTTGTAAAAGTTCCAACTTTCTGTTCATCAACATGTTTTAATTCTCTTCTTAAAACCATATTTACAGTATTCGACGTAAGTTTAAAACTTTAAGAAAGTTCTTCTATCTGTACATATATAAGTTTGGTAAGACCTCATTCGGGGTTTGGTTTTGCTTTCCTTATCTTAAAAAAGTTATCAATTTAGCGAACAAGGTTCAAAAAGCGGTTACGAGTTAGTTGATGGGCTTTCTAAAATGGATCATGATTCCAAGCTTAGAATGCTTTATATCTATACTCTTGAGTAAAGAAGAGTGAAGGCGGATGAGATCTAGTTATTTAAATTTATCAAAATGAGCTAAGTTTCTGCACAGATGTCAAACCAGGCGTCATTGGTTTAAGCTTTTCGATCCCAAGCTAAACTTGGAATCAGAAAACATTACTACTTCAACAGAGTTGTAGGCATCTAGAATAGTTTATCGGAAGCAGATGTTACTGGCAGTGGAGTAAAACGTTTTAAAAGTGCTCTCTTGATCTTTATTGGGGGATAGATAAATTGGCCAGAACCAACCTAGCTGGGCACAGTTGACGTTGCTGGTCATATCTTTTGTATTTGTATAAAACAGTTAAGTACATAAAAAACTCGATCAAAGTTGAAAACTAATGCACTTTGTAGCAAGATATATACTTACACACGTGGTACGAAACCACTTTATTTTCTCTTCCAAGTATCCACTCATTGTTCTTATCAATGGCTTCGTTTGTTGGCGCGAACACTGTAACAGGCCAATACTGCAGCAGCTTCCGTAACACTTCATCACGATTTACCATTTCATGAAACTAGAAAATGGAAAAAGAAATCCATCAGTTATGGAGCATATCTAGGGGAGCTAGGGGTAAGTAGTAATGTAACAGGGGTAAGTAGTAACAGTGCTTTTTCACTAAGAATTTGAACTTTATTAACCTATTTTTTGACTCATTCTTACTGTTATAATGTACCACGTCACGTCATCACCGCCAGTGTCCCGCCAGTCATCGCAGTGAGTGGGTCTGTGCGAGCCCTCAGTTATTGGCAGGTAACGTATTTTTTGACCTTCGTACATTTCTGGTTAGCTTTATTATTTTTGACTACATAGAGCTTTCAACATTTTTTTTCGTATTAACATTTATCTATGTATGATGTATTATCATAGTTTTCAGAGTTACAAAGTTGTTTAAGTAATTAACAAGCTAAATATGAAAAACTATAATTTGGGGTTAATTGTAACAAAATCTCTGGGTATGTTGTAACATGTTACAACGTGCCCAATATTGCTGTATGTTATTTGTAATGTAATAAGGGATTTAAAGTTTCCGGTGTTTGGCCTTTAAATGTAGATATTTTCCAAGCCAGCGACTTTGCGCCCTCTTTTATCACTGATCGTCCAGATCCCACTGAACAATCAGAAAATTCTCTAAATTTGATTGAAAATTTATCGTTGAATCTCAAAACTGCAAACGAACCAACTCCGAGTTGCTCTGGTCTAAACAAATTCTCCCCATCGAAAATTAGACCATTACCGAAGGCACCATCATGGAAAACAAATATAAATAACAAGCATAAAAGGAAGTCCACTGTTTTGACAGACAAATCTGAAAAAGAAGCTTTGAGAATATAAAGAAAAGATGAAAAGAAAGCAGAAAAAAGATGATAAAGGTAAAGATAAAGTAAAGGGAAAAAGCAAAGGTAAAAAATCTGCAAACAATAAAGATGGAATAGAAAGAGTAAAAAAAATGGTTTTAAATTCGGAATCTGAATCTGAAGAGTGGTATTGTCTAGTTTGCAGCGAAGGGTACCGTCATTCAAAAGGTGATTGGGTTGAATGTATTGTATGTAGGATGCGTCGGAGGAGATACTATTTCTTTTGTTTGTATTAACTGTAACTCAGATGAAGACTAATTTCATTGATAAAGAGACTTATGAACAGACTGATTATTATAAGATGTAAGAACTAAGAGATAATTAAAATATTTAATTTGGAATTTTATAATTTAACTTACTGTGATTTCGAAGTGCCTAGTTTGTGTATAAGTACCTATGGTAGAATTTTAATGCAAAAAAGAATTAATAGTTTAAAACTAAAATATTTAAGTTGTTGATTACCTAAAGAAACGTGATTATTTAATAGTAGATGCACTTAATAGAAGTATCTTATTATTTTCGTTAAATACTTAATTATTTGTTAAAAACAAAGCAAAATGTGAGGAGAATAAATGATTAATGGTGTAAAATTCATGTTTTTTATTGTTGTTACTATATGCCCCAATAGATGTTACAACAAACCCCAAGTACGGGATAAGTTGTAACACTTCCCTTTTTTTAGATTTCTTTTTCCTGAAAGAGATATCTATAGATGTGATGTTTTTTCAATTAGACTTCATAGAAGAATAGTCAGAGTACCAATCAAAATTTAGTTAGTGATAATTTAACCAATACATCTCAAGATATGACACCATTTGTAAAAATTGGTACAACAAGCCCCTCGCTCCCCTACTGGTGCAAATGCACTTTACAAAGCGTTTGAAAATAACATTCGTTTATGTATTTAAAGGCATGAAATCAAATAGGTTAAAAGCTGCATCAAATGCAATTTTATGTCTGCAAGAGCTAGGTTTCTTATGAAAAAAAAATAAACAAATCATTTCAATTCCACATCTAGGACTTTGATGATTTCGAAGTCAAAGACTTACAAATCATGTTACTTTTGAGCAATCAAAATGTTAATTAAAATCTTTTTTTTTTAACGAAAAGAAGGTAAAATGCTAAAATATTGTTAACATGATTGAAAAAAAGGTAGAAAATTACTTGTTTTCAATTGACGAGTTACATTTTTTTTTAATTTTAATTTTTTGCGTATTTATTTATTTATCGTATGACATCACGTTTTTGCATTTAAAAGGTGTCTTTTTATTCCAAAATTGCGCAATTTAGTGTTGTAATATTTTTTCTTTAATATGTGCTTGATTTTGTCCGGCAGTTAACGCTTTATGAGTTCAACATACGCCAAGCTATTCTTCGGCGGAAACTTCAAGCACCTGCTGTAACGTTATGAATCGTGCTCATTTAAACTCTGTTTACAGAATACATAGAAAGAACATAAGCAAAAAGGTTTTCAGACAGTTAATCTCTTTTGGGGATTTTCTCTTTAATAAAAAAAATGTAACCAATAGTATTCGAAATTATCGTCATATTTGCACCAATTTGTTCTTCTCCAAGCTAACACTGTAAAAACTATTCCGAAACGTTCCTGGAAAAAAATGGGCAGCTGATATGCGCAATTTCTGCGAGTAACATATCTTGCGAAAACCAGAAACGTTTTCCGGTAAAAACCAGTAACCTCCCTGAAATTATCCTAAAAGGTTCCTGAAAAATTCAGAAATCTTCCTGTTTGAAGCCAATTGTGTCTCTGGAACTTTAGAGTAAATTTAGGATGGTATAATATAATAGCTAGACAACTCCCTGATTTATCAAGGAAGTTCCTAAAGCATTATTGCAAACATGACCAAAGGTAAGACAGAATTGCAGGTAAGTATTAAAAAATTAACTCGCCTGCAATTTTTGTAAAGCTGCTCAGTCCATGAACTTATTAACTCCCTTTGGGAGCTTAATCAGTAGCGACGGACCGTAATCGGACTGATTTTGTTACGGTTTATAAATACGCTCAGTTACTCTTTAAACTGGGAGTTAGATATATTTTTTACAACAGTGAAAATTTTGAATTCGTGCAACTTATACAGGAAACATTTCGACAACGATACTTGATTTTTCCAGGAAGTGGATAAAAACCTTTGAATTCCCGAAACGTTACACGGAAGTACTCAGTAACATTTCAGAATTTTTATACAGTAAAGAAAGTGATTGAGTTCGCCTTTCTTTCTTTAATCTACAATTTCTTTCTTTACATCTATTATTTTGAATGAAGCGTAGTACTTCATTTATATTAAATTACGTCCAATAACTTTTTACAATTGTCAATATCTTGTATCTTTTCAGATTGTCTACCTCGGCGACCACTTTTCCTCAATGTTTCTAGGTGTTCCTTCCTTTCCCGAAAGTTTTCGCAATAATTTTTAATTGAAGCACACACATTGTGCAAATCAACAATTTAAGAGCTCATTTACTGAGACTCAGATTTATATTTGCATTTCATTGCATTTATAAGCTTTCAAGACCTTCCTAAATGAATATTCATTTATACAGTTTCAGTTAGATGTATTATCAGTAAACAACAATGCCAGTATAAAATATACTCTTAGATATCATTTACAGAAGCCTTTTTAACGTTTGCAATATGAGTCATTTCCATGAAGTTAGTGTCATATATATCATAAGCGTTCGCTTTAGAAAACGCCTGATGGGTTAGGCTTAATATATTTCTCAACATGAGCATAATCTTTCAAATATCACATCTGAAAGATAATTGCAAAAATAAGCACGTGCAGTTAGAGATTTTCGATGCAAATCTTGCAGGTAAAACAGAAACTTTAATCTGAGGCAAACTCCATAGTTTAATCGGAAGAACTTTTAATTACGCGACATTAAAACAAAATGGCAGATTGTTACAAACAGAGGACAACTTATTGAACGGTCCAATTACTTTGGAATAAGAATTCTGAAATGACATTCGCGTACTTTTCTTCGAGAACGGAATAAATTACCTCTGCGAATGAGAAACAGATTGCAATTTCAAGAAATAATGAGCATGGAGGAGCATTAATAGGAGGATTCTTTGCATTCTCCAAAATTACAAGTCGCTTCTAATTAACAAACTGTCACTCAACTGAAGTAAAGCTGTTTTCGTATGATGATGGTTGTCGTCCATGCTGCTAGAAACCGAGGCAAATTAGATATGCCTTTGTGTTAAAACTTTTTCTTTCCGGGTTTTTTTTTTTTTTTTTTTTCAACTACGTTTTGACTGAGCAAAAGAAATTGCAGTTTTTCATAACTAAACTACATACATTGGAGACAACGATGGACTTTAATGTGCATTCATAAAACATTTCTTATATTATTATTTAGCTTTAGTGCTACTTTAAATATTTGGAAATTTTCATTTTTGTTCGCTTGAGGAAAAGTGTGACGGTAAGAAGAATCGGGCAGCTGCATTTATACAAAATCAAAATGCAAAAATTATTTCTAGGTTTTTCATTAGATGTAGCAGCTTTAAATTCTTACTTGATTCCAATCTGATACATCTACTGCACAAACAATAATTTTTCTCTTTCGATTTTGGCATAACTGGAACTGTCTTTTAAAATATAAAACACATCTTCTATATGAAGTAAAAATGTATTTGTCAACCAATAGGATCGTCACAACAAATTTAGTTTCAAAGTGCATTATTCTCTTATTACTACGCTTTTATCATTTAATTAATTTATAAAACAGACCATGAAGTACTGTAAGATGATTTTAAACAAGTTTAAATTTAAAAGAAATGTACGTTTGTTCGTTGGGTATGTTTAGTACAGAAAAGATTGGCAAATAAGTACCATGTTATAGATGAATTTGCAGAGTATTGCTTTATCCAAGTTGCATTCCAGTCGCCATGGAGAACTTTTTTCAATATTTGTGCATCTAATGTAGTTATGTTATGGTTTTGAACATTATGTCTTAATATCTTTAAAATACAGAAAATGTATTACAGGCTGAATAGTGTATAAAGTTAAAGCTAAAAAGGCATGGAAACAGCACTATATGATTGTAAGCTACAAGATACGAGTCTGTTACTCAGTCATAAATTAAATGGTGATTTTCAAAACTAAATAGCATAAAACTATTCAAAAAAAATTTGAGACAGTACGAAGCGATAAAAGCGTCAGAAGCACGTTTAGAAGTAAGACACAGTAAAAACGCGCGTAAAGTTGCCCGGATGTCGATGCGTAAACTTGCTCCGTCGCCAAGTCTAGATTTATTTTTGACGTGCAATAAAATTTTATAACATTTCTGTTCCTACAAGGACAATTCTCAAAAAAAAGATAAAATTCTTCTAATTTTTATGTATTTGTTTATTTTTAACTAAGTGTAATTTCTTCACGACAAGCTTCAAAACGTTCTACACAAAATTTACTCAGCCTGGTAGAAAACAGATTATTCTTTCCGCATGCTAGACCGAAGCTCGACTGATGCTCAAAAACTTAGGAGAATATTTGCTAGGGAGCAGTAGCAATCTGTTATGACAGCTGATTCTATAGCTAGGGGAGGGTGGCACAAAGTGAGTAGGTAAACGAAGAACTCTAGAAAGTTTAGTATAATTAGTATAATTGCATTACTAGAAGAAGCAACTGGTATCTAAGTCTCACGCTTTTTATGGCATCCAAACGCAATCTGATTAACAAGAATTTCGCCTTTAAAAATACCGAAAATTTATTGAAATTGTAACTAAGTTAATTCAAAGCTTTAATTTAATCATAGAGCAACTGACACAGGAAATATATACTACAGCAGTGAAGTCGATTTTGACTGCTTAAGCTCCTAATTAAATACAAAAACATTGCCAAGAGGGGTGTACGGTTCCAAATCCCGGCTTTTTAGAAAAGAGCTAAAAATTTGGTACATAAAAAAAAAAAAACTTTGCAATGTTACAAATTAAAAGATAAAAATACGATTAACGAAGCGAAAATATTTCACTCAATATTAATAAAGTTCATGATTATAAAAATGATTCACTCTACGTAAATGTTAAAGGTTAAATACGTAAGTGTCAATCAATGAAAGTTTTTTTTTTTTTTTTGCTAGAAATTTTTTTTTAAAAAACCGAACGAAATTTCTAACAAAAAAAAAAAAAAAAAAAACTAGACTTCATTAAAACACAGTTACTTATACCTTCATTGTTCAACTTTTACTAAAACTATCATAAAAAATCTAATACAGTACATACGGATATAAAATACGTGAAAAACAGCTATATCATTAACCTAACTCTGATCAATAATTTATCTACATAAATATTGCATATCCGCGAGAGTCTTAACTTGAAATCTAATGCTACAGCATAATTTATCATTGACTATGAAAGACTTCAGCAAGGAACGATTAATCAAGATAACTTGCTTGGTGTCGTGAGAGATAAAGTACTGCGCTTGGAGTTTTTATGCTTACGTATACTTTTCGATGGCAAATATTATCAATATATTCTCTTAAAGTGCTTATCAAATACAGTTTAGTTTGTAAGGATATTGCATATCGGAGGAAGGAAGTATTTTACTGATGAGTCTCTCCTGATCAGTAGAGTAGTTTGTTACAGATGATAATAAATTTAGTTTGTGACACTTTTCATGAGGTAGAAATGTAAACAAATGATTTTCTTCGACGCTGTTTTTAGTTCATAGTTTTAGGTATGAAATTTGGAGCAATGTCTTTTTTTAAGTACAACAAATACGAGCACACATTTCTTTGGTGAATTTTCTGTAAAGTTTAAAATAAAGGAAGGCATTGCTGTTCAAATTCAAGATTCAGTTTCCTGATAAAAACACGACGTTTAAATGAATTAGTTTAATGAATAATCGTTATTTTTATACGTTTTTCGACACATTTTGACATGGGCATTCCTATGCAAAACTTAACATTTTCATAACAGTGTATTCATGCATTTTTACATACTACCTTGACTTTTACAGGTAGCCCTTTTTTACCTTACCTTACCTTACCTTTTACATTTATGAGGACTGACCTCCTATTTTTGAGACACACCTAACCTGGTTGCATTGTGAATGCGACGCAGTTCCTAATCACTGCATTACGACGCTGACAGGTTAGGTTTGCCCCAACTGAGAAATGTGTTTATCAAGAAAAATACTCAAGCACCTATTTCACAATAGATGTAGAGCCATTAACAGATTTCTACAGAATTTTACACATTTCTACAGAACATAGACGATATAGTTGTACATTAATGTACGCATTTATATCAATCTTAACGTAAGTCAACATAAACATTTTCCTATATCCCTCCACGCATTCAAAATGAAAATCGCCTATATAATGTACTTCAAAAAAATACTTTATTCATCAATATAATTTTGTACAAACTAGGGGCATATACATGCATTCAAACATTAAAAGCCAATATGTTTTATCGTTTTATCCATGCAGTAATGCATGGAGAAAAGTATTTGCATAGATATTTTTTTTAAAATATATAATGATCGTTATTGTTTGCAAAGATGTAATTGAAAATATTTTTTTCGATATCACAATTTATCTATACTAATATAAACATCAAACTGGTAAAATAACTGTTTCGTTACAAACACGATTTGATACATTTTAGGACAATCTACAACTTGTTAGTTTAATGCAAAAAAAAAAAAAAAAGACTGAAATTCAAAACTATTCATAAAAAGCGACTTCATGTAAAAAGTTTAGATGATAAAACTTCGATCCCTCCCTCTCCTTCTTTTTATTAACGGTATTCAAACAATGAAAAAATTCAGATGAACTTTTACGCAGTCTTCTCCCAGGATCTTCATGAAATTTGTTATGCCGATATAAATAAAGAATGAAAAATAGTTTTCTGAGTACTCTACCACTTTTTCAACTAATAAAATAAGCTTCGTAACCATGGCAATACCGCCAAGGCTCTCATTTGTCGTTGCCATGGAGATCAAAAATGATTGATAGGATAAAAAATAGAATCTTTTATGGCGGCTGCGAGTAAGTGAAAGGATTTTTTGACGAAGCATACATGGAATAGTTTTAAAATTTATTTATAGCGAAAAGAAGTGATGGTACATTTTGCCTGGACTTTTCATCACTGTCAGTAATGATACGCTATATTACACTACACACAGTTTTACGGACAAGAAAATTCTTGATAGTTTATTTGAAATTTCAGGACACTATTAGAGTGATCAGGAGAGATCAAGACAGATTTCAAAGTTTTGTGATTTTTATTATGGTTGGTAGGTTTGAAAATATACTCGAAATAACATTGGAAATGTTTTGATGATGATTGTTAATGACCCTATATGTTCTTGTAATTAACAAATATTTTCCAAATCAAATACATTTTCGAAATGAAGAAATACTTTAACGCAAGAAACTAACAGTAAAAAATTAAAGTGGTTTAAATGCAAAAATTAACAAACGATTGCATGCAATCCACTAATTTTAGATAATAAATGTTAACTAACACAGATTGTATGCTGTTTTAAATTTGAGGGAAACGTGAGGGTCTTTTGGAGCTCCTTCTGTAAAAAAATTAACGCTTACAGGTGTTGAAAAAATCAAAAACCAAATACATAAAAGAAATATTCATCAAATATTGTGTTCATTCATTACGAATACTTCATTTTTCAGTATTATTTTATTTATTCATCTTCAAACATTTGTTTGGTTTTGTGTCAAAATTGAGAACTGCATAAATTAATGAAATATTTTCTTCGTGATTTAAAGCGTGACATACGTATATCTTGAAATTTATGAGTGTTAATCATTTTCTTCTGAGGCAGGGCTAAACAGTAGCTAGTTATTTTTTGTTGTCCTATTATAAAATAAAATCATGAAAGAGAGCCTCATTATTTACTCCATACATTAGAACAAAATTAAAATAAAAAAAAATTTGAATTTTGACATCTTGAATTCAAATTATGTTTTTCGCAATCACGAGTGTGTGTATGTAGGCGTGTGTGTTTGTGTGTGGGGGCATGTGTTTGTGTGTAGGGGTTATGTGTATGTGTGTAGGCATATGTGTTTTTGTCTGTGTGCTGGCATGAATGTGTGTGTATGTTTTTGTGTGTGTGGGTGTCTGTATGTATGCGTGTGTGTATGTGTTTGTATGTGTGTATGTATGTGTGTGCATGTGTTTGTATGTGTGTATGTATGTGTGTGTATGTGTTTGTGTGTGTAGTTGTGTATGTATGCGCGTGTGTGTAGTTGTGTATGTATGCGCGTGTGTGTAGGACATGCATGCAACTTTCGCTATAGGAGCAGCATCGTGAGGAGCCCGTCGACGGTGACGGTGCGAAGGGTGGCGGTGGGAAAAATTAAAGGAACGCCAAAAACAGTCAAATGAAAGCAATAAGTAATCGTGATTGCTCAAAAAAAAGATTCGTTTTTGCAAACACTACTTAAACGATACGCTCTAATGTTTTTCATTTTATGTTTAAAATTCGTTTCTTCACACCAAATAGCCAGAATATCCATAACACTTTTGAAAAAAAATTAACTGTAAAAGAAACTGTACATACTTAATTCTTCTCTTAAACATATTTTCACAACCTCAGCTAATCTAGGCTGCATTTGTCTAACATATTTGAAAACGTTCATCCAAGTAGTCAGGATACTTTCAACATTTACTCCCTTTCGGTTTAAAAATCAGTTTGAATATATCTGTATTAGTTTTTGATTAAACGATGCAATATTTCTCCCCTTGTGATATCTTTCAACGATATTTGGCACCAGTTTTTTTAAGCATAATCTTTACTAATAATAAAGCTGAAAATCTCTCTGTTCGGAACTCTGTCAGGATCTCTGTGACACACATAGCGCCTAGACCGTTCGGTCGATTTTCATGAAATTTGGCACGAAATTAGTTTGTAGCATGGGGGTGTGCTCCTTCAAGCGATTTTTCAAAAATTCGTTTTTGTTCTTTTTCTATTCCAATTTTAAGAAATTTTTTCCGAGCAACTATCACAACGTGTGATTGTTAATTATGAAATCATCATAACATGGAACCGTAACATGGTCGAGCCATTTAACATAGCAAATTGACGAGAAATTCAAAATCCATTGTTTGTTAATATACAGGCGAACCAAATGACCTTTTAATTTTCTACAACAAGCAAAGCCGTGCGGGCACCATCAGTTGGAAGAATAAAAGTACTTCATGAAAGATGGAAAACCTTTTTAGACGTTATGGTACACTTACAAAAACTTTTATCTAAAAATACATAGCTGAAATTAAAACTCAAAAGTACTTATCAATTTAGAAACTTGAGTAATGCAAGTATTAAAACTACAATTTTGTTGCGAGTTAATGGAAGGAAAGCGAAACTAATTGCATAAAAATGTGATATAGGGAAGAAAATGAAATGGTACTCAAAATTGCATCTCGATTTAGGTATGTACCCAAAGGATTCGAATGTGCAACTGCAATCACCGTAGAAAAGTGCAGAAAAATGTGCTTCACTGTAAAACAAAAACGGAAATAAAATATTTTGCTCTAGCTCGAGAACCGGTTACTTCTTTTGCAAATATTTCACTGTTTTCTGAGATTTTTACAGCTCAAGTGAAAACACTTTAAATTTTCTGCGCTGTTATCAAGAATTTATTTACTTACTTATTACAAATACAGTTGTTATAAAGCTTTATATCTAAGAATTATTTACAATTAAAATTTTAAAAAAGCAGAAATATTACATTGAGGATGTTTCCGAAATTTTATAAGTATTTTTCTCTCAAAAAACGTGCTTAAAAACAAGGGATTTAACTAGCTTTTGAATAATTTGACAAAGTTTGGTACTTTCAAAAATTATTTAATCACTGCGAAGATTGAAATTCATTTTTTACGCTTCTGCAAATGATATTACAAGTGATGAAATGTCATTCATTGATGCCATTGGCGCACAACGTAAGTTATCGTAAACTGGTAACGCGGTTGACAGCAAAGCGTAAACATTTATCTCGGCAATGGAGTAGCAAGCCAAACTATATTACTTGTGACGTCATATAGACCACGCCCTATTTCCAAAACCGGATATTAGAAAAATAAAAAAATAAGAAGCAACAGTTGGGAAAATAAAAGATTTTTCTGGCTGCATGTTATTATTATTATTATTATTATTATTATTATTATTATTATTATTATTTTGCTTTTTCTATCGATTTCAGTGACCAAAAGCAGTACTTTTAACTGAAAGAAACAACCTCATTAACTTATGTCAGTTTATCCAATCCGAGAATTTGTTTTACACATTTTTACCGATCTGAAAACAAAAGAAAAATAGAAACTTTTTAGGGAGATTTAGCAGCCGCTAATTTAAATCAGCGTCCCCCTAAATTTTAAAAATAAATTAGAATTTTTACTTTTTATTTACACACAAAGGATTCCTTAAAAACCTGAATGGTATAAAATTGGAATCCCAGAATATGAAAAATTTGAAATTTTTTCAAATTGCTGTATGTATTTGAAAACTAAAAATTTATACAAAAATATCGTATTTACTGCCTTTTCATTTTTGATGTCTATCCGTATAAAAATTGATGATTGCCCTTTTTTTCGAAAATAAAAACAATTTTAACGAATGTCAATCATTTATCATCACGCAATATGTGCTCTAAAAGTTTGTACACCATAAATTTTCTACTCCAAATTTTCGAACCACCTATATTTATACGGATAATTAATATGTTTCCTTCAGTCAAAAGAACTACTTTAAGTCACTGAAATAGATGGAATAAGCAAAAATATAAATAAATAAATAAATTAATTAATTAAATTAAATTAAATAAATAAATAAAATAAAAAATAAACAAGCAAAATAAAATAAAATAAATAATAATAATAATAATAATAATATTGATCCAGAAAAAAATCTTTTGGTTTCCAAACAGTTATTTTTATTTATTTTCTTAAATCTCCGATTTTGGAAAGAAGGTATGGTCTTTATGACGTCACAAGTGATGTACTTTGGATCACTACTCCATTGGCGCGCTAAATGTTTACGTTTTGCTGTCAACTGCGTTTACAGGACATGAAAATTTGCGCTGTGCTCTAATGGCATCAGTGAATGGCACTTCATCACTTGTGATATCATGTGTAGAAGCGTAAAAGACGAAACCGATTAAAAAGTTTTTCTAAAATATTAAACTTTGTCAAATTGTTTAAAAAAGGTTAAATCCTATGTTTTTTAGGCATGTTCTTTCAGGAAGAAATACTGCAACATATTTCTTTTTTTTTTTTTTTTTTTGCCGAAAAGTGCAATTGAGCGAGCCCACATCATGATTCTTAGTAACATCTAAAACAAAAGTTGATTTATTTCGTTATTCCCTATCTAGAAAGATTCAGTTTAAAACTCAAGCGTAATCCGTTTCCTTTAAGAAATGTCTGGAGAAGACATTTTATATATGAAAGCCTTATAAAAGGGAAGTGAGAAGTCTTGGTTGAATAAACTGCTGAAGCATATTGTGATAAATATGCTGAGGTCATTCTTACACCAACTTGGAAATAATAAAATCTGAAAGGAAAACTCCGAAAATGCTCTTTAAGCATATTGTTATAGCAGAGGCATAAATCTTCAGGCATGATGGTTTTTCTTTCAAAATATGCGATGAAGCGCGTTTTCTTAAACCTGGGGTCTAAATAAGTCTTTGCTTTAGATTAAAAATTGGATGCTTAAATGTTTCTGTTCTAAATTAGAGAGAAAAATACCCGATGAAATATCTTTTGCATAAAATAATTAAAGTTTAAAGCTTTATTTGGTATTCAGGGCGAAATAAAGCATTTATTTACTATGTATAGAGTTAAAGCACAGAAAATGGGGCAACTTCGGTTTCTGTCACTTACTATTAACATCATTGAGGGGAGGGGAATTGAGCGTAAAATGAATTTCAGGAATCTAGGATTTTGATTGTTTGAGTTTAAAAGCATCAACCAAATATTTTAGCTCTGTATTTTAGTTGATCCAGAACCTGGAAACGGTTTGTTAACACGGGATGAATTCTACTATGGAGCACAGTATAAACCAGAGTTTACCAAACTGTGGTCTGGGACCCCCGGGGGTCCGCGAGTCCATGCCAGGGGGTCTGCGGTGACATCCGGCTAAAACGGATAATTGAGATTAAAGGACGAATAAACGATATTTTAATTCAAAAAGAAAGCACATTTATGAGGAGTAAAAAAGTTCTTACTTAAATGCAAGACGCGGCCGCCCGCCCTCCTCCCTCCGAACTCTCGAAGATAAACAATTTACACATAAATTAATTTTGTGTGCATGACGAAGTTCACGTTGTTACACAACTATATTAAGTAAAATGCAAGCATAGATAATATACATCAAATAAAATGTTTGCTTCATTTTTTTCAAGTCTAAATTTAATAGTCAACATTCAAAATTTGAAGCAAAGGCTAAAATAGATCAAATGCTATAGTTTGCAGTTGAGTTTTATTTTTATGTAGTACCACTGTTTCGTGAACTCGTTGCATTATATACTTGCGTTTATTTAGCAAAATCATTTGAAGTGAATGTAAACGTTTGACGCTTGAGATTTTCATACAGTCACCAAATTTTGGGAATAATCCTTTCACTCTGGCCAAATCGTCAAGGCCTAAAATATTTAGTGCTCAAAATATATTAATATTATTAGCATACTTCTTACTATATTGAACTCGCACCTGATGACCTCTGTTGATGTAGTTAGTATGTGGTGAACTGATGAACAAGAGCAGTGAGCAAGGTTGTAGCACTGGTGGCAAGTGAAATTAGTTTATGTTTTTTTTTCTTTTTTTAAGCGCACTTTTTTAGCATTACACTGTGAAAAAAATCCGAAACGTTACTGATTATTTCCATGGAACGTTTCGGGATTTCAGAGATTTTCACCTATTTCCCCGCAAAATCAAGTATCTTTGCAAAAAAGTTTCCTGAATTGCTAAAAGATGCACGAAAGTAGACTTTGCACGAGTGCGAAAAATATTTTTTGCTACCAGTTTAAAGATTGACTGAAGGTGTTTATTTAGTATACTGGCTTTAGTTTGTCTACGGCCCGTCCGGGTTGACTAAGCTCCTAATGGGAGCAAATAAGTCATTGGACAGCTGAAGCTTTGCGAGGCAAGAATCTTGTTTGCTATTTTCGCGTAACTTTGGCCATAGTTGCGCTAATGCTTCTGGAGCCCTCTTGATAAATCAGGGAGGCTCTAATCAAATACATTAAACCTATTTAATTTTTCTAAAGTGTTCACAAATGGCTTTAACAGGGGAGATTTCCCAATATTTCAGAAAGGTTACTGACTTTTATCGGAAAACGTTCCTGGTTTTTGTACGATAAGTTACTGGTTGAAATTGGGCACATCAGCTGCCTATTATTTTCCAGGAACGTTTCTGAATCCTTTTTACAGTGTATAATTAGATTTAAAGCATTAATAATGCATTGATAGCGAAGAATGAAACTTCTTGCAGTTTCCGGGCACTGGTGACTGATAGCAAGCACAGGGTGGTGACTCCCTCTAATTGAAGCAAACTTAAGCAGGCAGCATTGTAAAGGCTACGCATATCCTAATTACAGGTTACGGCGCTACCAGGGTAGGTTTGCCCAAACCATAGTTAATAATTAAAATTCTAATACGCCATAAAAATACAACTCATATGAAAAATTGACACACTTAAACTAGACTAACAGTGTTTTGTTCTCTAAATTCAAAAATTCATTTTTATTAATAAACTTGGTGTAGAAATTTGGTGATAACATTTTGATTTCTAATTGAATTTCAAATTGATTTTGACTTCCATAACTCAAAATAATATTGTAAGAATTGAAAATCAGACTAGAGCTCTGAAAAATAATGAATAAAAAAATTAAAGGGAAAAAAGCGTGAAAATATATTAGAAAAAAGTATATTTAACTGTGTCAAATCATTTTTTTGCGCGCGTGTCGAAAAGGGAGGGTTGAGGAGTCCGCGTAGTTTGTAATTTTTCCGGAGGGGTTCCGCGGAGTTCTGAAGTTTAGGAACCTCTGAAATAAACATTTCACTTACAATTTTTACATCAAGAATCAGTGTTGTAGTAGACCCGAGGTCCGGTACACCCTTAGAGAAGGAATTAGTAAATGGAAAGAGGGTGTGAGAGGAGGGATTGGCTTAGCAAAACTGAGGCTAAGACTTCAAGTATGTGACTCAACAACGAAGAATGGTCGACACGTTTTGCGTGCAACTTGCAAAAGCAATCTGATTTCTCCCAATGCCTTGCTTTAAAATCTGTCACGTGACTTGGGGGTCTTTGGTTCAATAAAGAAAGTCTTTAATCCATCCGTTTTATCTCTTCTCAATGGGTACAACACACATGAAATTAAAGCAGCTGCTAATCATTTAACAACTGATGGAAATCACTTGATTTTTCTGCTGTTGACTCTTAACATTCTGTGTATTATTATATACGCTAGAATTTTTCGATTTGGGATTGACAGCACTAACAAATAGGGATTGGGAGATTGCTCTTTTCTCCAACTATGTATTCTACACGCAAAGGTGAGATTTTCCCCCCAAGTATTTTTAAAAATATAAACTTTTGTTGATCATTTTAAATATTTACATTACAATTTTTTCTTGTTTGGAGAACTTTTATAGTGAAGTTTGTTTGATCCTTTTTCTTTGTCTTACTTTTTTTTTAAATTTATTGAAAAAAATGTATGTCCGGTACATTGGATGCATCATCACTCCTTTAATTTTTCACCTTTAAAACTGAAATTTTGTCTATAAGATACTCTTTGCCACAGCACACTGATTACTAAGTAAAAACATTTTCAGTTCAGTATTTCATAATTAAGACTGAAAGGGTTAGAAAAAATGTTTGGGGGATCTCACTTCGGGGTTTCGGGAAGATTCACCACAAGAAAAGTTGGCTTGAAAACTTTTTACTTTACATTTGCATTATTTTAACAATAAAATACCAAATATTTTAGGAGGCGGCGTCCCTTCCTCCAACTAAAACACTGCCACTAATAACCAAAGAAATATGTAAGGGATAAGTTATCACTTTAAAGATATAATGAACACATGATTACATTTTTTTAACCGCAGAAGAGTTTCAGGTTTTATTGAATTAGTAAATTTAACGTTTACAAAAAAGAAACGAAACGCACTGCATTACATAAATATTTAATTACATTATATTTCAGTTAAAAAATCAAAATGAATGATTAATCAAACTAAGAAAAGTCTCAATTCTAAACCACCGATAATGCATAATCTATGTTTCTTTTACTATATCAACAGATGGATATATATTTACTAAGTAAAGCTTTAAAAAATGGCTAAGTATCTACTGGCAGTAAAAACCATTTTCTCCTGATACGCATGTATGTTTTCATTATTTTTATAGCTTTTATATCGATTTTTCATAAACTAAGATTTTATAGCAGTCATAAAGTTTAACATTTTTTTAATAGCTACACTTTTTTCACAGCTATATGATATGAGCAAAGATCTTCCTTCATTGCTGATAACAATACATTTCTTAATAAGTTAGTATTTAAAAAATATTTAAAAGTTTTAGCGACACATGGCTTTCTTTTAATTAGTGTTTATTGCCCCATAAATAGAGCTCGAATATTTTTTTAGCTAAAGCTTTCGTTTTTATTCGCTGTCAAAATTTCATCCCCTTTTTATCTTGCTCTGCGTAAGAACTTTCACTGAAAATAATCCACACATTATTTTGGAATATGTCTGTGGACTTTGTAGAAGATATATGAACTATAATGGTAAGCAGAAATAAAGCTCCAGTATAAATGAAGACATAAAATAAATGACTTTTAATAAAGAACTGCATGCATACTATTTCAATTGATTTTGGTATGTAAAATAGCAGTTTAATTAAGTTCGGCATAATTTCCAAAAAAAATAAATCATCTAATCTGAGATTTGATGATTTTTGCTTGGAAATGACTGGTTATCCTGTGTGATTAATTTTATTAAATGTAAAAATCTAACTGGCCGAGATGGCATAAATTAAAGGGTTTAGTAACAAACATTTTTCAATTATGAAATAGAGTCTCTAAACATTGATTAAACATTAGATTCAGCCATCAGTTCTTGTTCTCTATATCGCTTCTAAATAAGATACTGCCATTATAAGAATTTTAGTGCTAAGTTTTAAAGCAATACTGTAGTTTCCCTTAGATTTACACCTTTTATTTTAACCGAAAGCAAGATAGTAATATTTTTATTATCTGGAATTTTTAAGAAGTGAGACAAGTTTCGAAATATTTGGAATGGAAAATGTTGGAAGGATAACCTAAAAGAAGTAAGAACATGATTTATCACACTTATTTTTGAATATAAAATAAAAGGTATGGTTGCTGAATTTGATAAAATTATTCTAGAACCGAAGAAAAAAACATTTGAATAGATTTTTTAGAGGAAAAAAACCCTTGATTCTTCGATAATCCACTTTACTTATTGAACAAGTCACTAATGCTATGTTTTAGCTTTTTTTTTTTTTTTTTTGAAATCTGCGATTATTTATTTCAGTACGTTTCAACAAAATTGTCATTCCATACCAAATCAAATCGGCAGACGTGAATTATTTTCCAATTTCATCATTTTTTCACGATTTTGACATCATAACCACGAAAATGAACTACATTAAAACAGTATATATTCGCTAATAATAATAACCAGCAGTACGTCCTAACTGTAACTTTAATTTGGCGCATAAATTAAGCTACATTTACTTGACAATAGCTGGCTGAAGTTTGTTCTCAAAAAAGGTTCTCCAAAATGTATCTATAAATGGTTGTTCTAAACTTCAAAAATGTAGGTAGCACAAAGAATTATATGCAAGATGCTTTATGCAATAAAATTTCATTATGTGCTTGATTTTACTAATAAATATAAAAATTCCTCACAAGAAAAATTAGCTTTTTAAGTCTCATGAAATATTAGATCGGAATTTCAATTTAGAAATGTCTGAACGAAAAAGCAACTTTGCTAATTTAAGAGAAAAAGTAACTTTCACTAATTCAAAAACTTTCAGTTTATCAAAAATTAATTCTTTTTTCTAATATCTACAGGGAGCCGAAACAATGGTGAGATTTTATGACCAAAGCGAATAGCCTATACCGAGAGGTAATTTACATAACAAATGCGGTACTATATCTTATTTATTATGCAAATGCATAGCAAAGCCAAAGAATTTTAATCAAGATTAATCAATAACCAGCACGAAAATGAGGTAGGAATTAATAATAAATTTTCCACAGAATTAATGCAAAGTAGGAATAAGAATTCGAGCACATGATTAAAATTTACTGATTAAATCTTGAAAGGAGCTGTCTCGTATACATGGCAAACATGGAGTGTTTGATCAGATTTTTGAAAATAATGATTTGTGAGTTGACATTTTCCTCTAAAGCATTGTGCAGAAATATTTCCACCAACTGCGTTTACAGCGTGCACACACCTCGATAGCTTAATACTTAGAAACCTTCCTTCTGACGAGATAAGGAGTTATTTCTTAAAAACAAAGCTTTTAGTGTGTATAATATGTACAAAAATACATTGTAACAATCTTCGTAGCTCCCACCAATATAACTACAAGTTCATCTTATATTTCAACGCCATGATTTCTTAATTTTGATGGACAGATAATTTGCATAATTGTTAGATGAAGTTCGTCGACTATAGACACACCTATTACTTTAAATACAAGAAAACATATACGAAATATAAATTCCATTATAAATGTCCTCTGCTCTTCAACCCCCCCCTTCCCCCCCAAAAAAATATAATAATACCTTTCATAAATAAGCGCTGTATAAATTAAAAATGAATTGTTAAGCGTATTACTGTATGAAAAGGAAGGGGTATAATAAGTTTTTTTTTTAAATAACTTAATTATTGATAACATACATGGGCCATCTTAAGAACCCATTATACGATTGCTATTAATTTTAACAAATTTTTAAAAATATATAAAGCTAACATATACATGATAATCTAAGAGAAAATGAAAGTTTCAAATATTTTTTAGTTACAATCGCTGCTGGAATCTAAATCATTGGGTGGGAGCATTTCCGCTAACTCCATTTTCAGCGTACATAAAACAACATAACTAAATGTGAAGGAAAACTTCCTTCTGTTGAGATCAGGTGACATATCTTAATACAAAGTTTTTTTTTTTTTTTTATATATATACTATGCAAGGTGTTCCTTTTTAAACTGCAAGACCTCTATTTTCGCAACCGTTAGTCCTAGATGTATACTTACAACTGCAAAAAATGTTCAAAATCAGATGCCGATATACAATATTGAAAGATTAAAGCGAAAATAACGAGCTGTGATGTGTGCATCACATGACTTCCTTTTACTCCAATTTAATGTCATTTCCCCATTATTGGCAATTTTAATGTGATTCAATTGTTTACTCTCTAAATAACACCAACAGTGGCCAAATTGAAACCAAATTTAAAAAAAAGCAAATTTGTTGCTAAGTTTGCGACAAAACTTGGCGACCAAAAGAATGCCGAAATATCGCCAAGTGTCCGACAAATTATAACACCGCTTAATTTTACATCGAAATTAACAATGATTTCCCTCCAAAAAGGAGCAAAAGACCCCCTTATTAGGAACATCCGAATGCAACCAACAGGGAAGGTGCACAGCTAGGCCCCACTTGGACCTAGGGCTCACCTTTTAGGACATACCGTTTTTGAGTTATGCGAGATACATACGCACATACACACATACGCACAGACATACGTACATATGGACGTCTCGAGAAAATTCGTTGTAATAAACTCTGGGGTAGTCAGAATGGATATTTTGGGTGTCTCTAGGTTTCTAGGCATATATCCACGTGTAGTCGGGTCGAAAAAAGAACTCAACATTCATTCGGGGGTGAGAAAAATGGAAAATAAGGTCGATTTTTGAGTGAAAATGTTTTCACGAATACAATACTTCCTTTTTTGTAAAAGGAAGTAAAAATGAATCAAAGAATAAAAATATTAACTTAACTCTGCATCTAAGTTTGAGCATTTATGCAATTAGAAGTTTACATCTACGGCTAACGGTCGCGAAAATAAAGGACTTGCAGGTTAAAACGGAACACCCTGCATACAAAAACACACTGCTACTATCCTCGTAGCGCCTACCAACAGAACTGGCAGTTCATCTTACATTCATACCACCAAGTTTCCCTTCTTTTGATGCGCAGATAATTCGCATTAATATGAGTTTGATTTGGTCAACTCTAATAACAACTATTACTTTAAATAAAGGATAACATATGAGGCAGTGAGAAGCAAAGGGATGTAAGTGGAAAAATTAAAAATTTGGAGATAACCAGTACAAATGGTAGGTGAGCCTCTCCTCTGTCTGGGGACAAGACATGGAACTAGTAGCACTGGTAGGTGCTGCTATACAGCATGATTTAGAAATAAAATCAATTAAAGCCTACCTAGGACGTTATCTGTAAACGCGTTTTACTCAAAACTTGAAAATGTTCACTTACACCCCTTTGCTTCTCACTGCCTCATATGCAAATATACAATTTCGAATGTAAACGCACAGATAAAAAATAATTTATTTAAAAAATTATAACGCATTGAAAGTATCAAACAAAACAATGGAAATTTTAATTGGATGTGTCTTGCAAATGAGCTGTTGCTTAAGAAATAAACAATGCTCCATTGGTAAAATTAACTAGATTGTAACTATAGTCATGAAAAAATTAGTTAAAAAATGCATAAAAGCAAAATCAATTTATTTTGAACAGAGAAAACAGTGTTTCATCTACTGGCAAAGTAAATCACGAATTATAATTGAAACCGTGCTTCTTATGAGACATTGCTTATCAGCGGGAACTGGAAAAAAAATCTACAAAAGAGTTCTAACTGCTACTTTCAAAGCGCATGAACATATTTTTGTTTTTATTGATTTGTTTAACACTTCATCTGTACAGAACCCTCGCACCCTATTTGATTCGGGCCGTTGTTCGGCCATTTGCCTTTGTTCGTTGATGTCGTTGCCTTTGTTCGGCCGTTAACCGAAAGTTTGATGGTTCAAACCCACACGGAAAAGTGATAGGTTTTTCATATTTAAAAAAATGGTAGGCACGGCACTGACCAACCAATGGGCACTCTTGCCAACCCTCGCTTGCCACCTGCAGTTGCTCAATGCCGCCTGCAGCGGGTGACATTTTATTGATGATTTTAATGCTTTCGTCCCTAGATACCCTCAGGAATGGATGTCCTCCCAGAGTTTAGAAGGAGGGAACAGGGAGGAATGGCTTCCGCTGGATGTCGTATATCCAACGGTAGTTTTGACTGGTAGAAATTCAGAGTCGGTAGGTGACAGGATTACAGAAAATCTGGCTGCGTTAGTAGGAAGCATATTTCATAAACGTAAAATGAAATCATGGATTAATTTACTATTTAAATTTTATTATTTTGAAAGCTTATAACATTTCTCTCTGTTAATTAGGTGGTGGCTGCGACTTTAAAGCTTACATATTTATTGGTTGTAAGAATCATTTAATTATTTGCTTGAGACAAGCTCAGGATAAACATAAATTAACTATTAAGTTTGTAAATGTATGTCTTAAAAACCCGCTATACACGTATTTAAACAAACATATAAAAATATATAAAGTTTGCATATATATGTTAATCTAAGAGAGAGAAATAATTTGTTTCAAATATTTTTCGGGTTTACTACCATTGTATGAAATTGTATTGGTACAATTGAAGGAAACAATCGTAAAGCATAATTCATTTGCGGTAGACATTGTCAATGTACATATTTTTCTAGGAGAAAATAAAGATTTATAAATCTCTATCGATAAATTATTAAATTGCGTGCTTTAATACACTATTTTCTTATGTTATAGAACTAAATGAGCAATTTCATTTTACAAGCATGATGTGTTAATATAATGTTGCTAATAGTTTTCTAGTTACCAATACTTCTAAGTTTAGTTGTCAATGCAGTTTTTTGTTTTTTAATTTACTTAATTAAATTGTTTAGAATTTTAAAGAGCTTAGAAGCAGTGTTATGTTATAGACAGGAGTAAAATCTAAATATTGTATAGAAAATATTTATTTCCTTTCTTAGTTACGGAAAATTTATCTTGTCCTACCTTATACTTTTTTCTATCTACGTATAGGCTTACGTATTTATAACTTACATAAATAATTCAAACTGAGTGAACACATAATTTAGACTTGCGACGGTAATTTTAAATTAATTCAGAGAGTGGATTTGCTTGGGAAAGCTGAACATCTTAAGTGAAAAAAAAATTTTTGAAAGGAGTGAAGAGATGCATGAAATTTTTGTGCTCTTTTGGGAGCAATTGGACAGAAAAATGTATCAAAATGCGAGTGCACGTATCCTCATGAAACAATTTTCCGAGAAATTTTAATTATTTATACGTAGTCTTGCATTCTTCCACCGACTTTTTGTGGGATAAATATCTGGGAAATCTACTACTATCGTTTTTACGGATATCTCAAAGTCTAAGACACGTTGGAGTTTATCAAATTTTAAAAATGTTCATTATGTTAGCGACAAATAATTATTATGCAAAATATTGTCCAATATTAAAACAGTTGATGAAAGGCCAAAAATATATTTTCTTAGTCAACTGTAGTTAAAGAAATTTAATTGGTAAACCACTAAATCTAAAAGAAAACAAATTATCCAAAAACAGATGATATATTTTCAGTAAAATTTAAAAGTGGAAACATGAAGATTCCCGAGAGCGCTGTAGAAGTATATCTGCGTTAGATATATGGAAATTGTACTGTTTTAAAATGCAAGCTAAATTATATGGAACAAGAAGGGGAATCGTAATTAATAGATTACTGGAATAAGCAGATTCCCAGACGATCTCCATCAAGTCTTTTAACGGCTGTCAATTAGTTTTACTCTATTCGCCATTTTCTTTACGAAAGAAGTAAAAATATTTTATCCAATTACAGTTGCCTAGTTATAAGAGGCACTTCAACTGTCTGTGAAGGTGATTTGATTTTCAAGGATTACTTACGGCACAGAATTTATGAGTAAAATTTACTGAAACTTTTTAGAAAAGATTAAGAAATACATGAATAATTTAACAGAGTGAAGTAAAGGTAATTTCTGCTAGAGATTGTCCAAAAACAAAAAGGAGAAAGAATCTATTTTCTCTTATATTTCCAAAAGAAGTCCGAGAAAATAAAAATAAAGAAGAAATTCCGTCAAGAATTAAACAAGCCTGTTTTTCCGTTAACCAACATTGACATTCTACCATCTTGTAGTTATTCTCTTTATTAGCAAAATTATGTCAAACATATCTTTTTAACATTTACAATTGATTTCCAAAAACGTAATATGCTTATTTCATTTGATAAAAGAGGTACGCAAAAATAAATAAACGAACGAATAAAGTAATTGCACCTTTTAAACAATGCAGCTAATAATTTTTTTTACTAAAACAGTTCATCAAACGTATTCAAAAGAAGGGGGAGGGGGAAAGCACATCAAAAAATATTTTTTTTAAGGTCATTTCTAGTCTTTTCTTTTTGGGTAAAAATAAAGCGGTTCGGGTTTTATTTCCCCTATTGACAAAAAATTAAAAATGAAATAAAAGAGTATACTTTATAAAATAAATAAATAGTAAAATGTTCTCTCAAATAACATATTTTTGTCAAAGGTAAATGCGCAGCTCTTTGTTTCTGATTAAAAAAAATAAAGCACCACAAATTTCTTTCGTACTCCCGTTGCCAAAATAAATTAACATAACTCTAGAAAGAAAACATAAAATAATCATCTCAACAATCATTATTTAACAGTAAAAACCAGGGTTGCGAAGTCAGAGTGGGAATTGGTAATATTTTCCCATTGACTCCACAACTCTAGTAAAGACATATCGTCGCCTCAGAGCAACAATAAGATATCCAATCCCAGAAATAACACTAAGATATCTTACTGTTGCTCTGAAGCGACGATATGCACTTTGAATTAATTTTATTTTGGTTTAGTCATATTTATATCCAACTTGCGTCATTGTTAAGTCTTTAAAATACTGTATTTTGTTCATAGAATTTTTACTTTTTCTTTTTAAAAAAAGTAATTTATTTAGAATATACGTATTTATTTTTTTTTATGTTGTCGTTAAAAAAAGATTGAATTGTTCTAAAAATAGTCTTAAAATAATAGAATAAAAAAATGTTTCTTACACACGTTCTTCGTAAAGATACTTTTTTTTGTTAAGCAAATCCGCCTTTAGATTTACATTGCTCATAAGTTTGACCGCAGGTGCTAACGTAAAGGTTTTTTTTTTTTTTTTTTTTGAACTCTTCGAAATTGAACGAAAAATGGTTCAAATGAAAAACATTTTTTATATATATATGTTCTTCATCAGTAGTTTTTTCCAACAATGTTTGCTTGAAGCGAATTCACCTTTAAGCGCCTTAAAGGATTTTATTTCTTTTACTTGCCTGAAGTTTCTTCGTAGGCACTTTCAAATTTTTCGAACTGTTTAAAATTGAATAAATAATTGTTCAAATCAAAATTTTAAAATATGAGAAAAAGGTGTCCTTGACGAGATCCTTTAAATAAAAAAGTTAATCTTTCCATGCAACCGCTTTAAAAGTTAATGGGGGGAGGGGGAGCAGACAGACAGACCGACAGGCACACATTTTTCCCATCTTAATATCCTACTTTCCAGTTTTCTATAATTATTTGATTATTTTATTTGTTTTTGATCTTTTTTTGCACATTGCAATAGTTTTACAATGCATTAAGCCAACTTTCATGTATTTATATATATATATATATATATATATATATATATATATATATATATATATATATATATATATATATATATATATACAATGATGAGTCAAAACATTATGACCACCCAGCCAATAACCCGTTGTGCCACCTTTGGCCTGCAAAACAGCTGCGACTTGGCATGGATACCACAAGCTCTTGGTAAACGTCTGGAGATAAATTGTACCCAATGTTAATGCAGCGGTCACGCAAAGTTAAGATTTCTTGTCATGGGGGTGTTTCAGCTCTGAGCTGCCTTTCCGTGAAATCCCAAATGTACTCGATAGGATTTAAATCCGGTGAACTAGGTGGCCAGGATGTTAATTGGAAAACTTCATCATGCTGCTGAGTCCACTCCAACACAGTTATAGCCCTCTGACATATGGCATTGTCTTGCTGGAAGATGCCATTTCCAGTATTGAAGACCGACGCCATGTACGAGTGCACCTGATATGTCACAATGTTCAGACAGTCCACAGCCTTCATAATATGTTCTACCACCACTAATGGTCCCAGAGCCTGCCAGAAAAAGTCCCCCAGACCATAATAACGCCACCATCAGCCTTTTTACGACCAACGGTACAAGACGGAAGCAACTGATCGCCTCTAAGACGGAGGACCTTGACACAACCATCCATGTGATGAACGCGAAATCGTGATTCGTCGGACCAGATAACTCTCTTCCAGTCATCTAAGGACCAGTTTTGATGTTCTTGGTCCAACTGTAGGCGTAGTTGGCGATGATGATTGGTCAATAGAGGCACACGAGTAGGACGTCTGCTGCGCAGTCTTATATCCAACAGTGTCCGCTGAATTTTGTGTTTGGAAACACTTTTACTCGCAACTGCATTGCATTGAGCTGTCAGTTGATCAACTGTCTGCCTCCGATTTTGCTTTACCATGCGGCCTAATTTCCGACGTCCCTTATCTTTGAGGACGCGTGGCCATCCAGCACTTTTACGCCTACTGTTGGTCTCACCATCTTTTTTCCACTTCGCATAAATACTAACAACGACAGATCATGAACAACCTACCAGTCTTGCAGTTTCTGAGATACTCGCTTCGAGTCTTTGGGGCATCACAATCTGCCCTCTATCAAATTCGCTGAGGTCGTTACCCTTTCCCATAATTCGCAAAAGAAAGTGCTGTAGTGAAGCATGACCTTTTCCAGCCTCAGTTATATACTAACCCCACTTCATCATGTAGTCTCCACGTCATCCAGACGAATTCTTTGAAAAAGTTAGAGGTGGTCATAATGTTTTGGCTCTTGAGTGTATATACATATAAGTCTGAAAAAGGGCATTAAGTTTACGCTAAAACAGTAAACCCTTATGATTTTTTTTTTTTTGCATTTAACTACTGCGTGTTACTTTTGATGTATTAAAGTTGACATTTTATGCTTAGATGTTCTAATGCTCTACAGATTTTTGTTCGCAAAATTCAAATTCTAAAAACATTTTTTTTTTTTCGCTTGATGTTTCTCCAAAAACGAATCAACAGGCTTTTCACCTTTTGCAATCGTGCCGTTTACTCAATTGGCGGAACCAGCTTTCCATACAACAAAACATAGAAAACTGAAGATTTAAATAGCTGGTGGATGATTCTTGTTTGATTATGGAAAATACCAAATAAAAAATGAGATCAAAATCAAGATGCATTAAGAGCAAAAATGGACTGCTATCAAAAGATTTTTTCCCATACATGATGAAACCTACAGGGCGTCTCAAAAATAGCATTCGGGAAAACTGGAGCCCTATATACAGCAAATTTAGTTATCATTTATAAATATAAGTGGTACTGCACGTACGCGAGAACTGCAGAGAAATTGAATCCGCATCATTTTCATTCAGCATTTTGCGATACAATCATTTTATGAGTGATTGTGAAAATAAACATCGCTGTTTACAAAACTTTTACATCAGTTAGTTTCTCTATCAGATTAAAAATGGTATTAACTTTATTTATCATTCAATAGTGAACATTATTATACAAAGGGTTTGAGTAGCCTTTGGCTCCCGGTATTCCATAGCTAAACATGTATTCATGTTAAACTTTATATTCAACGAAATGTAAGTACAAAATATGCACTTATAGGCGTAGAGTGTATTTATTTGTGGAGATACTTTATAATGCGCAGGCTGCGTTTTAGAATATGTAAATATTTTCTTTTAAACATGATATATTTATTTCTTCTTCTAAATGCATTTTAATTTTCGAGATACATTAAGAAAACAATGGTGGTCTTTTTTTTTTTTTTTTTTGAAAAAAGAAACCGAAAACCTAGGCTCAGTTCCAAGATACGTTATTGAAACTGCAAAAAATCCAATAACAATAAACATTTTAACAATTCAGAATCAAGTCCCAGACATTGCACCACAAGTGCACCTATGTGTTTAGTTACGGAACATGCATTTCTAATCGTAATATCACGAGCAATTGATTTGAGTGCATTTTCATGTAGCTATTGTATTCTGACATCATTATTTCGCTATATATCAGTTGTGAAAGACAATTGCATGAAAACTCATTACTTAGTTTGAATAGTTATTTACGATTGCTGGTGTTCAAAGGAGTAAAGAATTTCTTACTGCTATCTTATCAAGTGCCTAACTCTTCTAATGTACCAATTAGGAAAATTTGATTTAAAGCTTTCAGAAATGTAGATGTTTATAAAAGGTACTAATAACCATTTATAAGTTACTAGCTGCGTTGTCCGGCTTTGCCCGGTCATCCTTGAAAAAAACCATTGCGTAAAGTGAAGTATCTTCAATAACCAGGATTAAAAGAAAGAAAAAAAAAACATGAAAATTTTTCTCGCCAAACAATGACGACCGATACTAAAATACTTTTAAGAAATTAAAATAGAATGAGAAAGATGGATTTAAAAGGCGTTACCATGGAAACACAAAATAAAATAAGTTTAAGAATTGAAAATGAGAAAGATGGAAATAAACAATGGATTCACGCAAAATAAAATGGTTAAAAACTTGAATAGAGAGCAGATTTATGAACTTCATTTAATACGCTTGAATTTTTTTTTCTAATGGAGATAGAGGGTTGAATTTTGCGACCTTAGGTCGAGTTAGATCTGAAGTAAAAAAGCAGCTCTTTCCAATGCTGTTAAACGAAAACTGTGGGACAATTCCTTCACTTTTTATTTATGGATTTAATGAAGAAAGTAGTGCCTAAATTTCAGCTAAGCCTAAAAAAAAATCGAGCAAAAAACGTAAAAAACTCCCGCCGCAATGAAGTTAGAGCATTGAAACAAATTGCATAGAACGCGGAAAACTTTTCCCTTTCCAACGATATATAATATTACTATTTGCGAGTAATTTTTCGCCCCCCATATTCGGGAATTTATGTGAAAATTGGATCTAAATTGGAATAAAAAAAAAACTGTTTCTCGAATTGTTTTCGAACTGGTCTGCAAACCTTCTCAGGACATAAAGGAACAAACTGTGAAAATTTCAGAAAAATCGGCCAGGTAGTTCTCGAGTTTTGCGAGTTCAAACACACAGACGCTCTTTGGAGACTTCATTTTATACTATGTAGAGACACGTCATGCATTTAATTAACTTCTTCAATGTTAATTACATATTTCTCCGAATTAATGATCTTAGCTATTATTTAAATTATATTAATTCAATTATAACTGCATTTTCTTTCAGATAACAGTGAAAGGGTTAACATTTTTAATAGAAGGGTGATTTATTCATCATAATGTAAGTAATTAAATAGTAAATGCAAACTGCAAAAAAGTTTAAAATACTGTTCAAAAAACAATGATTTATTTAATTGAAATTTTAACAATTTCGTGTAGTTACATGTAGTGTAGCTGCTAGGCATTCAATGATTAGTTTAATGTTTCGAATGTCTGCAATGATAAACTGTTATGTTATGGTTAAGACTCAAGATGTGATTTTATTAAAACTCTAACATACAATAAATTCAACATGCATTCATTTTATGCACAAACATAAGTAATTAGATTACTTTTGTATATGCATACCGTATTACCTCGCATTATCCGTCATGCTGCAGAAAAACGAGGTTGACCAGCATGCCTGGAAATTCGAATTTTCCGGCATGCCGGATAATTCGAGGTTTATTTTGCAACAAAACGAAAGTTTATTTCACCATTCAGTTCCAATCAGAAAGCAAACCGCTGTAAGGAAAAAATAAATAAATCGCGAAAGTAACTTTCTTTCAAAACAAATGTGTATTGCATATAATACGTGCTTGTTATTTATGGTAGGTCATTTTTAAACGATTTAATTATATGCCAATAAAGTATCAATTCAGAAGCAATCATCGTTCTGTGATTCGTTCTTAATTTTTTTAACAAACTATTTTAGGTTTCTTCTAGAGAGGTAAGTTTGATTTTTATTTAATTGAATAGCCGTGGTAAATTCTTTAACACTGCTTTAGGGACGGTAACTTACTGTTTAAGTGTTTGCTTACTTAGTTTTAATTTAACTTTTATAAAATTATTTGTTATTAAACAATATTTTTCTTGTTAAAATTACAAATGAAAATGTTAGTAAATATTTTTACAAAATTAAACTTTTTATTAATACTAATAAGACATGAAAAGAACTTATATTCATTTTTCAGATGTACATATATTTTTTATAGTATTATTTTTTTTCCTAACCTCGATTTTTCCGGCATGCCGGAAAAGACCAGGCAAGTGTTATTCAAAATCTGATGACCCCCGAATTTCGCGGCATGCCGGATAATGCGGGGTAATACAGTACAATGGGTTAGATTGATGATTGCATGTACTTTTTCATTTAATGCCTCATAAGGATAGAGATGCATTTTCACTAAATCCACATTTGTTTGTAATGAAAGCATGAAATGAAATAAGCTAATAAATTCACACGCTTTTTCCATTCACACTAGACTGGTTATTATTATTGTGCTTATCACCTTGTGATGCACAAACGGCATTCTAAAAATGCGGAAAATTAGCTTTTTTTTTAATTTTAATATTACTTAAGGACAATCATTTTTCATTATAAGAACCTTTGACAAAGACATCAGTATTGTTAAAAAATATGCATATCTAACATTATTTCTAATTAACTTTAGGCTTTCTTTCTTTTTAGATACTTAATATTTTCCACCAATGTATGTATAATAAAAATTCTTTTTAACTAAGTGTGTTCGAATATTTATAAATATATATTACATGGTAAATTGTATTGCAAATGAGTTAGTATATATACTAGCCCTTTTTTTTTTTTTTTTTTTTGACGACAAACCTTTATGCAAAAAAAATCACAATATAAAATAAATCGTCTCATTTTGTGTAAAATAACAATGAACAAAAATACTATATTAATAATACAAACTGCAAAAAAAAAGAAAAAAACAGTACTAAACATAATAACAATAATAATATCATAAAACGAACCCTTTCACTAAAATATAAAGTTTACGAATTTTTGTCAACCATGAACAAAAAAAAAAAAAAAAAAAAGAATATGATATACAAAGCCTTTTGCAAAAAAGCAAACATGCATAATTTCAAATGAAATTGTCTTTCTTCATTTCATTACTTTTTTACATATTCAACTTCAATTCAGTTTTTCAATATGCAGCAGCAGTTGCACAAGGCTTGATTTTATTTAAATAATTATTTTCAGAGTTTTTAAACTAGATAAAAGAAACAATTAAGATTAGTTTTTCATCTTTTCTAACCAGTTTAAAATTGTCTTTTAAAATCCCCATTTTTTAAAACACTTTGAAACACACTTTTGGAGTAGTGCTCAGATAATTTTTGAAATAATTTTGCAGAATATTTTTCTGAAGAAACTGGAGGCTAACTGAATGTGGGGCTAATGATTATTTGAAACGGATCAAAAACAATAAGGTGAATGCAGCAAAAATGAACAAAATTAAAACAGCTAATTATAATAAATATTGAAAAACTTGTAAGACACTAGGAGTGCAAGCGGTTTATTGAACAAATTAGGTTTATTCTTTAAAATCTTCTCAAAAATCTGGATGCAAAAGGTAAGGGTATTTTAAAATAATTTTTACTCATCTGAAGTCAGAGAGATGATTTACTTTCTTTAACGTTAAGCAATGGGAAAATCATTTAATTCTTTTTGTTCACATAATTAGCAATTTTTATATACTTTCAAGTGAATGTTTAGAAAATGTTTTACTTGTCATATAAGCAGAAAACCTAATCAGACAATTATTACTTTTTCGATACCATAATCATTCTAGTGATGATTGGGATCTTTGAAAGATGAGAAGTATTTTTGACAGGTATGAATACAAACAGGAATGATGTTTTTGTAGATTAAATAATAAATCTTTAAAGCAGAAATTAATCGACTTTTTTTAAAAGAAAAACTGCGTTTTTTTTTTTTTTTAATCCCGAAAGTGATTTTTGTAAACGCTTCACTTTTTTTTCTGAGACCTCGAAAGTGGCTTTGTGCCATTTTTCAAAACTCATATGTTCTGTGAATTCGTTCAAATACCATCAACAGCCTTGCAATGCACTTTTGGTGGCATAAACAATGAGATATCTGATCGAAACAAATGAATCAATAAAATACAAGTACTTAAAGAATCCTTTTAAAAAATAGTTATTTCACTAAGCAAACTGAAAAAAAGTTATTTCACTAAAAAAAAACAGAAAATCCTCGTTCAGGTAATTTAGAAATAATACAGAAACTAATTCTCCTCTTCAGAAGTCATCGCTCTAGAAAGAAGTTTGGAATTACGGAAAGGTACTTGTGGCTACATTAAAGACAACATTTTCGATAGTTTCACGCTCAGGAGGAACACAAAAACACAAGAACAACAGAATAAAAATAAAATGCTCCATTACTTCCGTGATCAAATTGAAAAGTATTTCGCCCAGTTAGGATCTAGTTAGTGCTACTCTGGGCCAAATGTTGAGTATTAAGAGCTTTAAATGCTCTTTGCTTCCGCTAAATAAGAATCTACTGAGCTTACCATCATGAGCTGTACTACATTTCCCCTCAAAAAAAAAAAAAAAAAAAGAAAGAAAGAAAAAAAAATCCTACTCAGACGCTACACATAGAAACTAAATTAACGGCAGAATTCAATAGATATAAAAAAAACTCATTTTTTTTCCATACCGAAAAGATCATACGGCAGTATTATTTTGCAATTGGATAGCTTTATTGAGTATCCTATTTGTGTTTAAACTTATCATATAAATTACTTTTATTTAAGATACGTTGAAATGTTGCTTCTGCGGCTCTATGGTTGAAGTTTCGCTTCACATGGCGGAGGTTGCGGGTTCGATTTCCGCCAGTGCATCGGCTGTTATTTCCTATATATGTGCTGTAAATCTTCCTGTATTGTCTTCACTGTTAATAAAGAAGTCCAACCTTTTGAAGAAACGGCACCAATTTTTCCGCCGTAGTTTATTACGGAAACGCTAACAACAATATAAGTTGAAATAAGTAACCCATTAATGTTATCAATGGTGTTTGTATTACTTTTATTTCCTTACTTGCTAAATTATATGAATGGAAGTATCGAATACATAAAAACATTAACTTTTTGACTTTGTCGCGTTTTCTACTTTTGAGATGGTGTCCAACATAATTTGACCATTTTTGGAAAATCTCTGTTTGAGCATGTATGTTTGTAAAAGCTCAGACTATTTTGTAGGTGTTCTGAAGTAAAGGTTCAAAATAAATTCCTTCTACAAATTGATATCGAGTACATTATTGGTGATGTACTCGAGAATTTTTGACACCTATCAATCCATGGTTTCCATCTAACTTTTTCTCACTAAGTCAATTTGTTATATTTCAAGAAGTAATTAAAGGGTTTCCACTAGTTTAGTGTGCACGATGTTCACACTGTAAACTGGGCCAGTTTTGTTTTTAGTGCCAATCGCTTAAAAGTCCAAACAAACTTTCGCTGAGTAAATGTCACTGCTTTGTCGCAAATAATAATCTGAAGATTAAACAAAAATCCATGTGCAAAGGAACAAGAGCTGATTGTTTGTATAGCCAATCATTTGATTTGCAAAGACAGGCGTAGCGGAACGTTTTTATCATTACGTGTAAATGATATGCATCAAAAGTAATGAAAGAGTCCAAACAAAAATTGGTGCACAAGCTTCCAAAATCGAAACTGGGTCTTGTTATTTTTTTTACTTATTAATACAAAGGCGTAGGATATATATTAGTTGAAAAATAAACATGCTTTTATAAATGCTTCAGTAAGAAAAAATGTTTCTGAAAAGTAATTTCTTAAGCGAATACTTAAATTCATGCAACCGTTATTTTCTAGGTTTTAGATTGCTTGCTAACTTATTAAAGCAGTGTAATATACTCCAGCTTAAAGTTCTACTTCAGCATAATTCAATTTTGAAAGTAATGAGAAAAATTCCAGTATGTAAATGAAAAAGTAATTTATTATCTAAGTTGAACTTAACAAGCGAATGCTTAGTATTATTAGGGAGTCTGCTTGCCCTGAAAGTATGATGTACCCCAGCTTAAAGTTCTACTTCAGCAAAATTACATTTTGAAAGTAATAAAAAGTTAAAATAAAAACGTAATTCTATAAGTTATATCTAAGTTTGTAACTTGACAAGCGAATGTTTAAGATTATTAAATTATATCTAGAAACCTTATTCAAACCGTTAATCATTGTTTTATAACACAACCACAATATTCCTATCGAATTTTCACCTGCATTCAATTGAGCACTTTCAATGTGCACAACTTATTTTTAATGAATCTAATTAACAACGCACACAGCAAATCCAACAAAAAAGAAAAGAAAAATCAAGAGAAAACACTTCGAAAAATGTCAGTATTTCTTGATAAATATTTCAATTAATAATAGAAATTGAAAGAATTAATAAATTTTCAAAACACATGAGCAATAATGTGTCTGTCATTAGGGAAAAAAAACAAGCCTACATAAAATTTTGGTTTCATAGTTTAACTTTGAAATATAACAAGTCTCAATAGCCTATTTTTAAAAAATGATTTAATTGAGCTTTAAATTCAATTTTTTAAATTTTCTAACTGTGTTTGTTAACAAAAACGTATTACTTACCTCTAGGGAAACATCAGAAGTTTAAACGAAAACTGCGCCCACATAGTATTCAGCAAGGTAATTCATTTCAGATACTCAATACCAATATCAAAAATTTTCTGGCCTCAGGCTGAATATGGTATTAGTTTTTGGGGCAACAAAAAAAAAATTAGCTCTGAGAGCGTTCAAAGAAATGATCTCGTGTCTTTGAGGGGAGAAGAGTAAAAAAAAAAAAAAACTAGTCCATCAGAAACTCGTTAGGTACGCGATCACTAATCCATAACCCGAAGACGAACCTAGTTTCTAACGATTACTTCATCTCAATCTGCAGGCTGTTGCTAATGTTAATTTCACCTCTCTTAGAAGGTAATGAGAAGGGTGTTCCTGTTTTATTAATAGAGATACTGCTAGGTCCTCTGCAAGACCGGCGATGAAATTATGACTCTCTGAAGTAAGAGTAAAAAGGTAAAAGGGGTATTTGCAAATAAAAGTTGGCTAGAAAGAAATTGTTTTAACGAACTTTGTGTTTTAATGATGGAAGACCTTTTTGTTTAGGTTTTCAAATTTATGTCTTTGGACATCATGTACAGGTAGATATTGATGACGTATATTTATGATGCAATTGGTCTTTGAGTTATTGATGACTCTAAATTAAAGTGTAGCTAGAAAAAAAGGTAAGCGAATGACAAAACTTAAAATTTGGAGATACCTACACTACAAATTTCTAGTACATAATGGAAACACGTTTCAACCACTTCAATCTAAAAAATGTGTTCCAGTTGCCGGAATATTCACTAAAGGAAGTCCCAAATGTGCTCCGTTAGAAAGAAATTATACTGAAATGAGATCCGAATCTGTTTCGGAGGAAACCAGAAGTATCCAGCTGAGAAAACGTGTCAAATTTAAACTTAGGAACACATTTAAGAACAGATTGAGGGACAATTTAGAAGCATATTGGAAACACATTTGAGAACATAATCGATAGATATTTGTACACCCTTGTAAAATCATTGCTCTCTCCTATACCAACATAATTTTTAAGTCTTCATTACAATGTTTCAATGTGATATTAGTAGATCTTTTATTACAATGAATCGCTGCTGATCGGCATCACCTGTATAAAGAACAGCTATTCCAGGTAGAAAACTAAACCAATGGACTGTGTAGCGGGTGACGTCAGCTGCGCAAAACTGCTGTGAAATCAACAGCAAATCTAGTATCTAGTAAAAATATAACAAAAAAGGTGATTCTTTCAAATTTTTTTTTTTAATTTTGAAAGCAGGTGTGTTTCTTAGTGTTCAAAAAGGAGGACATGTGTCAGTGGTCAGACAATGTTCTCAAACTTTTTCCCAAATTTGTTCAAACAGTGTGCTGAACCAGGTATGTTCTGAAAAGTATTCTTATAAGTGGTTTGAAAAAAGTTAGTTCGCATAATTGGTGCGTGGTGACATATAAACGATGTAACAATAGGGATGCATCATTAACCTTTAACAATTTTGTAAAAAAAAAGAAAAGTTACACATTTTAGCTATACAGCTACAATTAGTATAGACTACAAAAACCAACCAGTAAATATCACATTTTAATCATTAATGTATTTTGTAGCATATGAGAAACACTCTATAAATGATGTCACACTTCTTTCTTTTTATTTTATTCCCTCACTTCCTGGTCGCAAAGAGTCACACTTCACCCTACCCCTTCTTTCCCTTTGTCAAATTCTCACGCATTTTTCATTAACATATTCTTAATTAAAAATGCATGATGTCACGCTTTTTGTTACCCCCCTCCCTTTCCTTTGCCAAAAACTCAAAATTTTCCAATCCCTTTTCCCGAAGTCATGTTCCCTCAAATAGTGACAGTATTCGACAGCGCGTAATAAAATGTTGTCATATTCAAAATAAATTTCAAACCAAACATTTTCAAAGATCATAAAATTCATATTTCATTTCAAAACATTTTATAGGAACATTTTTAAATACATAGGATAATTTAATGAGATATTTTAAGTAAAAATGCAAAACTTACAAATGCTTAGAGTGCAGGAATAGTTATTATCTTACCTGTAATAGAAAAATATGTATAAGAACAGTTAGAAGCACTATTGCAAATTCTTTTACATTTAAAGTAATAAAACATGCAAGTAGTTAACTATTTAAACTTTCTGAATTTAACGATTTAAACTTATACTACTCTTTCAATTCAAAATTGTAATACAGTTTCAATTTCCTATTGGAAGTAATTATATGTAATTACTTTCAATACAAAATTGCAAATGTAATAATAGATTTTTTTATGTAGATAAGTTTTGTCAAATTTTACTCGAATATTAGCTATTAAATTTAATACAAGATACCAGTATTTTTTTTAAAGTTCCGCATTCTAAATAATGATACTTTTATCTTAATAATATTGACAGAAACGGAGGTTATAGGTTGTTGAATGAACAATCCCACCTCCAGAAAGTTCCCCCTCCCCAACAGTGAAGAAATTGAGAACCTTTACTTATTTTGTAATTAGGAATATTACTACTATTATTTCATACATTTTTAATAAATTATATCTGTTCGTGATTTATGCTATTATTCATGCTATTTGCCATTGAAATCTCAGTAGCTACCAGTTGCTTAACTACACTGTTAAAACTGCAGGTTGTATATGGCACCTTTCAGGGGTGAAGCGTTTGTAGCACCAGCGGCAACAATATGGTGCCGAAATGCCACCTTTAAGTAGGGTGAAAAACTGGCACTCTTAACCCAACGTGCACCGAGGGTGAAAGACACAACCCTAGAAAAGAAAAATAGCATCTTTACTGTCTCCTATTGCTATTCACCTATCCTCTCTGTGTTGTGTGCGTTTTTGGATACAACAGTGTACAGTATTATCCATTGTTTTGATTTATGATAAACGAAGTCTTGGTACGTTTTTTACATTGAATTCCGTCCTGAAAATAATGAAAATTTTTAATTTAAGGCGGTTGATCACATTTCAACTTTCTAACATAATTAAGAAATGTTCATGACTATAATTTGTCTATTCGTGTACTAACTTTCGTATATCCACTTGGACTGCTCAGAAATTTTTATATGTTATTAAAATGTACTACAGCATGATCCGTACCGAAAATGAAGAGTAATTATTTATAAATCATTAGCAGGAACAAACAAAAATATTCAATCACATTACAATCACGAGAGAGTAAAATCGATTCGTTTTTAACTTATTGTTTATTAAACTTATCATTTTTAAATAAAATAATTGATGAATACGCAGTAAAATGCCCGTGACGGAACGGAACTCGTATAGGTCCCGTTCTTTGACGGGCATTTTATTGCATGGCGTTCAATTATTTTTTTCAAACTGACTAATTTTTGATGTTCTATATAGTTTTTATGACAAATATTTACTGTTGCTGTCAAAAATAATATTCTAGATGGTATTATTTGTATTTATGAAAAAAAAACTTGTGACAAAACTACTCAAAATGTCCCGTCCAGGCACATGGAATGGCCCAACTAACCTTTAAAAGAAAAAATATTATTATATACTATAATTGAGAAGACGAAATTTTAAGACGTAAAATGCAGAAAGTTACAATATGATAAAACATTACGGAATGGCGTGACAAGCGTGAAGAAGATAATTAAAAGCGCCTAGCAATAATACAAAAAATCTCATTACGTAGAAATAAGACAACCGTGTTAATACAACAGCCTAGAAGGTAAATCAGAAATTATAATTCTGCATGTTACGATAATGAATTTTTATATGAAAACATTTAGTTTTAATTCTTTCCAAACCGCTTTATTATTTTCATGCTTTCCTTAGATGCTGAAGTTTCCTGACGAAAAGAAGCTTAATGGACTCAAAATAAATCTTAATTTTAAGAACGGGAAACTCGCAACTTCATTAGGTTGAAGGCTCGTAACAAAGTTCCATCACAAAGAGCAGGAAGAAAGAGGGGAAGATAAATTACTTGGAGCTGACGTCGACAGATTATTATGAAGCAACGTTTAAAACTAAACTCTATGAAATGGTCTAATCCTGTTATTTTAACATACAAACTTAATCAACTCAGGTTCCTTTAAGTTTTTGATGAAAAACTAACATTTCTGGATTAAAAATTGATTTTGAACGTAAACTTTGGTAAAGTTTCTGAATGATGAAATCGATCAATGTATCCTGAAGTTCAGAGAGATAAACAAAAATACGCTAAGTACGCACTTACTAAAACTTTAAAAATAAACAGAACCAGAAATTAAAACTAAACAGAAAATAAAAGTAAATGCAAGGGGCCTATTTTAACGAAGCAGGATTAATTCCTAAATTTAATAACAATTACACTCAGACGAGGAACGTTGATCTATATCCTTACTTCTAAAGGCAAGTTACCACACTGAATCTGGAAATAGCTAATTCACAACTTTCATTGAACTCGACTCAACAGTAGTGATGGGAGCAATAGAGTTCTTGTAATCGAATCTTTCGGCCATTTAAGATCATTCCAAAACTCGGTTAACACGAGTTTTTGATTATCAGATCTCGAGTTCTCGATTGTCACACTTTAGCTTTTTGGTTATCACAGCTTTGAATTCTCGATTCAAAATAACCAAGAAGTCAATCATTCAAGATCTCAATTCGAAATATCGCGATTGTCAGCAAGTAGAGTTCTCGATTTTTATGAAGATCTCGATTGCAATCGCTCGAGCTCTCGATTTCAAAAGATCTCGATTATCAATCGCTCGAGCTCTATGGTTTCGAAAAATCTCGATTGTCAATCACTTGATTTACTCGATTCCCGAATTATTGATTACCAAAAGTTATTGATTATGACCATCACTACTCAGCTGAGCTTTGTTCTGTTTCTGACATCTCAACTATAGCATCTAAGTACTATAATACTCTGTCGGTGCAATACATAAAGTTGTAGGATGAGCGATTTTAGCTTTTACAAGTCGACATTCAAGAGTAGTTTCTGAACAATAACTACGAAATTATTGGAGTACAACAGATATATACAGTACTAGTGGTACACGCACGCGGCTTTGCCCGTAATAGAAAATTAAAAGCTCTTTTGTTTCGCCTGTATATTTACAAATAATGTATGGTGAATTTTCTCGCCAATTGGCTTGTGCCCATGTTACGGTTCCACGTTATGATAATTTCGTAATTTACTCGTTCATGTTATGAGAATTTTGTTCTTAAAATTGGAATAGAAAAAGTACCTCATCGAATTTTGAAAAATTGCTTCGATGTGCACACCACCCCCATGCTACAAACTAACTTTGTGCCAAATTTAATGAAAATCGGCCGAACGGTCTAGGCGCTATGCGCGTCACAGAGATCCTGATAGATAGAGAGAGAGAAATCCGGACAGAGAGACTTTCATCTTTATTATTAGTTATAAAAATTAGATGTATGCAGTATTCATCACAGTTTTTAACATTAAAAGTTAGAAAACTAGTATCATAACCTTGCCATCGGATTGGAGCATTGAGATTTTAGCAGTCCATTTTAAAGACAAGTGTAAGAGAAAACACACGAGAGGACATGAACTTAAACCACATGGCTAAAAGTTAAACTTAATGACAGTACACTCGTTAAAATAAAAACATTTTAATATTTGTGTAGTCATGCATATAATATACAGAAATTTGCTTTTGAAGACTGTAACAATAAATTATGGTTAGTTAATAATTCGATTTCTAAACACCGACGCATTTATATTACGTAACAAGCAGGCGGTGGCTTGTAACGGCCTCATTATAAAGTAAATGTAACCGCTCATTAAGACTCAACCACAACATCAAAAATTAACAAGTGAAGAAAATGATTTATCTCAGAATACTTAGGATGCGGAGTTTCAAAGGACTTTTAAGATCGATAAACTTTTTTACAATTTATGTCCTTACCAACAGAAGGTGACTCTAATGAACAAGTAATGAATTTTCATTTTAATTGCTTCCGTAAGTGTCAAATTACTTGATTCTTGATCTATGTTGAGAGTTTTTCATTTTAAACCAAAATCAAGGATGAAAATTCAAAGGCTGATTAAGATTTTCAGCTCCAAGAAAAGGTAGTACTATAAAGTTTCCCTGTTTAGACATATGCAGAGCTTTGTCCATAAAACGTCCGCAATTTTGACGAGACATATGCTACTGTTAAACACCGAAAAAGAAGACTGTTGACACTTCCTGGTGATTCATCAGAAATATTTGGTCTTTTGCCAACGTCTTTGATATATGAATGCTGATTTTCACCGGTTAATGTCAAAATTTATTGACCTGTTGAGGAAAATAAGCTGAAAAACTGCATCCGTAAGTTTTCAGTCCAAATTGTGTTTATGCCAATTGATCAAAAAACCTATATTTTGGCCGGGTGAAAAAAAACAGTTTTTTCCATAATTTTCCTGTCCGACCTTTTTCAACAGAAAAAAAGAACAGGGCTGCGGAGTCGGAGACGGACTTATTTTGTGGTAAAGGTGTCAAAATCGGAATCTTAGTGTTGAACCTTTAAAATTGCAAGAATCGGAGTTGCCATTTTTCTTACGAGTCTGCGTTTCCGCCATGACTGCGGAGTCAAATTTTGGGTTTCCCGGAGTCGACAGTTGGTTACTTCCCCCCCGACTCGACTCCACAGTCCTGATAATTGCATTTGCGCACTGAACTCTTTTCACTTTGATTCAGATACATTCATGTCTGATTTGTGTTAATGTTAATTCTACGAGATATGGCATTTCGATTTTCATCGATCACTTTTTTCTAATTCCGTGAAACGAAAAACTGAGAATGTATTCAGAATCTGCACATTAAAAAAAAAAAAATGGAGCCAAAACATAATTTTGTTTGTTATTAGTTTCTTAGATTAAAAGATTTGAAATACTTCCACAGGCTTTAATGTTAAAAATAAAATAACTGTTTGAAAAAAAACCTTAAAATTGTTTTAAAAAAAATCGATTTTTTTCTTTAACAAGAGTTTATTTTTTGACCACCATTGTTTGAAGAATATCTGTCTTTTAGTTCGAGACCTTTACCTTAAGTTTTCTCGTAGGTACGAATGATATATTTTTTTTCTGAACTGTTCAAAATTGAACGAAACATTGTTAAAAATAAAAAGTGAAGCAGAATGAGGTGTCTTTGCCGAGTTATTTCGCAAAAAACTTTTTTTTTTTTTGAATCGCACTGTTTACATATACGTTAATGGGAGACAAATTAATAGAAATATCGACGGACACACATTTTATCTAAATCAGAACCCTATTTTCGTAATTTAAATTTTTCAATGTTAATTTATATTCTTATTTACTTTTGACCTATTTTTTCTTTTTAGCGATATTTTTGGGATGCCCCTTTTTCAATAACTTTTTTTCCTTTATTTGAATTTTACGGGAAAGCCGGCAGAAAAAAAGAAGAAACATTTAAGATATTAACTTTTAGTTTGTCTAAACTTGATTGTAGCTGTAAATTAGAATAAATGTAAGAGAAATATTTCCTAAAGGAAATAAATCTAAGTGGAGTAACTAAAACTTATTACAACAATCAGTATATATCAGTATATGCTGATTATCCTTATATATTATTATCAGTATATATCAGTATATCTACTATTTACTGATTTACAATAAGCGACACGCCAATGCTATTCGCTCCTACATGGAAAGAACCTGGGTTTTAGAAATATTACACTATTACACGCACATCTTTAAAAAGCAACTAACGAAAGGTTAAATGGCAAAAACACACACTACCTGCAAAGATATTACTTCCTCAACTACTTAAAATATACAGCTCTCTTCGAACGAAGTTATATTTTTTTCGCGATATTTTCCTTTCCTAAGAGCTTTATCGACATTTCTCAACTTTCCGAAGTGTCGGTTGAGATTGCAGTTTCCATTTATTAAAGGCAAAGCTATGCTATGGAAATCGAAATAGGTTTTTCGCACCTGGTTTTTGACACGTAATGCGAGGAAATGGGTGTGATGAAACCTTATTCGAAGGAAAGTTTTGCTCCGTAGTCATTTGTTACCTGAGATTTCCTGCTTTCGTGGTTCTCGGCTTTTGCTAATGCTCAGTAAAATTAGCGTAAACCTGGATTTTTTTATATTTCGTAAGCTTTTATGTCTGAGTTAAGGTTTTAAAAATGCATTTCGGTGTTTCAGGTAGTGTATACGTGTTTTGGGGTGGCAGTGCATACTTAGTTATTTGTTAATAACTAACGCGATAAATGAGTCATTCCCATAATATCGGTCATGTGATTTTCTTTATTGACCTCCTTGTGTAGTGGTCAGATAAGTCTTACTTCTGAGGAAAGGTTCTGGGTTCGAAACCCAGCTCGGATATTGATATACTTTTTCTCTCCTGTCCATGCCATGTGTTTGCGTGAATGTATTGCTGTGCTGTGAATGATTGCATACCCCAAAAAAGTGGTCTTATGGCATATGTGTACTGTGGAAGTCGGACTTCACACCAAATTACGGTATAGTTTTAAAAGTGAAGCAGCGGCACCACAAACTACCAGCCTAGCTGGTTCGAAAACAGCAGCAACAATCTACGCAGTGAGAAGCAAAGGTATGTAAGTGCCAAATTTAAAAAATGGAGATAACCAGCGCAAACGGTAGGTGAACCTCTCCTCTGTTTGGGGGCAGATATAGAACTAGTAGTCCTAGTAGGTGCTGCTATACAGCATGATATAGAAAAACTTTTCAATGAAAGTATATCTAGGACAAGAGCTTTAAACGCGTTTAACTGCAAACTTGAAACTGTCCAATTACATTCCTTTGCTTCTCACTGCCTAAATTGGTGTGACAGTTTCGCACAAAATGTTGTTGAATGACTTTTTCAGCGCAATAGTATTTTGACTCGATTTAAAATCCTAATCGTTTTTTTCGGGAAATTAGACGAAAAATTAATTTTACAAAAATCATATTGCAAAAGCAGATACTTTCTAGGTTACGAGATATCAATAAATGTCTGGCTGGCCAAATAGCAAAAAAAAAAAAAAAACTTTAATTTTAAAGAATAACGTTTAAAAAAACGAACACAGGATAACTCAGTCAACTTCCTACATGAAAATCTACGCTTTAGTTGCAAGATTTTAAAGAAGCACCTTATCTAATACTTTTACTACTGAACCATTAAAGCACTTTCCAAATAAAAATAAATAAATAAATAAACGAATAAAATAAAAGTAGTATGGAAATAATTGTAAAACTACAATAAAAAACAAGTTCAAGCTTTTTATTATTGCTTATATTACTTATAATATCGTTCAAGGGGTTTCAAATATTTTTAAAATTTAAATAAATTATCATAAGCAGAAAAGATTGTTTTTTTTCTTCCTCTTATGGGTTTTTTACTGTCTCATAACACGTCCACATTTTGCTTAACTTTTATTTATTTTTACACACATGTACTAGCTTTATCACAAACAAATAACAAACTACACAGTAATGTGAATAACAAGATGAAAGTCTTGGTAATCACTCCTTTGGGACAAATTTACTTTTCGAAAAGGATTTGCGACCACGGTCTTCAGCTAATGGATGGAAATAGACCATTGGGACTAGTTCTAAGTGCTCATTCAGGTAAATGTATTTCTGAATTTCTTGCAAAAAATTGAAGGTTACCAAGCTTAACGAGGCAAGCAAAACGTATTGCAGTAAATTCGCAGATGCGTGATCAAAAACAGAAGAAAAAACAGAGAAGTTTTTAAAATGGTTTGAGTGTAAAAGGTTAAACTTTTAAACTTGCAATTTTTTATTGCTGCTCCCGGTTTTATAAAATTGCTTTTTTATTCGTATTTACCTAAAAATGTCGTATGCGTATTTTTACCTAGTTCTAGTTATTCTACTTAAAAAAAAACTAGTTTATTCACGTTGTGATGCAGCAGTTAATTTGTTACACCAGTAGGGAAAATTTTTCGCCACCCCCGTTATACGTTTACATTTAACTTAAATCAATGAAATGCACGATTTACCTTAGTGAAAAGCATGAAATTTACGAGACTAGACCTCATTTTACTACAAAAGCAAGATGACCGATCAAAAACAAGACTTTTTTATGATACAGTATCTCCTACATATCTCGTTTCAAAATTTACATAAACAGAAGATTCTGAATTTCCAGTGGTTTTATATGCTTATGTACTACAAAGGGAGCATTCAAAATAAAATCACTTCATTATGTCTAGACTTTTTGCAAGATTAAAATAAGCAGTACATCAGAATTGCCCACTGGATGGAGAAGGGTGATGTTGCAAAATTTGCCTTTGAAAATTTCTGGAGGTTTGTTTAAATTGATATTTTTTCCCTTTATATTAGGGGCGGGGTCTCGTTTCGGGGAACTTTGTGATGTTTGAGGTACGCGTCATTGCTCTTAGCACCCTGAATACGTACTCGTCTTTCATCTGCACATTTGTTTGACAAAGACCTTTTGTCTTTTCGTTTCTTCCTTTTTTTTCAGACTCAGCATTTCTTAACTTCAATTTCTAAGCACGATTTTTATTACAATTAACCCAATTAATATTTTCATTATGAAAACGTGTTCTAGTTTTTTTATTTATGATTTATTTATCTATTTTTCACTTTTCATTACATAATGTAGTTTTCGATCACTTTCTTAACTGAAAATTTGAGACTTTCGAAGTCACCTTACTAGTTTTTCAGTTTACAGTAATGGTTATCATTATTAATTATACATCATTCTGTTGAAACTTGAAAATACTACAGTTGAGGCGACGAGTGTACAAGTTAATTTACCGGACACATTAATGCCTTCCACGTTCGTAAATATTCTCTTTAAATTGTTTCATAAATAACGTGGCGCATTATAAAAAGTGTTTACTTTTTTTTCACTGCAGATATGTAAGGTTATATGTGTATAAGAACTTACAATGCATGTATGTTTTCTGTAATTCGTAATTACGTGAGCAACAATTTGGTTTTGTCAAACATTCTTTTCGATATGATGTCATATTATCTAAATTCCAAGTAATGAAGAAAAAAAAACATAAAACACACGAACAGAAAAATTGCAAAAGCAAAGAACCGTACATTATTAATACGATAAAAAGACTATCTTTTCTATCTGTTGCTGTTTCACTATCTGCTATTCGATCATCATGAAAATCTGGTTTTCGCTAGATTTCCGTGACAAAGCGAAGCTCACAACAGACACCCAGCACCAACATCTTGTCGTAACAAGTCTATGGACAGTTACGCTTCCTCCATAATTTATGAGTGGAGAAAAAGGACATTTAATTACAAAGAGTGCACTCTCTTATCCAAAGTGAAGTACAGCTGTTCATTCTGTCAGAATAAGATATTTATTTGCTTTTGGAGGTGCTTTTTTCTCCTTTTCCTTCCGCACTTATTTCCGAGCGTCTTAATGAATTAATATGTTAAAGGCATCACGAACACAAATTAAGAAGCTTTCAATTAAGGGTGCTTTGAAAGGACTTTGATGATATTTCTTTTTTATTAATTTATGTCCGTTATTATTTATCAATGTGGATTCTCTTTAAACATATATATACACTATTTCTTTTTCCAGTGCAGCTAATGCTTATGAAGAATATTGCGTCAGTTTAACTTTAGCATATTGTACGCGGTTGAATGAATTAATTTTGAGCATCAATGTTCACAAATTGAACTTGTTCTTATTAGTATGGTGCATTCTCTTGGATTTAAAATAAAAGTACTCAGAAAGCGTATATGTTCTCTTATCTGAACGTAAAATCGTCTGTCTGCTTTATACTAACGAGTGAATGGTGTTTTTCCAGAAAAAACGAGGTGATGTGTGTGTGTGCGTCACATCACTTCCTTTTACTCCAATTTAATGTCTTTTCCCCATTATTGGCATTTTTAATGTGATTCAATAGCTTACTCTCTAAATATCACCAACAGGGGCCAAATTAAAACCAGCTTTAAAAGAAATATTTTAAAAAATCGCCAAATGTGTCGCCAAGTTGGCGACAAAACTTGGCGACCAAATTAATGGCGATATATTGCCAAGTATCCGCAGAATTATAACACCTCTTCCGTTTACATCGAAATTAACAATGATTTCCCCCCAAAGAGGGGCAAAAGATCCCTTTAGAAACACCCGAATGCAACCCAAAAGGGAAGGTGCATAACAAGACCCCACTAGGAGTCTACGTACCAAATTTCAACTTTCTAGGACATACCGTTCTTGAGTTTTGCGACATACATACGCACATACGCACATACAAACGTCACGAGAAAACTTGTAATTAACTCGGGAATCGTCAAAATGGATATTTCGCGTGTCTATATGTTCTTAGGAACTTATCCACGTGTGGTCGAGTCGAAAAAAAACTCAACATTCATTTCCGGGTGAATAAAATGGAAATTAAGGACGATTTTTGAGTAAGAATTTTTTCGCGAATTCAATACTTCCTTTTTTGTAAAAGGAAGTAAAAAGGAATTTAAACTTCCTGTAGATATTTAGGGCGCTGGGTGCCTTTTTTTTTCTTTCTTTTTGCAAATTTCCTGTTTTAGAGATATAAGCCCAACAGAGCATATACCAATCAATACCCTAGTCTCATAAGTCTCAGTAGTTAACTATACAACGCTTTTGGGACTTCTCCGTAGTCATTGATCGTTCTCTTAAAGGACGTATTGGTTTTCAATTCCTACATTGAATTCGGTCTCCATGTATAAAGAAGTATCAATTTAGTTCTAATGTTTTAAAAGTTAATGAAAAATTTTCCGGATCCTGCCCGATACAGAGACTTACGTGAATGCAATATTTCACTATATTCTAGATTGAAATTGCATATATCTTGAAAAAGGGAACATTTCAAAAACATAGACCCCTGACATCGGATATAGTGCCTTCGGTTTATGAAAGAGCCATGTTAAAAAAAAAAAAAATAGAAAAATAAATTCATTCCGTCCCCTCATAAGAAAATTTTTAATTTTACTGACACAGGTAACGGTGATAAAGGTAATGGTAATTTCAAAATCTAGGCACAAATAACTTGTATGTGATAAACGTTAAATGACAGTCAAACTAAAAGTGAAACGATGTAATATTAAAACATATTATGACGAATTACAAACGAAAGCCAAGCTCTTTTTTAAGAATGTGTCGACTAAAATGTATTTGCAAGATTTAAAGAAGGAAAATGTGATAAGCAAAATAAAATAAACACAAAAAATGCAATTTAGTAAGCATTTTTCGCATGTATACAGTTTTGATAACTAAAAAACCAAAAAAAGGTAAACATACTAGTAGAAGTCAGTGCTTCATTTTGCGTCAGTATTGGCCACTTCAAGATTTATATTCGAAAAAAATGGGATTCCAGATTTCGCAATGGATTTAAACGTACAGGAGGTAATACCAAAGAAGTAATACCCCCTGAACAATTGATGCACTATTGAATCTACTGGGAGACCGAAAATCTTTTTTTTTTTTTTTTTCAAATGTAAAACTTGAAGTGGCCACTACTGAAGCACTGGCCACTACTAGTGAAAATAAACTGAAATAAATTTACACTGTGATACATTTAAATATGAAGTGAACATAAAACATTTTTCATATAAAAATAAATTAAAGACATTTTTATGCGTTACATAGCTCCTATGAGTCACTATAAACCAAAATAATGTTCATAAAGTGCCTAAAATTTTAAATGGATTTGTGAATAGGTCTCTAATATTATCATTATTATTTTATTTATTTATTTATTTATTATTTTTTTGGAACATTTGAGATTGTAAACTTTGCGTCATGGACGCCTCAAGTTTTGAGTTTGAGGCAATATTAAATTAAGTTTCTTATGTTACCAAAACATAGCCTCAAAATGATTTCCCTGAAAGTGATCAGACAGGAACCCTAGAAGTTGCTGAAAAGTTCGTAGATTCTCCACCTGTTACAAAATGAGAAGCCGATATTCTCTGGAACAATGTTTCCCTGCTTAGTTATGTACCAGTAACATGAGATGATTGTAAAGAAATTACGCTACACTAAAGGGGAATCCAAGATAAAAGCAAGGCATATTTATGTTGTGAAAACAAATTCCTTACAATGTTTATTAACGTTCAGAGATATCGAAAAAAATATATTTTTTCGTTACATTGTTGCCAGCAAAGTAGTTACTTATTTCCCAACCCTAGATACATTCCTGTGCTAAAAATATGCAAACTGTGAGGAAACAAATTTTTAAAATATATAACTATTGAGAAACACACTAAAGATTGATTTTCGTAGTACGATTCCTGAATGTTTAGCATTGATTCCAAAAATATTCGCTTTTTTTCATTTGGTCCTTTTTTTTAATATTTAAGTTTTCCCATTTTAAATTTGTGTATTATGAAACTAATCTTTAAGTTACATGCTATCATTGTCAAGTACTTTTTCGTTTTTGAATCATACAAAAGAAAATTAATAAAAGAAAAACATAGATATTACATTTTCACAAAATTACTCCCATAAGTGGAACCTGTACATATAATATTTTCAACTATTACATGTTCAAATATTGTTAACTAACAAAGATTTTTTTCCATAAAAAAAACAATAAAAGCCTTGCAAAAACACACAAAGGTCTTAAAATGGAAAACCTGAAAAATATTACATTTATAATTAATCAAAAAAATGTAAAAGGATTTTTTCCATTTAATTAAAGTCTTTGAAACTTCCACTTATCCACTGACACACACAAGAGTAAGCCCCATTGTGCCGTTAAAGCAAAAAAAAAAAAGCGTTAAACAACTAAGAATTTCCAAGAAGTGGTTTCATTCTGTTTGGGAAGTCTTTTGAGAAACGGGCTTTTATGGTTTCATTCTATGCATAAAACAAAGAAAAAGTTATTTTGGAGCATCAGAATCAGCTTATTGTATATTCCCAAGAGTTTTTTTTTTTTCGTTTTCTTTTCTTTTTTTTAAACTTCCATAAAATCTTGACAATGCGTCATCTTTTCCTCTGCAGTGATTGCTTTTTTTGCTTTTCGTTGTGAAAAATAAATTAAACAGTTTAATTGAATATTTTAATGGAGTATTAAATGAATGATCAACAACATACTCTATTACTAACACTGGTTTTAGTCGATTTAACGCATATATTGACAAAGTTGTATTGATATATTTAGTAACATTTTGGCCATTAGTTTATATGCATATACGTATAAGGCTGTGGAGCAGTTTTGTTTGTTAACTGTATGTTTTAAATTTTTAAATTAGTATTTTTGTTACATTTTTATGTAGGAAGAGTTAGATAATCAAATCTTTAGTGAAAAATGTACGATGCAATATCTGTGTGGAGTTTCTCCTTTTTAACGACTTTGCTATGCCTTGTTAGAAAAAGCCCTTTGCAAATTTTCCCTTACGGGAAAAAAAAAAGAAAAAACAAGTGTTTACCTAGTATTTTTTATTAGACATTTATCTTTCAAAAAGTATTTTGCTTCCCTTTAATACAAAAGATATAATTTGATGTGATACCATTTAGCAAACAAATGCGCATTTTAAAAAATCTGGAGATAGATCCCTTTTGCAATGGACGACACCCATATGGGTTACCCAAATAAAAATTGAAGACAAGCGACTGCGACAGAATGAATGCAATTATACTAGCACCATTGAACAGATATATAAAGAGAGGTTAATCCTTATACGGAGTTCTACTCAGAAACTTGTTGGAGGTAAAGCCCTAGCAACAAGTCCGCCATCTTGGGGATAAACGATGCTTTCTTCTATGTCTGCTATTGTAAAGTAGCGTGTATTGCTTCTTGAATCTGATGACTCTTGATTGTGGCTTTTCATAACAAAAAGTAAAGTAGCGTGTTTTGTTTCTTGAATTGTGTTGCCTCTTGATTGTGGCCTCTCATAACTCTAACTTAATCCACAATCAAGAAGCACCACAATTAAGAAGCAAAACACGCTACTTTACAACAGCAGACATAAAACAAAGCATCGTTTATCCCCAAGATGGCGGACGTGTCGCTACTTAAGTTACGATCTAGATTTTTTTTTTTTGGGGGGGGGGAGAAGAGATAATAATTGATCGAGAGTTAAGTCGTTCTATACGTAAATAAGTGCATACGCAAACAAAGCGTGGGAGTACGGTCTCTGACTGTGGAAGGTGAGTGCATTGCGGACTTTATCGGTGAATGGTGAAAAAGAAGGGGTTGAACAGCTACGAAAATGTTCTGTCCAAGATTTTGGGAGGGGTGGTAAAAGATATATTATCTAGCAAGATCGGATCACGCAAACATCCTGAACATCTATTTAAACATATTTCGCAGAGATTGCTCACAATTCGTATGATCCAAGTTTGTTAAACTACTACCCTCTCATCTTTACACTAATTAGGATAGCATCCCGCGGGTAATACTTCCATTGAAACGATGAAATGATGGCAACTATACAGAAACTCCTCATGAATCAGTCACAATCTTTCTACAGCAATGGCAGTAACCTGCTGCTTAAACCACGAAACCTATGTTACAACACCTACGGTGATTTGCTTCCATTTTTATACAATCATTATTTTTTATTTAACGTGTTCACTTTTTGTTTGGTTAACCTTATTAAAGAAAATTTCTGAAAATTGTACGCCAATATTCCAGCTAGAACTTTCTAAGAAAAACAAAATTGTGGATCTCGATTAAGGCAGTGAGAAGCAAAGGGATGTAAGGGGCAAATTTAAAACTTTGGAGATAATCCGTTCGGTTCTGCTGTACAGCATGATTTAGAAAAAAATAAATAAAAGCCTAACTAAGATGTTATATTTAAACGCGTTTTACTCGAAACTTGAAAATGTCCTCTTACATCCCTTTGCTTCTCACTGCCTCAATTAAACTATCTGCCTCAACTCAGGAGTGACAAAAATACTTTATCTAGTTTAGATTAAAAATAAATTTTCTGGTATCGTTGCCAACAGTATCTTTTTAAGAATATATGCAAAAGATTTTGAATGTTGATTCAATAATTTTAATTTTTCCAGTTTATTGAATGAAACTTAAATCTACTTGGAAAAATATTTGGGGTAAAAAACCCCAAAATGATGAGATTGAAAGTGAAAACTCACTTTGCGGCGAGGATACTTGAAAAATTTTATTAACGTTGGATAAGCTAAAGATTAACTTTTTAAAGGCGATGGAACGCTTCTGTATCTAATAGTCTCGAAAAGAAGTTTTCCTTTTAATCAAGTTTCGCACCAAAATTGTTTATTGACCTTAATTAAGAGATTTCAGTTTAACTTGACAACCTGTCGACTTCAAAAGGGAGGAGGAAAAAGATATTGGATTAAGGATCGATACAAGTTTGTGTCATATTTCTTTGTAAATATTTACTGACTTTGGTGCTGAATAAAAGTTGGAGAGAATGGAGGATCGTATTTCAAAATCAAAGCGTCGCATTGCAAAACGAAATATACTTTTAAATTTTACGTAAGCATGCATGAAAAACAATATTTCAAAAGCGACATTTTCATTAGAGGATTATTTAGAAAAATAAGCACAAAAATTCAGATAAAATACATCTTTAAATTACGTCTTTAGCTTCATTCTAATTCATAATATGCTCGAAATGAAATGAAATTATGGAAAAGGGATGCAAAATTAAAAAGATTTAATTTAGTCACTACAATAAACTATGCAGTAAAGTTGCAGTTTTCACTCATCATTTTTGTTTCATTGTATTAGATGTTGTCCTTATTACAAGACTGAAATTCAACACATCTTTCATAGATTATATTATTCATTCCATTTGTCTCTCATATGTATTCTTTATACCAGTTAAAGATTGTTTTGAAAAACGTATAAAGACAAAGATAAATATGTTTTTACACGGTATACACTCTACACTATGAAACTAATATATATAGGAAGTGGTGCAAATGTGGAAACCCTGTTTTAATTTTTGGTGTATCTAGTTTTTTTATCAATGAAATTTGTCTAAATTCAGGAAAACACTTCAAAAAATGATATACCAATAACAGCTTTTGGTTTTACGCAAAACATTACGTTTACATTGTATTAATAATAGTTAATAATAAATTGAATCTTTAACCCGATTTTCAAAACGTGCTGGTAATGTGGCAACATTTGCTTTCTGGATAAAAACACTAATTAAACAAAATCATACTTAAATGTGTATTTATTATACATACCAAAACTAATACAAAGGCTTAAGAATTAAGCTATTTAATTAAAAAATAAAATTAAAAATTAAATAAATAAAATAAAATGTTCAATTGCAAAAGTCACAAATGTAATGATCATTTACACATCCAGCGCACAAAGTATGGCACCAAGACTCACAAACCAAACATCTGATCCAAAGTTCTATTGAACATCATTCGAAAAAACCTCCCCGCAAAAAAGGCAAATGGTTTCCATATTACCAGCATTGCCATATTGAACTATAAAGATAAAACTACGCTATATTTTCAAGCTAGGAATCCACTCAGTTGTACCAGATTGTAGAGTAATTTTTGCTTAACCAATACCTGCCTAAGTACTAAGAAATGGCTTAATGGACTATGTAATAAAAGCAACTTTAAAGACTTACCTCAAAAGTTTGAAAAATCAAGAAAAACTTAAAACAGCAACTTCACTGATAATTAACCACGAGTTGACTACCAACGCTCCTGCAGGCCTACTAAAAAAACATAGTAACAACTTGATGCTTTACCGCAAAAGTGCAATGCCTCACAAGCCGTACAGGTTATGTTTTCACATTACCAACACGCTTCCACATTTGCACCACTTTCTCTACTTAAAGGATATAAAATGCACAGAAGTAAAACACTTTGTTCGAGTAATCTGTATTAGAAAGACAATTGTTTACTTGTAAAGAAATTCATATTTTTAAACGTTTTTTATTTCACACTTATACCACACTACAGGGTCTCCTTAACCTACTGCACTTGGTTTAACCAGTTGGATGAAACTTTTAAAAAGTTATGCTTTTCATCCAGACCAATAGCCGAACCTGTTCCATATCAATACCCCTTTAGGTGCTTCAGCACCTCTATAGGCATTGATATGGAATGGAATCATTAAGGATTTTGTGCAAACGGCAGATTTCGCGAGCACCAGTCACCATTGATCTACATAGAGGATCTTCGACCAGCAGTTACGAGTCCAAAGCTTCACCGATCAGTCTATCTTGGCCTTATTATTTATGGTGAACCCAACAATAACTTCTCCGTTAGAACGAAATACTTTAAATGTGATCATACGAACCAATGCATTTTTGTTTTGGTAATTTTCGTTAAAAAAAAAAAAAAATGCATACTTGTTGTGCGTTCAATGCAACAAAATTACATAGTTACTATTAAACGTACGCATTAGAATTGATGAGTCTATGTTCATCTTTGACTTTTAGTTATGTAATAACCTCCGAGTCGAATGAAGATACTTTTTTTTTTAATTACGAATAACTATACCGGCTCATGTATATAAAGTTCAACTTTAATATTTTGCACGCTGCGACAGTTTTTAATTTCCTACATATTGCGGTAATTTGTCTCGGAACAATTAATTATGGTGCAGTTTGTAACGTATCAGTCATATTAATGAATAACTAGACATATTTATAAATAACTTTGTAAAAAGGTTTGAGAAATAGTGTTGATTTTATAAAACAAAAACGCTTAAAAACTATTTGTAAGGGCAAGTCAGGAGGGAAGGGATATCTTGATTTTTGCTTAAAACAAACATGCTTTCTTATTTCTTAATCTTCCACCATATAGAACAATCATATTACCGTAATTGTTTCTAAAAATCAGTTTAGTTGCTCTTCTACAACATTAATTTCAGAAAAGACTTTCGCATCACCAAAAGTAAATACTACCTACAATACAATACGAATAAATACCTTTGTGAATGAAAATAAATGAATGAATAACCAGCGTTTTGATGCACAGAAATTGTAAATTACTGCAGACACGTCGTTTGGTGTTACAAGGAACACCTTTTCCAATGCAAGAAAGTGTGAGCTATTGGATGAAAAAAAAACTTTTTTTGGAGCTCACACTTCTTTGCATTGAAAAAGGTGTTTCTTGTAACACCAAAACACGTGTCTGCAGTAATTTGCAATTTTTGTGGGTCAAAACGTTGGTTATTCATTCATTTAACTACAACATATATATATATATATATATATATATATATATATATATATATATATTAGGGTGGTCCTTATTTTTGAAGTTGCAGATATTTTACCCGACGCCCCCTCAATTTGTTCCATTGTACAAATAAATGATCCTTGCAAAATTTTAAGTCAATCCATGAATATTAACACGTGCCCCTAGGGCCCCCTTTTTTGAGTTTCGAAAGAAAATTTGCGGATTTTCTCATGTTTATGTAAAAATATTCTAACGTTTTATGTTTAAAGTAATTTTGAACCCCAATAGGTGCTGTTACTTCCAGACCGACCATTCTCTCACTTTACTTCTGTAAAATTTAACATGTTACAGAGAATAAAATGTACACCAATGGCCTTGGGACAAGCGTATCGCTCTTCTGCGCTTGTTCCAACCAAGCGGCAGGGGAACATGGGCGGATTTATGGGGGGCAGATCGGGGCGATGCCCCCCCCCCCATTTTGGGAGGACTTTATGTAGTAACAACACATCTTCCAAAAATTAAAAAAAAATTTTTTTTCTTTTTTGAATATTTCAGAAAGGTATGGATGGATTTATAAGGGGGGGGCATAGGGGGCAATGTCCCCCAGCTTTGGGAGGACTTTATATAGTAACAACATATCTTCCAAAATCTTAAAACAAAAAAAATCCTGATTTTTTCTTTTTCGAATAGTTTAATGAAAATGTAAAGAAAAGCGAATGTCCTTTTCTGATGGGAGAAAAGAAAAGGAAAAAAAACGAACATTAAATACAAATAAAACAGCTGTCACTGGGGTGCTAAAAACGTGTCTAAATTGACTATTTTGGACTGAAAACCATTTGGGCAAGTATATGAATGAAAATATAGGCTAAACGAGCTTTACATTAAGCTGCAACACTTATAATAACTGACGATTATTTTGACAAATTAGAACCTAAAGCAATGGGGGCAAAACTCCCCCCACCCCCATTCTCGCTAACAGAACGATCTACTCGTTATGATTTGTGTCCACATTTCAAGTATATTTGTGCATAATATTTATGTTTTTAGTAGATTAATTGGCCCTTTAAGAAATTCTAAAAAGAATAGTTTTTTTTCCTTCTCTCTCTCTTTTTTTAAGAGAGAGAGAGAGAATAAATACTATCGCAAACTGAATAAATTTCAGTTATCTGAGTGTTCTGATTAAATGAATCTTTTTACTTAGAGGGAGAGAATACAATTTTACTTACTTTATAAATACTGTTTAAAAAGTAAGGTTAGTCATAATCATCTAAGTCTAAGTGAGTCAGTCCTTGCCATTATTGAAATCTAAATAATTGAGTCATCAAAAGTTTTGGAAAATTTTGCTGAAATTTTATAAAAGTCTATAAAAACCTAACAAATATTGGTAAAATCGTAAAAATCTTTTAATCGTAAAAACTGACGAATTTTCGTAAAAATTACAAAAAAATCAAGCAAAAATTTGCAGGTAAGAGTGAATTACAAACAGGGCCCAATTGTCCTATAAGATAAACAAGCTATTGCTTAGAGCCCCTGTTTTGAAGTGGGTCCCTAACTCCCAAAAAAAAATTCATGATTCGTTCCATAAAAAATAGAAATTGCTTGAAAAAACTAATTTCATTTTTAAGTGCTTGAAAACCTTGAATATTTCAAAACGTGTGGCTACAAACCTTAAATTTTAAAATGTCTAACAAATGGTAGAGGGGGATGAATGTCAAAATATGTCAAATTCAGCTCCTTGCCACATCCTGTATTAAAAATGTAAAAATCATGGTTCTCACGTTTGTAACATTATTTGAAATACATTTTTGTGACTCATATGTTTCATATCTTGCTAGTTATTCAATCCCGAATGCAGTAATTTGGAAATTCTTTTGTATTGATTACTTTTATCTTACTTCTTCTGCATATTGTCTATCTGTTTAGCACGGGAAAAATACACAATACACTACTTCTATTTCTTTTCGTTTTCTGCCCCACTTGCAACTGAAGAAAAGTTGCTGTCATGAGAAATCTATGGTTACTTTTCTCTTTTAAATGTAAAATAGCTATTTCTCAAAGTTAGAACAGGACTGTAAAAATTTACAATCAAGTACTAAAATATCAGAGACTGGGAAGTACAAATGAAGTGCGTTAAATAATTTTATTTATTTTATTTATTCTAGAGTCCTTGAAAATAATTAGATAAGACTTTGAAAATCCTAAGCAAAATGGGCTCCAATTACTTCTACAGCATATTGCTAATCTTTTTAGCCTGGAAAAAAAATGATACACTACCTCTATTCCTTTTCGTTTTCTGCACTTTACTTATAATTAAAAAAAGGTTGTTATAATGAGAAATCTATAGTTTATTTTTTCGTTCAAACTTAAAATGGCTGTTTCTTACAAAGTTTGAACTAAACTGTACAACTGTATAATCTAGTTATCAATTTCTATGTCTATCCAACAAACCCCTATAAGGCTTCAAAATGCAGAATTTTATATCCATTTTACAAAATTTCCTGCGAAGGAGAAACCCCTGGCCCCCTAAAATTGGAGATATTCTATTTCCCACTTAAATGGGAGCCCTGCATCACTCTCTTGATACCAGCTCCCTCTCTTAAGGTCAATTCAAAAAGGACAGCATGAAAACACACATTAATCAAAACGACACACAAAAAAGTAAAGCATGGACTTATGCATCACAGGAAAAAGGCAAAACATGAGAGTGGGGGGGGGGGCAATAAAAATGCTGCTAAAAAAATCCTGCCCCCCCCCCCAGAAACTCAGTTCTAAATCCACCTATGCAGGGGAACGTTTCTTCCCATCAATAATCTATCATAATAATATTAATATCTATCATAATCCATAGGCCATTAATGAACGATCTTTGACAACAACAAAATGCCTCCTCCAGGCTTTGGGGGTGTTGATTTACAAAATTCCCTGTGTATGTAATAGATGTGGCAAATAGAGTCGCAAGATTTCAATGCTATTAATATATGTATTCAGATCGGAACAATGTAGAAATCTATACTTTAAATTAATTTTCTTCTATTTCAGTACATAATCGTTTATTATCATCAAATTCTTGCGATTCACAAGATTTAGAAACCGAAATGGGTATCTATCCTAACCTGTTGACCTTTTATTTTCTACAGTTGGTCTACCACAATGCAAAAAAGTTTGACAACTATTGATATCTGCTCGCCATTCATCACTGTTAGACAAATGCCATATTAGGGATCAAGATGTTGTTCATTTATTTACAGGCTATGTAGATGCAGTAAATTTAAATCCAAATGACCTAGTGATCAATCGTACATTCCTTAAGAGAGCAAAAGAAAATCTTCGAGAAGTAAAATTAAATTTCATGAATTTAAATTTAGATTTTGTAGCTATTCACTGGGATACAAAACTACATCCAGATGTAACTGGAAAAAGAAAGCCGACAGGATTACCGTGATAGCTTCAGGTCCTAATATTGAACAGCTACTCGGAATTCCTTAGATATTTCTTCAGTTGTATATGATATCATAGATGATAGCTCTTTATTGCTAACTGTTCTAGCTGTAATGTTTGATACAACGACTTGCAATACCAACCGTATAAATTGTGCATGCAATTTTTTATAGCAAAAACTGAACGGTAATATATTACATTTGGTTTGATATCATCAAGCACTTGAAATCGTACTGCAAAGTGTGTCCTTAAAGAAGTTCTTGCCTTTCTTAGTTCTAGATCAGATATTCAATTATTTAGGCGCTTAAAAATTTTGTGGAAAGATCTCCATCATTCAGAACTTATAACATTTCAATCAAATACACATACCACTCAAATTCTAAAAGACGAAGTTGATGACATATTGTTGTTCGTAAAAAGCGGAATTGAGAAAGATTTCAGAGAATTCTCATAACTTGTCATAATATTTCCTGGTGAATTTCCTCCTACAGGGATATGTTTTCGGCAACTTGGAGCTTATCCCTGAGCCACATGGGTGGCAAAAGGAATTTTTATTTGAAAATTTTTATGTTTAGAAAACAATTTAAATTTAACTTTCATGAAAAGAAAGCCCTTCAATGCTGTTTTATAAAGCTATTTTATTATTAAATACTGTATGAAGATATGGTTTTTCGCGGCAACCCAATCGAGGCTCCTTTGAATAATATAATGTGTCTGAAACACTAGCAGCGAACAAAATGGCGACAAACATGCAGCAGAAGCAGTGATTGGAAAATTCATAAATCACTTATGGTATTTAGGGGACAAACTAATAGCTTTGTCCGTATTGGATGACGGAATCAACTTTGAAGATAGGAAAAGACTAGTCCAAAAAATGCTTGTGATAAGAAAGACGTGCCTGATGACTGTTTAACAAATTTAAGATAACAGTAGTGATTTGGAATACTTTCTTAGTAAAGATCTTCCTTTTTATAGAATCAATTACGAGTCAATAAAAATATTTGATAATTTACAAATACTAAAATATTTTTTTCCTATTTGATCCTGATTCACGGCAAAATGAAGGAAGCTATTAAAAGGGAAGAGAGATCGTTAGAATACTGAAAATTGTGAATGTTACAACTGAAAGAGGAGCACAATATTAATCGAAGAATTTCACAACTAATTTACCAAATATGAGTCACAAAGCAATTTATTTTACAGACCGTCCAAGACTATCGGAAAAAATACACACTATCGAGATACATTGAGAAAAGCGTACGATTAAGGAAAGTTTCTAAAGCATTATTTCATTCTTATTCAACGTAAATTCTTTAGATAACGTAATTAAAAAGATTAATTTTAGTGCTACCTCACTGTAAAAATATTTTGCAAACCTAGGAAAAACGATGTACTGGGTCTGAAGTAAAAACTCGAAGATCTGTGGGAAAATTATCAAAAGTGTTAAAGTTCAACGGCCTAGGGGCACGTGTTATTATTGACTGATCGAGTTCAAATTTTGCACACGTTACTTTTTATTATAGTGTCACAAAACTAGGGGGCGTCACTTGTTGAATTCCGAAAAAAAAATTTTCCCATATAAATAAGGACCACCCTAATAATATATATATATATATATATATATATATATATATATATATATATTTCAATGGTTTTGAACTTCTTTTGCTCAAAGGAACGTAATTGCTTTTAATATTCTATACATTCAATAATATATTAATTCTAATAAATTTGGATACATATAGGTATAGTAGAAAATGCATAGGCATAGTAGAATATCGATTCTATTGATTCTGGAAATAATCCTTTTTTATTGAAATGTTATGTAAAGGAAGGAATAGAGCAATGAAGCTCAGGATGGTTGCGTCCCTACCCTTGATAACTGAAGCTGATTGTTTTACGAAACAGCCACTACTACAACGTTTTCCCAGTAAAACTGATTGGTATCAGACTAATACTTCTAGTTTCATGAGGACTAATACTGAAGTTTATTATTAGTTAAAATATATTTGGCCAATATTATATAAACCTTATTTCATAAGTTGCATATTTTCTAAGCCATTTTACATATTAATTTTAAAAGTTAGGCGTGAATTGTTATAGTTATTTTAATTTGGTTTTAAATCAAATACTTAGGTAATTAACGCCATTTTTTTTTATTATGAAACACGTTACAATGTCTTGCGTAGTTGCTTTGAAATTTTAATAATTGTAGCGGCAGAAAATAATTTGTTTGAAATATGTTTGTAAAAATTTTCCCACCCTTCCTGACTCGCCCTCATGGTTTTTTAAAGTTTTCCATAAAAAGAAAGCCGTAAAAGGTTGCATAGACTCCACTCATTTGCTAAGATTTAATTTTCATCAACTCTACTTCAAACTTGTCTATAATAATCAACTAGTTTGTGCAACGGCTGCTAAAGAGGTCTCAATTTAGGGGGATATTCTAGTCTAGAAATTCAAAAAAACCTTTATATTTTTAAAGTTTAGTCATTTAAGAATAACTTTCTAAGAGGATTTATGGACATTGAAATTATTTTTGGAGTTACAATTAATTTTATTAAAATAAACTCTCTTGCAAAAATGAGACTGCTAACTTTAAATGCGTTTTTCTCGAAATTAGTTTTTTCGATACGGTTGACAAGATAGCTCAAGTTCTAATGCACCGATTTGGTTGTAATTTGGTACAGACTTTCTTAGTACTATCAAAACTGTCTCTACGTAGGGGTTCTTGTAATTTTTTACTTTAATTTTAAAAAAAAATACCAAAGTTCAAAAAAAGAGTTTAAAAAATTAACCTTTTTCCAAAAAGACGCCATTTTGTGAATTTTTTTTTTTTTCAAATCGGCTTCGTCCAGGTAATTCTACATCCTTTTTTAATTAGAAATCACCTTAACTTTGTGTTTCAGATCGCCTGGAGGATTGGAAGCAAGTCAACCAGGAGACCCTCTTTTTTTTTAAGTCCTCACTTCGTCAGCCTCCATCAACTTCAATTGTAATTTTCTTCTACTATTATGCATTTATATACTTTTAAAGTATTAATGAAAAACTGATAAAAATGGATAGGGCAAATAGCTACTGTTTTTTTTCCTATTACGCCCGTAAAACTACATTAAAATAATAAGCTAATTGCTAGAATACCGCCTTGAAAGGATTTTCTTTTTATTTTAAAGTTTGGGGGCGTCTATGAATCTAATATATTCGAGTGAATGAGACATCCACTAACAACTTTCTGAAATCAGCTCTTCAAGAGAAATCTACATCAACCATTATCCTAATACTTTGAAAAGCTCCTAGAAAAACAAAGTCGTTGAGAGATTATGACATGAATATCACGTCATAAGGAATGCTTGGAGAGAAGCCAAAAATGCTTCGACACTAACTCTAAGAGAACGCATACAACATATGATGTTTATGTATTATCTGGCAGAAATTATGCACTCAAGAGAAAATGATAATTGACTAAAATCTAGGCAACATTTTGGAATAATTATTTCGAAGACTGCCATTTGGATGCAGTTAAATGAGGGAAAGAATGCTGTTAGCTCGCTTTTATTCAACTAAGACTCATATTTTGGGGCCGGGATGATACTTACTTGCCATTAAGGCAGATGGAAATAGAACGCATTTGTATGGAAATTTTCCTGAATCCTTTTTTATTTTTCCATCAAACGTCATTTCTCCTGGGACTACTCGTACTTTTCGAACAGTACTCCAGGAATTTGATGCTTATTATCACGAACATGATAATTGGAGTTCCTATGCCTCATGAAATATGCAAATACGGGATTAAAGTACGTAAATTGAGAAATAACATCGATTTTTAAGTTTTTAATTTTTATGGCATTTAAGCATGGAATTATGTTTTGGTAACTGTACAAATCATCAGTTTTGTGTTGATTATAATTAGATTCAGGTTATTTATCACTTAAAAAGCCATAATCAATTTGTAAAACCCTTTCTTAAAAGGCAATATTTTAGTTTTATCAATATGTCATGTTGAGCACAGGTAAAGTACCACAAGCAAAGCATATTCAACATTTTGCGTATAAATTTATTTAGATCATAAAACAACCTGTTTATCGTTAATATCTCGTTTAAGGTCTACTGAGAGAGACATTTTTAGAAAGTGATGATGTAGATGAGTTTTAAAGTAATATCATACATTAAAGTAATATCATAAATCAAGTATTTTTCAATACTAGAAAAGAATGAACATAAACTTTTGCTCAATTCAATTAATAAAATTGCACGTTTAAATTCTCACTAAAGCTTGTGTTCTGAGTTATTTATTTGATCTTATTGATTTTAAATAGTTATTCTATTTTTCCAATTTATTTGTGATATACTTTAGAAATCATGTACATCACATTATGGGGTAAAATGACCGTAATGATGCAAAAAAAAGTTATTGGAAACAAAAAAACAATTATAAAGTACTATTACGTGTGCTGTGTGCATTTTTACCTCTACTACTCGTCACAAAGCATTGTAGCTAATCAAAAAATGCGTTATTGGGATGCAACTATAAAATAAATAAATGAGAGATTGACGAAATATTCAGAAAAATTCTGATCCTTATACATGATAAAAATTAATTAATGTGCAGCACAAACTTCATAAAAATCAATTTGGTAAAAGTCCTTTTAGTGTTTTCGTAATTTAAAGCTCCTTAATTTGCGCGCGTGATGCTGCTAATAAATCAGATCATTAAGATTGGAAATAGTAGGGAAGCAGAAGAAAAAGTCTCCAAGAAGGAACAAATATCTTAGTCCGGCAGAATGAACAGCTGTACTTTACTTTGGGTAAGTGCACTCTTTGTAATTAAATGTCCTTTTTCCCCACTCATAAATTATGGAAGATGCGTAACTGTCCAAGGGAATGTTAGGACAAAATGCTTCCCTTGTCTTTTAGATGTGTCGGATCTCGCTTTGTAAATACATTATCCTCAACACCAAATTTTTATAATTTATTGAAAATCAAATAGAAAAATAACAATTATAAACTATCAGGCTAAATTTGAAACATACTTTATCTATTATTCATCACTAACTATCTAACTCATATTTTAATAGTGTTATTGCACCTACTGCCATACAATTAAAAAAAAATTATCTACAGATGAAACATATGATCTAACATCTGCAATTGAGCTCTATGCTTCACCAAAATCTATTTACTACCTTTTTTTTTTTTAAAGAATATACCAAAAAAAAAAAAAAAAAATTCTTCAAATACAAACCAAAAAAAAATGTTAATATCGTTTGATGTACAGAAAAAAAAAACGTTTCTCCATAGTTATGAGACCTGACTTGTATACTTTACAATTGGCTCCCTACCAAAAAAATTATCATATAAATAGAAAGACATGATTAATAGGCAAAAATATGTTGCTTGCTTTTATAACTTTGCTACTCTTTTAAAGTATTTTATGAGAGAAAATTTGAAAATATTTGCAGAAGTTTTGCATTTACTTGTGGAGGTTTTATAAAAGTATAATAACAAAAATAAATAAATAAAATACTTTTGCTCTTCAACGCTGCTTCAATTTTTTTTATAGAACTTATGTTTGAATCGAAAGCGTTAGGGGTTACAAATCGATGGTGAAGAGAGTTACATTTTTGTTAAGAATTAAGTGATATTGCAGCTTAAAAATGGTACAATTATTACAAATTATACTCGATGATACTTATCTTGGATCAATATCTTATTTTAGAAGCATTAAAGAAGCTATAAATTTCATATTTTGACAGTATTTTTTTTCTTTCAAAAAAGAATTTATTATAATAATGCTATGCAACAATACTTAACAACTGCTTTACAATATTTATTCTTTCAAAGTATTACATTAAAAAAAAATAGCATTTAATTACTAGCGAAATCTATTAACAATTCAAAGTTTTAATTCAAAGTGCTAAATCAATTATGTTTGCAATGAATTCATCAGGAACAGGATTGATTTAATAATTTAATGAATTTAAATAAATATTTCTTTTGCTGAAATTGTATTATTGAATTATTTGTAACTGTACATTAAGAAATAAATCTATAAAGCCCATTCAATATTAAAAAACTGATTTTTTTTCCCACTCATGATATTTTTTCCATCATAAAACGAATATATTAGTATGTTATCTATTTATTACGATGTAGTCTTATTTATTCATTTGCCCATCTTTTACTACGAAACTCAACATTAAACGCTCTCAGATGAGATACAAAAATGGTAAACACGCAAATGGGACTAGAATAATACATAATTCATGAGAGTTTTCTTTTTCAGAGAAGCGCATTTAGTATTTTTCTGAGAAGCGTTTCTTCTGAGCAACGTATGAATAAGCGAAAAATTAGAGTTACATAAAGAAAGTAATGAATAAATGCATTTCTGTTATTTCATTACAGCAACAGTTATTTGTGTGTGAGCCTTATTTATGCTAAAAATAGTTTTCAGTTGATTTCGTTGTGTATCAAGGTACGGGGTACGTTTGTTTCAGCAATCCAAAATTGCTTATTATCCTTACTTCAGCAAAGTTGACACTGCTCTGACCATTTAGATTAATATGAGAACGGTTGTTTTTAATATTTATTTAGAGAGCGAAATTCCAGTTGTCATGGTTTATATCGTCTATGGTTTGATTTTATTCATATTTTGTTTCAGGGCTTAACTCAAACAGCATTAAAGAGGCATTAAAATGGGGGGGGGGCCTATGGATATGCCGCATATTGCTTATTCTAGAAAATCACCAGTCATACTAGGACGGATGAATATTTTTTGGCCATTTGCATTCCACTCCGTTTGTAAAAACAAGAAATTCAACGAGTAGGTCCAATCGCACTACGTGATAGGTACCATGTTGTTGGTATTTTTATCCTACATTTTTGTAGATATACATTATTGAACTATGCCATGGAATGGAAAACTTGATAACGCCCTTGCAGTAAAATTTGCATTCACTTATTTCCGGAGTATCAAAGCATCAAATCTTTAGTGGCAGTAAATTAAGATGTAAGGTGAAAATTGAAAGTACCAATATTACCGATTTTCGTCAGTTTTCTCCATGCGCTAAAGATGGAATTCCTTTTAATTTGAAACATGTTGCATGTTTTTTTTTTAATGTCGAATCTAAAAATTTTACTGTTAAAATTTACCTTAATCTCTAATTTTTCGAACAGTTATAATTAAATTTGGTTCTGCAGGTATCTAAGACGTAATTTTAGAGTTTCTGCTTTACCACACGATTGATATTTGCTGTTTTTTTTTTTTTTACATTTCGGTTAATCATTTGCAACTTATCATATTGTTAATAGTTGAGACATTTTACATTTGCTTAACCTTGGGAAAGTCATATTCTAATGCATAAAAGCCCAGGGGCGGACTAGTTTTCGGAAGAGGGCGTCAACGTTGGTCTCCAAAGGGTGCAAATCAAAAAGGTGCTAAAAAAAGTGCAAAAAGAAATAAAAAGTGCAATAAAAAAAGGTGAAAAAATAAGAAAGTAAAGGGAAAAAACGATGGTACATAGGTTTACAAGTTTAAAGAAAAGAAGAAAAAAGCGAAGAAAAGTTGCACAGGTTTGTGAGCGCAAAAAAAAAAAAAAAAAAAAAAAAAAAAATGCTCCAAAATCTTTAAAAAATATATTTATATATATTTTTTTTTAATTTAAAAAAGGCGTTCAGGCTTAAGGACGTATCGGCAGGAGGGTGCACCCAACCCGCGGGCCGGTAGGGCGGGCGGCAGCTCCGCCTCTGTTAAGGCCATAAAGTTTTAACATTGGATAATGTTAATTAAAATGTTACTCTTTCCTTCTGAAACAATTCCTATTGAAATTTCTACAAACAATTTGATTTATTTTCTCATAGTCACTTTAATTACGGTTATTAACAGTAATTGTAATTAAAATCTGAGTAGCCAAGGAAATCACTGCACTTCTTCAACTTTGAAAGTGCCAATTTCCATTTCAATGAGTTATACAATTAAACATTGGCTCGTAAGTACTTAGAGTAACCGATACTTACTCATCACGAATAATTAGTTTTGATCCTTATTTTTGTTCTAGCAAAATATTTTAATTAAAGTCCCCTACTACAAAAGAGAGATTTTCATCGCCAAATAGGAACATTTTCTCTAAGTATCAATAATCATCTTTTACACTCGTATAGTTATTCCTTTATTGAAGTATTAAGTTTAATTATAGTTTAATTATCACAATTTTCTTCACCAAGAAAACTTAACGTAATAATAACTTTGTACACATTGTTCTTGTTTTACATCTTCAAAGTCCTTAGGCACTAAAATGCCTCGTTCAGCGGTATTCATTGGTATTATTTTCTTGTACAAGGTAGAGGAAGTATTGCGTTCATTAAAATCAAATTAAATGTTCATATGAACTGTACATGGTTGAAATTTAAATATTTTATTCCATACCGTTCGCTTAAATTTATGTAGAAAACAACACGCGGTTAAATAAAATATCTAACTTAACTCTACGTGAGTTGGTGCTTTATGTGTGGATTTAAAGCAGTTACCCACAGAAAGTTGAAATTTTGTATGCAAGGCTTTTATAACGTATGAGTTCCAAACGGACATTTCAGACGAACATGGTTCTTCTGTTTTTGTATTAACTGACCCCCTAAGATTTAAAGTGCCTGTTAAGGGGGATCGAGACATATTTTGAAAAAAAAAGAGTTAAAAAAACAGTTTAGAGTTTTGAAGATTTAATTTTTATTTGGTGATTTAAAAAATATTGAATCAATAAAAAATAGAAAATATTTGAAAAAAAAATGTCTAAAAATTCGATTTTCCTTTTTTTTTTTTTTAAACAATCACGTTTTTTTCTTAAATTCGTCAAAATTTAGTTAAAGTAAACCGTTTGAAAAAGATGTGCTCGAAAATTCATTACTTTACCTTTATCAGTTCTTGACTTATAAATTTGAATGCAAAAAATCAGAAAAAAATTGCATCATGGAGAAAAAAACGCGTATAAAGTTAAATATAATATTAGTTAAATGTATGCAACAAAAATAATTATATATTTTGTTCTAGTTAAGATAGATACAAGATTCAAACGTCCTTTTAAGTAGGGAAAAACGGAAAATCTTTTTATATGATAAAAAAAAGACTGCAAAATTTGACGATTTTTGTGTCCTAGACCTCCGTAAGAAGGATCAGATTAAAATACACATTACAGTAAGAACAAAATACAAATTGCGCTCCTCTTCCTGGAGTTTAAGTAGAGATTTCAATAAATTTAGAAAAAAATAGAATCTCACTCTTACATGAAGACAGAAAGAACTTAATAAAAAATAAAAAATAAAAAAAAAAGGATAACAGAATTTTTAAAAGAAACTCTCCAAAGAGCACCCCTCCTTTAGAGTCCAAGCTAAATAGTACCAAATTTCGCAGCTTCATTGCCTCTTGCCCATATCAAAACGGTCATTTTTGTACGTTTGAAAAGTCAATTTCAAATTCGTGACCACAAGTAATATTTTAGTATTTTTCTCCGGGCTTGAATAGGACTTTTCATTAAAACAGAAACCCTTATGTATGCTGTTCTAGATAGTTTAGAAAATTGGAACAAGCTTTGTTTGAGGTAAGAAAAAAGATATCTTTTGAACAACATAGAATGTTCAGAGGAATGGGAATTTTGAAATTTTGCAGATTGAATTCGAAATTTGGAATAAAAACCGCCCGGGGCTCAAAGTATTTTTGTTCAAAATTTCAAGGCTTTAGGTGATATGGCAGGTCAACCACAGGTCCACCACACACCATAGACACACCATAGACATAGACCTAAGGTCCACCACAGACATCCTTTCACAATTTTTCTGACGTTACTTTTTTTTAAAAATATATTGAGATTAATATTCCCGTTCTCCTGCCCGCTTAATATTTTATAAACTTATTCTTCTTAATTCGTAAGTATCATGCTTAATTTTCAAGACTAAACTAAATGATTTATTCTCCACCATCGATGACTAGATTACACAGAATATAATATTTTTCAGACAATGTAGCAAAATAAAAATGCAGGTATGATTGTTTGTTGGAAAACAACAAGTTTTAAACCTAAACCAAACGCCAAAGTACATTACATCCGCAATTAAGTTTTTTTATGCATAAAACACTTTGATTATTGCATTTTACTAATGCTTGCATTTTTATCGCATTAGGTATAATGCTATACCATTTTTTTTCCATCTCGATTGAATATCATGTGCATTCTCATTTATCAAAAAAAAACTATATTTTGCGTTTTTTTTTTTTTTGTTTTTTTTAATAATGTCTACAAGAATAAACTTACGTTTAGCATTTAAAAAATGTATTTTACGTATTTAACAACTACACTAGAGTCTCATCCAGATTTACAAAAAATCGAAAATACTAAAGTCTGAAAACAGGACATGCTATACAAAAGCAAATCAGCTTTTTATTCGAGTAGGGTAGACCCGGGCACGTTTAGGCATGGAGCACGTTTATGCAATGCCCTTTTTCCAAAGCGAGTTATAACTGGAGAGCCAATAGTCATACCAAATTGATGCTGCTCCCTAGCAAATATTCTCACAAGTTTTTGAGCATCAGTCGCGAAAAATCTGTTTTCTACCAAGTTGGATAAATTTTGTGTTGAACGTTTTGAAGCTTATTAATACTTAGTTAAGAACATATATATATATATATATATATATATATATATATATATATATATATATATATATATATATATATATATATATATATATATATATATATATATATATATATATAATTAACTGAATTTTATCGTTTTTTTCGTCGTTGAGAATTGTATTCGTATGGGCAGAAAAGTTATTAAATTTTGTTTCACGGTAAAATTAAATCTAAATTTGCTGACGGGGAACTTTTGCGCATTTTCTTCGAGGCACATTTACGCACGTTCTTACTGAGTTTTACTACTCTGTCTTACTCCTAAACGGACCCCGGACACTTTTTTCGCTCTGTACTGTCTCAGACATTTAATATTTTCAGGTTATTTAGTTTTGAAATTGACCATTCAATTTGACGTAAATAACAACTTCGTATCTTATGGCTTACAATCATATAGTGTTGTCTTCATGCCTGTTCAGATTTAACTTTATATACGTTTCAGCCTGTAATACATTTTTTTTTATTTTAAAGAGAGTATAACATTACTTTTAAAACACTAACAAAAACCACGTCAGATGTCAAAAAAAAAAAAAAAAGAAAAGAAAAGGCTTATCTATAATCCGGTTTTTTCTAGTAGACATTCCACATCGTCACATATAGACTACCGCAACTGAGACCATGTGCACAACTTATTGCTCAAATTATCCCTTCAATTTTCATTTTTTCACAGTAATCTACTGTGTCTGGAATTAAAAATTTTATTTGACTGACATTAGTGGTTCTTCAGTAAAGTACAGCTTGAAAATATTTAAAATGTTTCAAGCAGTATTTCTTTTGTACGGTTTTCTTCAGAGAGTGTATGCTAAAGATTATACTTGTTACGTTTGGGCAACTGCAGATTATACTAATATATTTTAGATGTTTTCTTTAAAAAAGACTGCAAAAGAAATGTCATTTTTATTCATTTAGTAACTTCGAAAAAGAATGGCTTTGGGAAATAATGTCTTAAAATACCATTTTTATTTCCATAAAAAATACTTAGTTAAACTTTCCGTTACTGAAAATTTTACAAGGGATAAAAATTAAATTAATTTACGGTTTACTTTCAACGCTTGTGTAAACAGGACGTAATAAAAGCACACATATTGAAAATACTTTTCTAATCAAAAATTCTTAAAATTGTCAAAAAGATTATAACAAGGAAGTACGTGCCATACTAGGTACTGTATGACTGTACAATTTTAGTATCTGTCGATGAATAGGAGGTTAATAAAGTGCAAAGCATGATCTAAAATGAAAAAAAAATGACATAAGTACGAATGCCTACGTGAACTTCTAGTCATTCAAGAAAATATTTTATTAACCAGAGAAAAAAATCTTTACTTTCAAGATTTCATGAAATATAAGTTTATGTTTGCGAGTGTGTGTGTGTGTTCAAAGTTTTAAAATTGTATCAGGATAAAACTTCAGCAAAGATGTAGCAATAACTTTTAAAACGATTCTGTTAAGAGAATACATTGAGTAGAATAATAAAATAGAGACGATTAATTTAATATTTCCATAAGTATCGTTTTGAAACGAACAAAAAACCACTCAAGTAAAACACATGTGGTCTCATTTTAAAAGCAAGGTAAAAAAAAAACATATGGGCGACGTATACTTCCGAACAATGACTGATTTATTTATTTTATATGAATATTTATAAACACAACCTCCTCTTGGAAGAAAATAAAGAATGAATTATTCCCTACATTATTAATATTTCTTTAGTGGCAACACAGAAATGCATATTTTGCATTGTTGCGAATAAATATTGCTGCCGAAGCGGTGAACGATTTTCTTAAAAAGAATATCAAAATTTTTCTCCTCCATCATTTTGCTCTCTACAGATTCAAAGTGCAGCGATGAAAGGGAGATAATAATTTATTATCTGGAAAACGATGACGAATTGTCATTGCCTTCGATCCATCAAAACATGTCATTAAAGCCTCCTTGGGAAATGATAGGCCGTAAACAATTGTCGATGGAAAACTTCCGTTGCTTTTGATCCGTAATTTATTTCTTTTCCCAAAGCAAGAATAATAATGAACTAGGTGGAGATGGAGCAGCCAAAGAAGGTCTTGCTTAATTTTTGCTATGACGATAACAATGCTTAACTAAAACATAAACTCGAAAATTCAATTAACTGCTTTCCTCAAGAAATATTAAGATATTGGAAGAAATTTTTAGCAAATATGGCTGCATACATTCTAAAATCAAGTTTTAATCACTGTAAACAGGTGGTTGTCAATCGGTGATCCGTGAGTGCTTTGGGAGTGGTTCATGAGAGAATTCAGAAAAACTTATAAAAAAGTAAAAAATTTCCATCAGTTAATCAAAATTACGTATTTTTTTAAAACAAGATTAGGTAAATATGTAAAAAAAAACAGCTAGAAACTGTGTACTAAAAATGAGTAAAATAAGTAAACGTGTATAACAGCACAAATAAAAGCATTGGCACATGAGGATTTATAAGTAAGTCAGTCTGGATTAACATACATAGCTTGTGCTCTCAAACTCCATGTAAAAGAACATAAAAAGTGTGCCAAATAACAGGATTTTAAACGCTCTTCCATCGCCTAAAATTGCAGGTTTTGCAGTCAAAATTTTTAATTTTATTCTGCAAAATTTATTTATAGTTGTTCTTCCACTAACGATTTGGATTTTTAGGAATCCTACTACATCTGGAAAAAATGTGTTGTAGTGATAAATGATTTGTCCTGTACGCTCCCTTTCTCTAATATTCGGAAATATTTTCTTTTTTTTTTTTTTTTTTTTTTTTGTCTGTGACGTTTTTTCTAAGTACAGATGTTCTTGTTGTTCTTATGACGTATCGTTTCTGGTTAAGACCACACGTGGTTTATATAGTGGAGGGTGGCTCAAAGTGGGTAGGTTACCCAAAGCATGTAGGCCGTCATGTGCCCCCCCCCCTGGAGTGTAAAACGGCAATGCATACGTATGTCCTATTCACATGAACACCCCTGGGTTTTAATCAGTTTCAGCGAAGGAGCAGTGAAGCGGTATGATGGAGCCAGGCTTAAAACAAAAAAAAATGACACATTTCTTTAAAAAAAGGAAGCTTTGTAACTTGTGACTAGTCGAACACCAGCTTATTTTTTTGATTGTCATTAATATTACGTCATTCTGACACCATCCCACCTACAAACTACGATACTCATTTCGTTTGTTTCTTTTTTGACTGTAGGGTTGTAATTATTGAAATTAAAAACTTGTCTTTTTTTTTCAAAGTTTGTATAGGATTTAATTCTATATTTATCTATAATTTCCTGACTCGTGTGCTGACTTAGATTTTCTATTTCAATAGGATAAATATATCTTTAAAACGTTAATTTTTTTAGGATGGCAACTAATAAGTCTATTAATTTAATCAGTTATTTCTTTATGTTTTATAAACAAATGTGCTGACTTTAAATTGGATAAATACAACTTTTTATGTATTTTTTATATAATGGCAGGTAGCTAGTCAACTATTTTAAGCATTTATAACTTCAAATTGATTGGCAAATGTACCAAACCACAATTAGTTAAGCTTACCCTCTTTGGGCCCCCTGGTAGGGCAAAGCGGTTTTTCAAGTGTTTTTAATGTTTGATAATAAATAAATATTGAGCTGGAAATAATACAAAATCACTTTTTATTTTGAAGTTCAAGAACCCTGTTGGAAATAAATCCAAAATTGAGTCATTCCATAATGATGAACGTAACATTCAGAGACTCTTGTTTCGTTGCATAACATTAGTTTTAAACGTCTATTAATCATTTACTTTTGGTTTCGAAGAATTTTTTGAACAAATAAAACTTATGTGTATAATTCATGCAATAAAACACAGTATAAACCCCATAAGTGGGTTTTTGAAACTAAATTACTATAGTGTGACAAACGTAACATTTTTGCAACCTTGAATTTGCAGCATAAAATTCAACTGTCAATTTCTCTAAAGTTTAGGTAGATATTATTGTAAAAACAGTGCAATGCGTAATTTTCATTCCTTAACTTTATTTTTCATGCAGAATAATACTCATTTTTCTTATAATGTAACAGAAATGAATATTTCTTCAAAATATGACGTTTGACGAACGTAACAATGAAGATCTTAGCTCTGAAGTTACGTTCGTCACGGTGAAGACCTCGTTTAGTTTTTTAGAACGGTACGTGTCTAAATATTAATTAAAAAGTAAGCACTAATTCTTTGTCTAAAAATTAACACTTATATCAACAATTTTTAAACATGAATTAAATAAATGCTTTTTTATTGGCATTTTGCAAAATTTCTTTTTTTTCTCCTCTGTTTAAGAAGCGAATCCTTTTATGCGAGAGCTTTGAATTTATGATCCCCAAGCTTTTTGTGTGACGGAGGTGACGTAGTTGTTTTTTAATTGCTGCCAGAAAAAATGGAAAATGATAGTATTTGTAAATTTTTTCTGTTAATAAAATTAACAATTTGAATTCAAGGCTTAAGTAAACATATATTTTTGGATTTTGGTCACTTTAAAACGTTTCAAGTAATTCAGGTTTTCGAGGAATTCTTTGATTTAAGTCAAGTCATCAGTTTAAGAGCGTCACCCACATTCCTAGGATTTAACCTTGAATCTAATTTGTTATTACCAAAATTAACTTTATTATTACTAATATTTTTTATTGTTTTTGGCAACAATTAAAAAGCGGAGTTCGAGTAATTTTTAGTTTTCTCTCACTGCTTATATCCATTTTCTTCATAAAAATATACAATCATGTTGTGAGTATGCTTAAGTCAGACGCAGAAAGAACAGCTTAGCGTGAGAGAAAATGTATGGGTGAAATGGCAGATTAGAATGTAAAAAAGAAGAAAAGATTAACGTTTTACTTCTATCTTGGATCTTTACAATATACTTTTTTACTTTCATTTTTAGCCACACACAAACGCAACTTTTTTTCCCAGGAAACTATCAAGAAATGTATTCTTCCATACAAAAGCAAAATCTATTATGAGGATTGTTTTTTTTTAAGAAGGCTTCTTCCACGAACTGTTTGATTTTCATTCTTGCCAAAGTAATTCCAAATCATACCATTATTATTATTATTTACCAAGATGACATACAAAAGCCTATTTTTTTCCTGAGACTACTTGGAAGAGCGTGCTTTTTGAATCTTTCCGTAAACCTATCATGTTGAGAAAGGTGAAGTTGCATTGGTTTACAACTCTATACAAAGTTAGCTTACTAGCTTCTCTGCAATTAATTCTCATCTAATGACTTCTCATTTTTGATTCCTCAGCCTTCTGGATTTTTTTTTTTTTTTTTTGCAGTAATATTCGCATACGCTCTGCTGGATTTTCCTGTCATTTTCTCTAAGTTTATCTGCCGTTCTTGCTCTGCTTTAACGTTTTTTTTTCTTTTTCAGCTGCCGTTTTCTCTATTAAATGAGTCAGTTCCAAGAAAATTCCACAAATATGTGTTAAAAAATCGAGTTAATTGTTGTAAAAACTACTAAATATTATACAGTGATATTTAAAAAACTATATTATTTCAAAATATACATATCATTTATTTCTTATTGAACTAAACGTTCGAAAGATGCAGGGTTTGTTTCAAGCGATTACGTTCATCACAATCAATTTGTTACGTTCGTCACGCTAATAACCAGATCTTTAAATAATTTAATAAAAATTCAACATTTTAAATGCATTCTAGGTAACTCTTGCGAAGAGAATAAAGCAAATTTTTTCTTTTATAATCCTATTAAAAGTGAGGAATGAAAGATACGACGTTTTGTAACGAACGTAATAGGCCGTTCAACACAGAATTCAAAATAGGCTCAACGAGAAAAACATTAAAACTCAATGAGATAAATTAAAGAAACTAAAATCTCAAAATGTAAGCAACAAATGAAAAAAAAAATATTTACATTAAACGTATGCGTTAAAAATTACAGATAGCGTTTCTTGAATAATTTATAGTTAAAATTTATATGTTGTTGTTTATTCTACACTCGACATCCATCTTGAAAAACCTCTTGCGAAATTCGAAAATTAAGAATGCTATCTCTAAAGTTCTATAACACATTAATATTGATGGCGTTTGAAATTCTGGCCTATATATATATATATATATATATATATATATATATATATATATATATATATATATATATATATAGGCCAGAATTTCAAACGCCATCAATATTAATGTGTTATAGAACTTTAGAGATAGCATTCTTAATTTTCGAATTTCGCAAGAGGTTTTTCAAGATGGATGTCGAGTGTAGAATAAACAACAACATATAAATTTTAACTATAAATTATATATATATATATATATATATATATATATATATATATATATATATAAATATATATATATAAAAATATATATATATATAAATATAGATATATAAATATATATATATATAAATATATATATATATAAATATATATATAGATATATATATATATATATATATATATATATATATATATATATATATATATATAAATATATATATAAATATATATATATATATATATATATATATATATATATATATATATATATATTATATATATATATATATATATATATATATATATATATATATATATATATATATATATATATATATATATATATATATATTTATATATATATATATGAGTTTTAATTTTTAATACTTTTATTTGTACAGTTATACGCGTTGACTTATTTCACTCAAGATTAAGTAAATATGTTCGTGCAGATGAATCAGATAAGACTAAAGTATCTTCAGCACATTAGTTATTAAAAAACATACCATAGCACAATCATAACAATTTTTGAATCATGTGGAAAATTAAATTTCTACACCCTTATGACATGGTTTGATCTGCGACCGTAGATAGAGTCAACAGTCAGTGATCACGTGACTGTGCTTTTAATTATAATAGTAACTTCAATTACAATAATTGTTTGTAAAAAATTGTTGTGAATAATCACCTCTGACTTTAATTACAACCGATAAACTGAATGTAATAATACAACGGGCGGTCTGTAGTAACTCACTTTCAGGTGGAGTGATCCATAGTAATTCACTTTTTGGTAGAGTGGTCCGCAAACATGTATATTACGTCGCCATGCGTATTGACGCTTTACAATCATTGGTTTTCCTCGACTTAATCTCTTAAACTCGAATTACATATTTCTATTTTATACTTCAAGAGCCATGAGGCAAACTACTCTGATAAGTGCACAGTGCAATATTTATCAAAAATTACAGTTAAAAATAGATTTTCACTTGAATCCAAAAAACTCACTTTTGTTTGTTTGTTTCATATTTTGTACTCTGATTCAGCTAATCCATCAGTAGCATTTGCACCCCCTTTTTTTCGAATTGTTGTTTACAACAAATCATTTCCTACACACTCCGAAGTGACACTTTAATGCATTCGATGAGTGAAATGTACTTAAGCTATTGAAAAATATCAGCTTTAGATTGTAAAAAAAAAAGCCTAATTGGGATATGCACACGAATAGCGTAATATTAAAAAATTTAAATATGTAGCAATTGAACATGTATATTGAACATGTTTTTGACACAAAAAGCAATTGCCTTCGTACTTCCGTGTGTCGAGATATAAGGTCTAAAAGCTTTCCGAAATTTTAAGATAAGCTCCAAATTTATGGAATTGGCGATAATTTGTATGGATATATTTTTCGCTGACGACTTCACAGTTGGCATGTAGTAGAACATGCAAAGAGTGTGAACATGTTACTTACCAAAACTCGCTATGTTTGGTAACTTTTCTTTCCATTTTGGCAGAGTTTAGGACGCTGTATTTCAATAACGGGGACGCGAGGAAAATATTTTATGCAGTCAAAAACATAATTTTAGCAGTTTCGGACATGGAATAACTGAGCTGGTGGTGTATTTTAAGTATTTCTGCCTTAGTCCTGGCTTTAGGGCGGTAACTTACTACAAAATACCATGCTTTGCCATCAATCTTTGAGTTGAACCGCACCATTGTTGGTCGCTCATCTGGTTTGCTTAAGTCTGCATTAGCTACCAGTTTGTTTGGCTCTCTTGGCTCCCTTAAGAGGCTTCTCGCCTCCAGCTCATGTGAATCCTATTACGTGCTGATGAGTGCTAAAAAGCCCGAAGCTGCAGTCCTCGGATGGAATAACTGAGCTAGTGGTGTATTTTAAGTATTTATGCCTTAGCCCTGGCTTTAGGGCGGTAACTTACTACAAAATACCATGCTTTGCCATCAATCTTTGAATTGAACCGCACCATTGTTGGTCGCTCATCAGGTTTGCTTAAGTCTGCATTAGCTACCAGTTTGTTTGACTCTCTTGGCTCCCTTAAGAGGTTTTTTGCATCCAGCTCATGTGAATCCTATTTCGTGCTGATGGGTGCTAAAAAGCACGAAACTGCAGTCCTCGGATGGAATAACTGAGCTGGTGGTGTATTTTTTAATATTTCTGCCTTAGTCCTGGCTTTAGGGCGATAATTTCTTACAAAATAATTTACTATGTTTTTTTTTTTTTTTTTCAAATGCTTACAAGTTTAACTACTTTTCCTTATTACACTATCGTATGGCTTCCTGGTTAGAAAAAAATATGTTATAGCTTATTATAGAACTTAAAAGTTTCTAAAACGACCTTTAACACAAATTCTACTGAAAATAGGTTTCGTCCATAAATTATGAAGAAAAAAAAATAAATTTTTGTTAATAGTTTCAACAGTGCATTGAAATATTTTGAACCTGTTAAACTATAACCAGGCCGTTTATAAATTACGTAATACTTTCAAAACTGTGCTTCGCGATAGATGTTACTGTTAGGGCATTAAACAATGTTCGTTCTTAAGTACTAAATTAAAAAAATAAAAATAAAAACTATATATACCAGATTGTGACACCGATATAAAGTTCGAAATCTGCGATAGAAACTATAAAATCTCATTATGTTCTCTGAACAATAAAAAAATTAATACACAAGCTAGTAAAACAAAGTACTAAAAAACCAAAAAATACAAACACGAAGAAAATTAAGTTAAAAGAAAATGCAGAAAGGACAAATACCAAACAAACCCTTTCCACCAAGCAAAATGAGTAGGGGAGACCGTGGCTAGTTGGCATAAGGGGTTAGTTGGCATTGTGATTTTAAAAACTCCTTGGTTCATTCAAAGCGTCACTGAGCCTATCATGTGATCATCATGGATACGTCTATCTTGCATAAGAACACTAGCTGGATCCAACCATCGCTCTGAGGAAAAGGATTGAAAACGTGATATTCGTTTCAATTAGTAAAATTTTGATCCAGTATTTGTCGTTTTGTATAGTAGCGTATTCACATAGAATTCACAAGTTTTTAATTTCGTTGGGTATTTATGTTACGGAAGGAAGTAAGTTATTTTCCAAAAGTGTTGGCAACCTTAATTTGCATTAGGTTTTTTTCATTCGTTCATTCCTTCTTGCAACAAGATCGCGTCAGCAGAATATGCAAATTGCCGGTAGCATTTAAGCTCCCGGCACTTTGCTTCATTCTCTTCCCTTTTCAATTTGCAACCCAAGTCAGACTTGGTTGTTTCTTTCGGCAGCTCAGTTGAGTCTGTCCGTTTTTGCCGATAGTTTCGGCTTACTACTCTTGATATGAATATCATAGCTCAGTATGTTTAACGTTTCATACCTTAACTTAGAACGTTAGATTCAGAAGTCATTTAAAGTATTATGAGCTACTTAATAATGTAAAGAGCGTATTCTCAATATTTCCTTTAACATGTCATTGTATATATCATAGCCATAATAAACAAGTTACTTTTTAAATTTGGCTCTTCATGATGTTGCACAAGATAAATGTTTTCTCAAGAAATATCATACGTCCTGGTTGAGCTTCCACTTAAAGTTAATAAGCTGAGCACTTTTAATAGCTCACAGTTTAACAATTTAGTTAAGAGGTTATAAGTCCATTTCTGCTGTAGTTGATGAAAATTTGTTTTGGTCACCATGTTCATTTTACTTTCCGCATTGGGGTTAGTTGGCATACGTACTCGGGGGCTAGTTGACATACAGTGGTGGTAAAAAAAAGTGCATCACCAGCGCCGCAAAGGAGAGGAATATCATCCCGACTGCATTCAACACACAGTCAAGCATCCTGTATCCGATTTGGGGATGTATTTCTGATCAAGGGGTTGGTGGGCTTCACTTTGTGCAAGGAACAGTAAACGCTCAGGTGTATATTGGCATTTTGGAGGAGAAATTGCTTCCTACTATCCGGAATCACTTTAATTCAGTTCCAAACGTCATTTTCCAAGATGATTCTGTCCCTGCCATAGCGCAAAACTGGCAAGTAACAATTTGAAACCTTTATCCTGCCATTAGACTTAAATTGATATGGGGTTAACCCATTAAGCGCCGCTATATGAACCACATTGAAAATACTTAAGTTTTCGTGTGTTTTGATGTTCAATACACATCTCTAATCATATGTAGCTGAAATTTCGCAAAACTATTTATGAGGTTAGGAGATGTGGTATGGTCCCAAAATGGGAGACTTGGCGTTTAATGGGGATAACATACATATCCCTGCCACTATGTTGATACTTGAATAATTTCTGGTTAAATCCAATTAGAAAGCCCTAAAATCATTTTTATGTAATTAATACAGCTAATTATTGGTACTTTAAGTACATATTTAACATATTCAAGCTTTAAAATGTAGAACTTTTAAGTTTTCATAAGATCCAAAGTTATAAATTGTGGGCCCCCTTGCAACAAAAGCTGTGGAGGACAGCCACAGAGGCTAGCAGTGTATATTTGCAACGTTAATAAGTATTAGTATGCCTGTTATTTTCAATTTCTTGAGCCTTTCGGCCCCCTTAATTACGTCTCCTTTCCCCCCCCCCCCCCCCCCCCCGATCTGCCCGTACATCACTCCGGGTCTGGTTTTCATTCTTGTTTCATTCCTTCTTCTTATACATTTATGTTCAAAACGGAACTTTTCCCACACATTTTACTACCTTTTAGGAAAAAGCCTTAGGATTTTCATACACAAAGAGAGAAGAGGTAGGTTTTTTCTATTAACCATGTCGGGGATCGAGCAATGGAAAATGGCAATGACCCGAAGTGCTATATACAATGGCTCTTATAAAATGGAACTAAGATTTTTTTGGGCTCCCTGGCGGTGTATTTGTGTCATTGTATGCATCATCATAATGTTTTTAGAGATAAATGTCTAGCATGCTTCACATTGAGGAATTATTAACGGTTATAGTTTCTCCGATTTCAACCGACAAATTACGATTAATTGAAAAAGTAAATTGAAACAGTTATCGCATTATCTGTGATCCGAATTCCATTAAAAAAATTTCTCAACTATCGGAGCAGAATTTGGCAGTTCACAAACAAGTGATGCTAAACTCATCTTCTTGTTTTAAGCTTAAATGTATTATTTCACAATATTGTTTGAAACTCGTAGCAAAGTAAAAAATTCTAACGATATTTTTGATTTAAAAAAAAGTGAAGCAATTTCTCTATTGAAATTCAACCTCCCTTATAATAGGGAAAATATTTTTATGGGGGTGTGAAGGAATTGTTTTAAAGGGAATTTTGATCTTCTTTTACGGGAATCTCTTTCGGGATCTGTAGAAATTCAGAGAGTTGCGTCATCCTCCTTAGGGAAGATTGGTACCCCTGTTTTTCCAAAACTTTCTTCTAAACGAATGGAATGTCACTTGTGTTGATAAAAGCGCCTGCTCTTGACCTTGAAAAACAAAAGAGTGTTTACAGTGAGAAAATACAAAGGGGGCTGTGGCTTCAATAGGAAAAAAGGAGAAAGTTCATTCATGAAAAATGGGTTAGGCATGACTAGCTCTGCTAATCAGAACACGCCAAGTCTCCCACTTGGGACTTCAGCAAATAAAGTCCAATAAAACTCCTTTAAATTATTTTTCTTGGCCCCTGCTTGTTGTGATTTGAAAAAAGCTCTATTCAGCTTCATATTCCATGTTTCAAATTTCCTATATTTGCATTAATTATTTTTAGGGAACTTTTTCCCGTGTAATGCAAAAACAAGATATTTTAGCAAAATTTAAAATTTTTCTTAAAAAAGAATTTATATTCCAAACTTTTTTGAAAAAATTACCAATAATGTTCGGTTCTCTATCATTCATTTTAAAAAATTTCAAAATGATATATTAATTACCTGATGAAGAAAAATATTAATTGAAGGTTCCCAAGATGGGAGACTTGGCGCTTAATGGGTTTTAAGTAATTTTTTTCTCTAAACTTACAACAGGTTCAGAAATGGAAAAATGAACATGGGGTTAGCAGTTTGCCTTGGCCCGGGAACAGCCCCGATCTACCTAAACAATTATCGGATTTCTGCTGTTAAATTTTGATTTCATAAGATTTGGAGAATTTCACATACATTCATCGGTCGACCAAAACTTCTCACATAATCCCATCGTTGTGAAAATGCGAGGGTGATGCCTTTTTTTTACCAGCACTGTAAGCTGACTGGGTATGCCAACTATCCCCGCAACAAAGGATAAGTTAAGGTATGCCAACATTTAAAGGCAAAAAAAAAAAAAAAAAAAATTGAAAATGTGTGCGTAGCTGTACTGATGAAGAGGAGGATTTAGAGATTAAATATGTAGAGAGTAAGAATGGTGTAGGTGAGCTTGCGTTGAGTTTGGGTAGTGATAATGATGAAGAAGATGTAATTTTGCCTTTGCAAAGTGAGGTTGGTGAGAAACACTCTAACGAAAAAGAGGTCGTAGGGACTCAGAGTCATAAGATAAATGTTGGGGGTTTCATTGTGGGGACTATGTAGCTGTGAAATACATTTACAACGGAAAAAATATGGAAATTGCGAATGGCGAATTTAAAGTATCTACCATGAAGGGGGGTATCTACCATAAGGGAAACTTGTGTTGGCCTGAATGCATGGACATAATATGGTACAAATCTAATAAAATCATGAAAACAATTGAACCATCCATTGTAATAATTAGTGTCGCCGCACGTTATTCAGTTGACATGTGAATTAACTGGTTGATTTGATTTTGACTTCTTATGATTTGTACATTCGTTTCAATATACTTTTTGTGCACTTAAAAATGTGTTTTTTTTTTCTTTTTTGACATATACAATGTTCAATTTCAGGCAGATTAACATTATTTCCAACTGTACCTCACATAAAGACGAGTAGAAACGCTTGCTTCACATCATATGCAACTTACCCCACTACCAATGCCAACTAACACCGACTCAGGGGTTAGTCGGCATTGTTGAGGTGTCTTCGAAAAAAAGATTTCACGAGATTCCAATGAATTTTAGATCATGCTCCCAGTGTTTTTTCGTTGCCAAGATGTTACCCTATCAGAGACATAAATCACTTTTACCGTAAATACTACAGAAAAAAGTAGAAAAATCAAAAAATGAAAACTGTGTCAACTAGTCCCGGTCTCCCCTACGTTTTTTGCACGTGAGGTTGAACAACTGCACATAAAATTTATAAAGATATTTTGAGATCAAGCAAAAGTCTAATATAAGTTCTAAATTTTCCTCGTTTCAGCTTTTTTTTTAAAACTATACTAGTTTTAATATATCGGTTTTTATTTATTTATTTATCATGCTGAAAATGTATGAACTAAAACTTACACCATTTTCTTTTTGTAAGTTTGTCCCGAAATATTTTCCAGAAGAATTAATGGAAGGGTTATTTTTTTTAATATAATATAGATCACACTAAAAAAATGTGTCATTTTGTGTTTAAAGAAAACATAGTTTATACTGAAAATAGCTAAACTGTAGCAATACAAAGCAAGCGTTGAAAGCAATAGCATCAAATTGCATCGTAAAAATGTTGCTTCTTTTTTATTTAATTAATTTTTTATTTTATTTTATTTTTTTATTTTTTATAGCACTTCCGACTAAAAGAAACAAAAAATATATATTTTAAAAATTGCGTTGAGACAGAATTTTTTTTTTTTTACATTTATTAGTATTTTATTAGTATTACACTATCGTATATCGCACTATCATATCATATTGGAAATGCTAATGTTCGTTCTAAAATTGAAATATATTATCTGAGATCAAGAAAAAAAAACTAATGTGTCACTAAAACACATTAGAAAGATTACCGTCGTGTGTTAGAATGTGCAACCGACTGCAGTACTCAGCAGTCACGGACCTGTCAATAATATCTAACAATGATCTACAATTCAGAAAAAAACACTTCGTCTCCAAAATGCATTAGACAGATTATCGAGGTCTATTGGAATTTGCAACTAACTGCAATAGTCACTAGTAACGGACTAGTCAATAATATCTAACAATGCTCTACAATTCAGAAAAAACACTTTGTCTCCAAAATGCATTAAACAGATTATCGAGGTCTATTAGAATTTGCAACTAACTGCAATAGTCACTAGTAACGGACTAGTGATTAATAAGTAACTATGATGATGTGATTAAAAAAAAAAAAAAGTATTTTCTCCAAAATGCATTTGAAAGATTACAGTCGTTTATTTCAATACTTAAATTACCGCTGAAGTCAGTAATAACAGTGTGGTAAATGATTTAATTATTGATCATAGTCAAATATGCATTTTAAAATTTGCATCAGTAAACCGACTACAGTTGTTGGGGGTGTGTCAAATACTTTTTACAATTTTCAAAAAAAAAATTAACAGTTTAATATAGCACTGCCTCAACACAATAGTTTCGAATTCAATGACTTTTTTTTCATGCCAGCAATATTTCTATGTTTCCTCACGGATCACAAGAATTAAAACATACACAAATCTACCAGTTATACGTAAGACACTTTTCATATTATACTGGTAAATATAGGGGTTATTATAGTGACCATGGGAAACGAAGTTTAGCTCACGCGTTAGAAAAATGTTCACTGTCGCTGTGTTGTTATGACTGGGCAACTCGCAAGAGCTTAGTCGGCCACATTCAGTAGCACATACAAGTGGAGGGCCATAGGTGTCGTGACCGTCCCCCCCCCCACCCCAAACTGTCGACAACAGTATGTGTCTACATAGTGTTCAAACACTTTATGCATACAATGTAAGCAATTACAGTATATTTTTAATTCATTAATTATTTTTGAAGTAAAAATTTCATTTACTACTTCGTTTTATTGCTTATGAAATTAATTTGCAAATTTCATCCCAATTAGGTGCCTTATTCCTGATCGATTTCATGATTTTTCTTGACCCCCGAGCAGTTTCAGAATTTTTTTGTTCCTGCAAAACCGATGGTTCGCTCACGAAGGGAGAGGTCATTCTTCAGCTCCCCCTCTAAAATGGTTTTCTTTATCCGCGCCTGGACAGTGGTCACATGCACATGGTCTAAGCTTGAGAACAGGTAGCTTAAAACTTCTTAGTGATTAAAAAACAGCTAAAATGATCTAAAGAGTGCTTAAGTGAACTATTCCGCGAAGAGATAAACACTAATTTTCTATTCAGTGGTACCTTCTGATAAGTAAAATATGTGTGTACTAGTCGACCCGTGTGGAACTCCGCACTGTGCTTCGAATCGTTTCATAAGGTATTTCGCTCTTTAAGAATTTCAAAGGAAGAACATTATGAAGAAGAACCGAAAAAAAAGTAAGCGCAGAAGAGAAAGCATGTAATTTAAAGACATCAGTAACAAAACCTCGTTAACTACAACGTTGGGATAATTTGATCATCGCTCACCTTTTGGTCGTACATATTTTCAATTCAAACATAAATATCATTAAAAGTGTGGCTGAGTAGTGCCTCGTGAAAAAGCAATAATTGTGCATGTAAAAAAACAGGTTGTGGCAAACAGAGTCCTGCCCATGTGAGCATCTGACGAGAAAAAAAGAAATATTAAAGAGATATTTATTGGCACGGATTCGAATTGGCGCCATTCTGAGTAACAGCCCGACACCCCAACAAACCTAGCAATTGCGCCTTCCTTTTCGAAAGCTATTCATTGAAGGAATGCGTAGTAAAAAACAGCAAAAAAGCTTTTTGCCAAAATAATAATAATAATAATAATAACAACATGCTTCTATGTTTTGTCATTAACCAGCATGATACGATTTAAAATTATTCGAAAAGCATGGAATTTGATTAAAGAATGACGAAGATCTCACGTAGCGATTGAAACGAACATTCTAGAGAAGTAATAAATTAGATTGAAAATAAGTGTTTTTATCTTTGAATATTGAACTATTTCACATAGAAGGTTGCTTTAACAGTTACGGCTTAAATGCCCGCACATGTTTCTCTTTTAATCGAACACTTAGAATTCAAAACCAAAACCAGTTGAACTGAGTCCGTTTTTAAGTGTAATTTTTCGAACGTAGACAAAATGTAATTTTTTTTCAGCAGAAAGCAGAGGAGTAGAAAATGATTTCTTGCTAAAGAAGTTGATAATAATTTTAATGCTTTCTATCGTATTCGCGCGAATAAAAAATTAAAGGTTTACTGGGTGAAACTCGTAGTTTTAATTTGGCGTAGTATTTTTTCATTTGTACAAAAGGTCGAACACTGCTATTAGAAAGATCTATATTTCAGCATATAATGAAAATGTTTTTCTGCACAAAAACGAATTCCTTTTGGTAAATCTAATACTTTTCTATGCTTACATTATGCTGAGTGGTCTCAAGGACGTAGCCAAGGGGGGGGGGTCCATGGGGTCCGGACCCCCCCCCCCCCCTTCCCGAAAGACCACTGTCTGCTTTTTCTCGGTTGTTGCACCTCACGACAACAAAAATTTTCCAAAGAGAGAAATTTTATGAAACCCGGTATTTTTCCCTTAAATATTCCCACTTATCGACAATTTTCCCGCGTCCGAGTCAATTCAGAACACGAGAACCTCGTGAAATAACTGCGGGTTCCCAGTTGCCGCCGGTCTCTTCCTGTGTCGCGAAGAATCCGTCCGAAAACGACGAATTTCCAATTCAACCCAACTGGGTTGTGACCTTGAAATTCGGCCCCTCTCCCTCAGCCCACCAAATTGCTATCGGCAAACTAATTGAAAACAAACATTCCCCAGTCTCATTGGGGTGGTTTTCTTTCTTTCTTCTTTTCGTTTTGACTCTTTTCCCGTTTGGACTTGATTTCCTAGACACATGCTGCACGAAGGACAGCCAGAGTGAGGTGCACCCTGGTGAATTAGTAATTGAAATTCTTATTATTTTCTGTTTTAACACACAGTTTTTTTCTACCACGCGCTTATAGGAAACATATCTTGAACAAAATTGTAATCAGAAGAAAATTAAGTGTACATAAACTAGGTAAGTTGTAGTGTTTCCTTTTAAAGTTTTCTTAACAATACGAGCAATTTATGTGTTAATATGTTTTCCCACTTAAAAACTAAGTTCCGACAGCAACGAAAAAAAAATTCTACACATTTCGTGTGATTGAGGATGAGAAAAAATAAATATTAATTATTAATTTATTTTTGAACTTTATATTTTTGGTATGATTTATTTCAGATTCATTTTATATTTTGATTAATAATCTTATTTAAACTTTTAGTTTATTTTTAACAATAATAGATTACTTATCTCCCCGGAAGCTTACAACTTTTAAACTGTAATCCTGAAAAGTTCGTTTTTTTTTTTTTTTTTTTTGAACATAAGTGAATAAATAAATTTGAAGTTGATGCAACGAAATTACTTTTCGCTGTATCAAAATTTTATGAAGCGAAGAATGAAATTGAAAATTACTTGAATATTTTACTGTAATTAGTTTATGAAATTGCAAGTTCGGCCATATTAACACATGTAATTTAAAAGTAATTATTAGAAATTCGTACTTTTAAATCTTACTGAAATGTGAGTCTATGGTCCCAAGAGAAGAGCAGCTAGTCATTTTTAACTGGAGAAAAAAATCTTTCTTCGATGTTGTTCCGTTTTTCAAGAAAAGCATATTTGTATTTCTTTCATTGGAATAAATTTTCTGATTAGTATTTACCGCCTTTTTACTGAGGAATTATTTAATAAGCGTCTATGCATCCATCTCCATCATTAGTAAATTGCGGAGGTAGTATTAAACGTAACAAAAAACGGATATGTGCATTTAACTATAAAATTACTAGGTGAAAGTTTCTGCTATTTACTGCGCATATAATTAAAAAAAGGTCAATGCGAGGTACATTTTCTTGTGTTTTTCACGTCTATATTAGATTTTTTTTTAACTCTTAATTTCTTCAAGTTGAAATTATTTGCTATTTCTTGCAATTGAATATCTTTTACTAACATCACATAAAAGAAAGAAAAAAAAAGTCAATACCTACGTTATAAAATATGATATGCTTTCGAGAATACATGATGATTACAAAATCGCTCCTAGAATGGAAGTTATACCAATTTGAAAATGAAAGAATCAGAAGTGTTATTATTGTTAGATGAATTTTGGAAGGTAGATTTAAATCATTACTGGATTTTTAACCACAATCATTTTAAGATTTTTTTACAAAAGATTGTCTTTAGGCTTTTGAACATCAGATGACTGTTGAGCAAAAAATTTATAAACTGAGGCTATAAGAAACCTATAAGTTTTGATTTCAAAAATTGGCTAGCTTTATGCATATTACATATTGTTGAAAATGTATCTAATTTAATGCTACTGTATTATCGCAATCGCAAACGGGACGAAGATTACCTTAATGATCAAAATTTGACGTTTGACTCCAAATCATGAAATTTTCGAGTCGAACACTTGCTTACTGCTAATAAAGACAGTAAAGTAACCAGGTTATAATCAAATATTGACACGATAATTCGTAATAGAGTATATTGCCATTTTCCCTGTAGTTGTTTACAATTATATTTTTAATTTGAAAAAGACTGATTTGTACAGAAGTTTTTTTTGTATTGGCAGAATAAACTGAACTCGTGTTTGGTGGTGAGATAGGTGGGTGCGATGCTTCCTCTTGATCTTTTAAATGAAACATCAAATTGAAAACATCAGAGGAAAATCGCCAATAATGTTTAAATCATTCATGACCTTATAAAAAACATTTATAAAAAGCAATCATTTGCATTTTTTCCAAAATGTTGTTAAAATAAAAATACAAGGATGCTTAATTTCATTCACCATACATTCCATTACTCGACAGGTAAAAGATCTCTCAGGTATTCGTTTGGCTTGACAAAATTAAACCCCTAGTGCAGTTTCGCACCGAAGAGAGCTCAAGTGTCTCCATCTGGTGGAAACTCGGCATCGAAATTTCCTGTGCAGTCACATCTGCGCCTTAATGGTAGCATTTGAAAGACTAGATGCCATATCGGTGGTTCGCACTACATCCGAAAAGGCTAAAGCCTCTACCGAAGCCCCATTAGAAAGAAAAAAAAAATACCGTAATGGATCCTAAGATAGCTTATTTTACCAATTCGTTTTGCAAAAAAATAATAATAACGATTAAAAAAAAACGGCAATACGCATTTTTTTTTTTTTTTTTAATGATTGCAACAAGGAAGTCTCCATCCATCAAAGAGTTAATAGTTTGTTCAAGTTTTTAAATGATGGTTAGAAATGATAATTAGAAAACGGATAAAATTAGAAACTTCATTCAATTTCGTATAATCAAAAGAATGTTATAAAGTAGATAAATAAAGAACTAGTTCAAGCTTTTTAAATGAAACCTTGCTAATATTTTCGTCGAGAGGGTGGTTTAATTTTGCCAGAAATCTTGTTCAAATCGGACAGGGTGGCGGAATTACGTTATATTGCATTCATAGTTATACATTCGACACGATAGATATAGATTTCTTTATTTTTTTCAAATAAAATGACTTGTACATATTTTGTTGAAATATATTACAAAGCTTTAATATTTTATTAAACTATTACCTGCGTTTTCCAAGTAATCCATAAAACAGTTTTCGTTTTCCGATTTTCTTTTATTGTGAACTTTTTATTAATAGGAATTATATCACTCATTTTCAAAGCATCAGAACAGAGGAAGCTTATGTGATGGAATTTTTCTATCCATGTATGAAAACTTAGTATGGGAAAACTTTTAGTTTAATGTTAATTTTATAAACTGACAATAATTTTTTTGCCACTTAATGTAAAATTTTTGTTAAATAATTTTTTAATAAATGCTCTATCAATTTCAATTATTTAATTAATTTTAGTTAATTATCATATTTTAATAATTAGTTTTAATTGGATTTATTTTTTAACGTAAATATGAGTTACTAATTTTGCTTTAGCATGCCTCCTCTTTTGAAGTTCGTGAAACCTTGGACCTCCCCCTTAACAAAGTTCTAGCTACGTGCCTGGTGGTCTGGATGTAGTCAAAGCTTAAAAAAAGGAAGAACACTCTTCGATTAACAGTCAACTTATCCGAATGATAACTGTAGCCTGCATAAAGGAGTCGAAACACCAAGTAGCAATCCCACTGCATTTATTTTATTACGTTTGTATGTTAAGAGTACATGTAATGCGTAATACTAATATAAATTTGACATTCTTTCGGACAGCCCTAACTTGCGCGAAGTTCGAATAGTTTATAGCCGAACGCTATACCGAAAAAAACTTATCAATTTAACCGAACAACTAAGTCTAGTGCTTTTAAGCTTTATTAAAATATGAACACACACACAGGCTTTTTTTTTTTTTTTTTTTGCTGAAAGCGACGTAAAAAATGGAAAACTGCATTAGAACTTTGCTTTTAAAAAATGCATAAGAACTACAGGCAGCATCAAGGTTTTGAAACAGCAAGGGGCGTTTTCGAAAACTTGATTTTTCGACCGTAAGTCTATTTTTCTTCATTAGCCAGCCTGATAAGTTTTAAAATGAGAAGGGAATAATATATAAGATCAGATATTGAAGAAACATTTTTTTATTCTTGAAAATTTTTACAATTTGTTACCGCAGGTTGCTTGAACCGTTATGACTTAGATGGCAGCACGTGTTCATCATTTAACAGAACGGTTAAAATACAAAATAAATTGAACTATGCTCTTTTTTTAAGCGTAGCTTTTCGAATGTAGTAAAAATGTGATAAGCTATTTGTTTTTTTGCAAAAAGAAGAAAAAATATATATTTTACCCTTCAAATTGAGGTAGTATTTTTTTTATTTGTACAAAGAGTCAAAAACTCATTAGAAGAATACATATTTTAATATACGATTTATTATTCTTTTTCTGAACAAAAACAAATTCTATAGTAGTCTGAAATCTTAAACCTGTTACTTATATTTTCGCTTACATTATGCTTTAATTTTCTTACCAGAGCCGAAGCTTAAAAAGAAGAAAAAAAAAATACAATTCCGAAGTAATTTAGCACAAAGTCACTTCAAGTTTTCATATCAGCAAGGAGCGTTTCCTTCTCATTTATTTTATTCCTTCATAGTCGTTATTCACTTAATTAAGTGTTCATGTAATGCGCGATATTGCTCTAATTTTTTGTTGCAGATTGCCCGGACGTGGGCCCGACCGCGCATTCTCCTGGTTACGAAGAGAACACTCTGCCCATCAAGCTATTCAGCTCTGTCGGTCATAGCGCAAATTAAAGTTATAAGTTTAACCAAAAACCTCATTCTGGCTCTTTAAAACAGGTTTTTCGGCTGAAAAAAACAATTTTTAGACAGTGGGTCTATTTTTCGTCAGTAGCCAGCACCATAAGCTTTAAAATAAGGCGTAAATCAAAGAAATCGATCAAGAATTGAGGAAAATCTGGCGTAGAAACCAAAAACAGGCTACAGAAATAATATATAAGGATGTAACCAGTCAATATTTCTACAGTCTATTTTTATCAATAATTCAGAGCTAATCAACTTTAAACATTTATTTTTCACGTTTATGATGAAGTGGTTGCCATTTTCACCACAGAATAAGGTATCCAGCAATGTGCAAACACATAAATCATTCTTTTTTGGAAAGTATAGAAAAGAGTACGTGAAAAATGATGTAGAACTTAATGTGATTGCCTTTTTATTGAATGAGTTGTGTTTTTTTTTTTTCTCTAATGCGTTTTCATTATTAAAAACATTTTCTGTTTTCTATATATCATTTTCATGCTTTAAACTTAAATGAAGTCAATAGTTTGAAATAAATGCATTTTATCTTATCAAAGCATTGAATTAATTAAATGCAATAACATGTTATGTCTCCAGCTCAGTCACTTTCCTATGCCGGGCTGTTGAGTGCTAATAAGCACGAAACTGCAGTCCTCGGCTGGAAATGACTGAGCTGGCGGTGTATTTCACGTATGTTATGTAATGATATATGACAATTTCCTGCATTTGTATAAGACCAAACATCAAATGACATTTCAAAAGAAACTTTCTAATATGTACTTTGGTATTACCTAGAAATCTATGTTTAGACGGTAAGAATGGCGAAATTCTCTGTAATATTAATAAAATAGTTCTTTAGGCGAAATAATAATTCCGTTATTTTATTTGGAATCTAAGTAATTCAGAACACACAAGGAATGTGGGTAGAATAATTGTTATTAATATGTCTAAGATGATAAGAAATGAAATGCATACTTGTATTTATTTCGTACGGAGTTTATAGTTGTCTACTTTTGCGTACTTTGCAAAAATTTTCAGAAATATCTAAATGAGTGAAAAGCTTCATACTTTAATTTCTATAAAACTAACGAAATTTTGCATGCTATTAGGAGCAACAATATTAGCACTAGAATTACGGGAGGGGTCATTTTTAAATCAAGCTAACCTATTTTGCTAACTGTTTTTCTGTATTTTCATTAAAAGCTTATTTCTTCCTTGACTTTTTCTAAATCTTCGTGCTGTGTAACAATATAAAATTTTCAAGAAAATTATTTTTTCAAAACACCCAAACGAAAGGGTTATACCAAGAAGCGTCGAAAGGTGTTATTTTGACCGTTTTGAGGAAAAAATTGGAAATGCCTTTACAGATCCCGAAACAGAGCAAAAACTCAAAAATGCATCTCAGAACATATCATTGCAAGAATATGAAGCGATTTTATTGCTTTTGTATACAAAAGGGAGCTTTAGCCGCAAGTTTCTGAAATGAAAACGAAGCACTGCTGGTTTTTCTTCGGGCTTTTAAAACCTTTTTTTAAATACTTCATTATATGTTTTTAAAATATCTGAATTCTTAAAATAAACTGCATTTATTAGAAATATGTTTTTTCTTAACTAAGTTTTACCAGTATATAATATTATGTAATGAACTACGTATATTTCTTCTCAGGGTTAGTAATTCTAGGTATACGAAGACCGTCACAATTTAAGTGTTAAAACTGTTAACAAAAGAAACTCCAATATTTTGCTCAATGACCTACACGCTAAATAGACAGACTACCTTGAGCCAATCAACGTTGCTTTTCAAGCTATGAATGAGACAAACTTTTAAAATTTACCAGTTACTCTTTTAAATATATATCTTGCACAGTAGTGCCTGATTTTTACTACTGCAAAAATTTAATGCCCAATCATATAGATTGGAATAACTGATATAAAGTTTCCTGTAATAATATCACAGATACAAACAAACTTACCATAAACGTTCAGCCCAAGACACATCTTAAAGTTTCTTACCTGTAATGAAAGAAATAAAAAACATTTAGAACGTTATGTAGTTTGGCTCTGGTAACTTGACCTGCTATTTAAGCAACATCATTTATTAAAACAGGGGTGAGAAAAGCAATCTTGTTCTGTCAATTTGTACTGTTAAGTTTATTGGGTTCGCCCAGTATTAAATTATCCATATTTTTCCTCACGCAAAAATTACATTTTTTCATTGACATGTGTCTTGTTATCAGAGCCGTACAGCACCGATATTAAAAACAATTAAGTATAAGTATACATATACTTTTAGAAATTATGTGTACAAAATCTATGACATTCTAAATTAAACATTTTTTTAAAATACAAGCAGGACATTTATAACTAGTTTTAATTTTAATTTAATGCTCACCCATAAGCTTTTGTTCTTACTAAGAGTACTAAATTTAGTTTTTTATGAACTACCTTTGGTAATATAAAAATAGTAGTAAGAGAAAAAAAATACCTAATATGCTTTCAAGAGAAGTTGTTGGCAAGTTTTGATAAAATGTAATTTGTTAAACGAATTAGAGAACAAGATATAGCTTCGTGTATAATTTTAATTTATTATTCAGGAGTCCAGCACTTTATTCTCAACAATAAAGCTGACATTTAAAACGCGGTAGACCCATCATGAGACACACCGTTCGCTATAAATCATAATGTTTATTTAATTTGTTAAAAAAATAATTATTCCAGTTATTTTATCCGGTATATAGACTCGCACATAAACTGGTTAATTAAAAATGAAATACGTGTTTTAAACCTCTCAATGTTGTTACAGACAGCTAAAGCTTTCTTTTATGTATTTTCTATCTTTTTTTTTTTTTAAATGAAGAGCAAAAAATCTTACATCTTTATGGAGCTTTGTATCATGTAACCAAAAGAAAGTGAACAAATTTTAAGATGTTTAAGAAAAATTACTAGGAAACAAATTTTTAGATTTAATGCCATACGCTTCCCAATTATGTCAAGTTCTTTAAATTTTCAAATTTGATATATGTTTCACAGAAATTGCATTTGTGAGAACATTGTACCAAGATATTAATATATGCCTTGATACCATGCAAAAAAAAGAAATGATTTTAAAACTGTGAAACTTTTTTTTTTTTTTGAAACTGAAAGTTTTGTTTAAAATAGTCAATTTTTGAAACTTTGCCCATATATACATAATTTTTAAGACAAATAACTATTTCAATAAACTTAAGAAGCATAAAACGTAATACAAAACTTAAAAAGAACTAAAGGTCCTCTATGGGAAACCAAATGAATGTATGAGAAAATAGGCGGGGAGTTCGGCACAGGGTCATTTAAGATCATGCAAAATGTGTACCTTAAATCTGGACATTTTGCAAAACAGTCTCATTGTCATTTTACGTTTCTGCGCAGTTTCTGGCATAACATTTTACGCGTACGAAAAATTCAAAGGCGATGTATAATTTTTGCTGTTATCTGATGATATCTTAAACTAACGTTGAAAAATCGAAAATCATGATGATAGCAGCATGCCTGAAGCTGGAATTAGTAAATGGAGGGAGCAAGACTAATCATTGGCTTGGCAAAAGCTTAGGCAAAGACTCCAAGTCACGTGATTCAACAACGACGAATTGTTGTTACGTTTTGCGTGAGATTAGCGAGGGAAACCTTATTTCTTCCAATTCTTTGCTTTAAACACTATCAAATAACTCGGATTTTTGCTCTTTGCTTCACGAAAGAAACTCTTACTCCCTCTATTTCACCTCTTCTCAATAGCAGCATGAGGACTATGCAGCGTTGAGCAACTTTGCATTGATATGTGTCTTAGGAAGTCACAAAACTATTTAAACAGCACAAATAATATTAAAATGGAATCAAATAAAATTTTATTCTTTTTTTATTTATTTATTTATTTATTTATTTATTTATTTATTTTTCGGTTTACAATCTTAGCAAAAGTAACAGATATATTGTAGTCATGACCATTTTTATTCATTTGCACAACCATAAGTCGAAAAATGCTAGTTCGTTTCAGTAGAAACTCTTACATAAACCAAAAAATTGAACACAATTGAAACTGCTTTATATCACAGCATTCCAACACCGTCGAGGATTTGTAGTAGAAAACTTTTCAAAGTAAACCTTTTCAATCCAAACCTCCTCTCTGATTATGTATTTATTCACAGGATCAAATCTTTTATTCATAATGACTGCAGGGATGATGCCCGATGTCAAGTAAATAAATTACGGATCCAAACAGAAAGCTTTATTTTTGGTTTCATGTCAACTCCTACAATCTAAATACCTAGATAAGTGCATTTTCTGCTTTATGTAGCTAAAGGGATGTATTTACTGTATTATGTTGCATTATAAATGAATGAAGTTGAAATAATATACATTTTCAGATTATTTCAAAGAAGGTACTTTTCTCGACATTACCTCCACTTCTTAGCGATGCGCCTTAGGTTTTACAGTCCGGGGCCCTCTACGCGGACCCCTCCCCCCCCCCCCCTCGCACAGCAGGAATCTGCGGTGTTCAAAGAAGGTACACTGATAAAATTATTTCAGGCTATGATTTCCTAAAGTATTACCTTAACCTCTGACACTCGGCTCACATGTGCCGTAGAAGCTGATCCATGTGGCCTGGAGGTTTTGTTCAATCTTACAAACAATTTACATTACTGTTACAATGTTCAATGTTACGATTGATGTTTAATGTTACAATTCATATTTAATGTTACAATAAATGATAATGTTTCAAATTATTGGATCAAAACGTTCAAAAATAGGTTTCTGAAAAACAGATACATTGAAAAAAAAAAGAAGTATAGTTAGTAATTGATCATAACAAATATTTGTTTTAAGTTTTATTTTTTAGTTTAGAAACACCTTCTGAGCTAGAGTTTATTGATCCTTTCATTTTGTAACTAGCGGTATTCGCACGTCTTTGCCCGTAGTAGAATATTAAAAGGTTACTTGGTTCACCTGTGTATTTACATTTAACGCCTACTACTATGCGTTAACTATCTGTTTTTTCAAAATCTCTTCATATGTTTGGCAGATTTGAAAACTTAGCGTGTTAACAGAAACCCACAAAAGCCTTAGAAATATTTTTTAATGAAGGAAAAGTCCCTTGCTTGCTTAAAACGCAAAATAAGACGTTTTTCTGAAATTAAAAAGTATATTTAGAAAGAAGGTTGTAATTCTCAATATTTTAATTTTTACTGAACGTAATCCCATAAAAATTAAGAAAATAAAAGCAGACGATTTTTTCTTAACAACGATCAAAGAGAGTAAAGGATGTAACCATGGTAACTTACAAATTTAATTTTCTCTTCGAAAAAAAAAATCCATTTATCTTTAATTTTTGATTTTATTCTCGAGCTTAATTATTTAAAATCGTTTGGCTTGCTGAAGGTGAGCCTTGGACTTGGGTTTTCTCTAAACGATTCCTACAGTTCTCCGAATACTCGTAGAAACTTCGAACACACTTCTCATGATACAGAAAACTTGAAACTTTTTAATGACCTAAAACTTTAAAATGTAAAGAAAATATTTCTCCCCAATATTTTAAAATTTATGTGAAAAATGCACTTAAAATTGGAATAGAAAAATAACAAAATCTAATTTTCAAAAACTCCCTTCGAGGTGCACACCCCCATGCTACAAACTTTATGCCGAATTTGATGGAAATTATAAGAACGGTCTAGGCGTTATGCGTGTCACTAATCCAGACAGCGATACTTTTAGCTTTATCATTAATAAATGTTAAGCATCATTTTAACAACACACTTAAAGTAGATTAAATTCCTTCCTTCTGTGCAACGTTCAGAAACTCAACCCAGACATATCCCACAATGGGCACAAACTTCTTTTTTCCTAAGTTATAAAATACTTCATTAAAAATATGACTAATTAACGTCTATTACGCTTTCATCGTCGTCATATATAACAGGGCTGTCCAACTGCAAAGAGTCCACGGGCCAGAGTTTCGATCACTGATCACCTGGCGGGCCGCAGTTTGAAAAAGTTGAACAATAACCTCTTACCTCTTATACAATAACAATTATTAGTTGAATTATTAATTTTAAAGCAATGAAACAGAAGGATTATGAAACAATTCGCTTACATTTTAATGGGAAAACTGAGGCCGATCCGTCTTCTTGATAAGGGCAGGAATGTCAACATCGATGCACGTCAACATCGATGCGGGCCACACAATATGTGTTGGCGGGCCGTATGCGGCCCGCGGGCCGCCAGTTGGACAGACCTGATATATAACAGCATCAGTCAAAGATGTAGTATATTTTTTTACTTGTTTTCGTTTATGTAGTAGATTTTTTTTTTTTTTTTGATGCTACTGTTTAGTTAAAAAATATTAATAAAACCATCTTTCACTGAAATAAAGTTTTCATTTTCTCTTATTTGCGTAGGCAATTGGTTGTTTATCTGACTCAATCGCTCAGCAATTTATGCCCGAAATTCTGAAATTCGGTGTTAAAATTTAACTTGATTAGTATTCTGTTCATACATGAATCATCAAAGCAATGGTAGAATCGGAGCCTTAATCTGCAATTCCTGCGTGTCTTGATAGCTGAAACTCGAGCTATTTGAAGTTATTCCTGGCTTTACCCGGGGGTTATAAAGCTCTGGTTTTTGGAGCAGTCTTCTTTGATCATACATTTATTCATGGCTTTCTATCTTTTATTCATAATGGTGGAGAACTGGTTCCTGATATCAATGAAACAAACAGGATTTCATATAAATTCCCGTAGGTAGTGTTTACTTTTATACGATATCAAGAAAAGACGCATTTATATCAGCTACGAAAATTTCTTCATGCTTCTCAGAGGTATAGTTTATGTTGTAGTTAGGTCAGAAAAATAAGATTTTGAGGTTCATTGTAAAAATTTATCTTTTTTTTTTTGAGCAGTCACGATTGCTTATTGTTCTCACTTGACTGTTTTTGGCGTTCCTTTGATTTTTCCCACCGCCACCTTCCGCACCATCACCGTCGACGGGCTCCTCGCGATGCTGCACCTCTAGCGAAAGCCGTCTCCAGGATGCATTCATGTCCTACACACACGCGCATACATACACAAATACACCTACACACACACACATACACCTATACACACGCATACATACAGACACCTACACATACACACACAAAAACATATACACACAACTACCCACACATTCATGCCTGCACACAGACACAAACACATATGCCTACACGCACATACATATACCTCCCCACACACACATTCATACACACACATACACATAACCCGTACACACAAACACATACCCCCACACACAAACACACACGCCTACATACACACACTCGTGATTGCGAAAAAAATAATTTGAATTCAAGATGTCAAAATTCAAATTATTATCATTATTTTTTTATTATTATTGAAAATAGTTCAGCCATTTTTTTTTTTTAAAGTTTTGCGGTTAGATTTTGAATATCATTTATGAGGGTTATGTGTCTCATTCTAAACATTGACAGGGGTGGAACCAGAAGATCAATCTTTTAGGCTATTCCCCTACAGAACCTTCCACCCATTTTGGCAATTCTAGTTTGTTAGTAAGTATACATGTGAGCATTGGTGTGAGCCAAACCAGAACTGGAGTAGCAAGAGTGTCAACGTTCCCTTTCAAGGTAATCTCATATTTATATAATTGCTTTTTGACATTTTAAGCAGTAAAACTTATACAATAAGTATTTTGATTGATTGTTCTTCTTATTATGGACATTAAAAATAATAACAAAAAAAACCCTCTTTATATTACCAACAGTTCTGCATTGGGACCATAGTATCTGCAGTGTATGTACTTCGCTGTTCCATCTTTTTGAATTTTCATTACTCTTACGTGGCGTGTTCGGAGTCGGGCGAGTTTATTCAACCGGGTCCTGCTTGTGCCTTGTTCACAAGTTTGATGTTCAGGTTTTACTACCTTGTCCTTGTTATCTACTACCTTGTCCTTTAATCTAGAAGACCTTGACACTGCATTAATATCATTAAGTGTTACCACACAGGGAAATTTATATCTGATAAGATTCCTTAACTTTTTTGCTAAAGCCTCTGCAATCTAATTTTCTTCAATTCCAACATGCGTTGGTATTCACCTTGCCACGATTGTACTTGCTGCAGGAGGCTTTCTTTTTTTCAGTAATTTAACAATATGATTTAAAAGTAAGTAATCTTTAAAACTACTATTTCACATAACTGTTTGGAATAATAACTGTTTGAAAACCTGTTCCATAATGTACAACAACGTCACGAAGTTATCAACTCGTGCAGCTCAATTTTGCACGAGTAAGTTGCGAAAACTAAATATGAGGCAAGATGCGCTAATATTTTATAATAATTGAGTTATATTTTCGAATACAATTACACGATTATAGTATAATAGTAGCAATAAAATTAATAATATTGAGGCATTTTAACTACATCTTTTCACTCTTTGGTGTTTAATTCCCATATTATGCTCTGTATGCAGTTCGTGTAATAAATGTGCTTAGTTTCAAAAAACTTACTGAAATCTACAAGCATGTTGTTTTGAACTCTGCTAATTTATATCAGGGTTTATGAATGCAGCGATTCTGAATTCGTGATACATCGTATCTTATTAACTAGGAAACAGCGGAAAAAGTCTTAACTTAGTATAACAAGTTATTTGAACCATGAACCATTTATCCTCATCTGATTGTATCGGGATGGGACGAAATGCAGTCTCGTTTAACTTAAAATTACTTTTTATTTGCAGTCCCTTAGGCATCAAGTTTGTTTTCACCAGAAAATAAAAGGTAATATTATTAAAATATAAAAAATGGAACCTTATAATGCGTTCCAGATTGATATGCATGAGTTTTTTTACTACTGCAGAACTTTCGGCAACTAGAATAGTACATAAAGAAGTAACTGGACCAGAAAGTAATAGATTGTAGATTAAACTGGAAAGCTCTATAAAGATTGTGTGAATAGCAAGAAAGTATATTGTACCTTGGATACCTCCCCCCCCCCTTGTTTTATCCGGTTATTGTTTCAAAACTAGTTCAAACACTTTTTTTTAAGCCAACGCGATCACGTACAGCGTACTTGCTCATCAGCGTACGTAGTACTCTACAGAGTTACGTACCTTGCCCCAAACTACCAGTTGCCATCAAAGAAATAACAGAAGTAAAAGTATAAGAATTTTCACAATAAGCTGTCATGAAGGATATATTTTGCGATACAGCGTTATTATTCAAGCTAAAATTGTCCTGAAAACAAAATCCTTTCAAAAAGCGCCAACTTAACAAAGCGGGAAAACGCTTGACATCGTTTGACAAAGCTTGACTTATATTATGTAGAACTATCACTGTTATCAAACATATAACGAAAGAGAGATCCCTAATAAGTGCAAAAATTGTTTACAATTTCAAGGTACATAAAAGTCCATAAAGAAAACATAAATAAAAGTGTATCGTATATTATAAAAGTAAAAAAAGCTTTTTAGTTTATTCAAGTATTAAAAAAAAGTTACTATAGTTGAAGCAAACTTAACATATCAAGTTTTGCTTATTTCTGGTGGCATACAGGAACAGCAAACAAATTTAAATGAGTTGTAATAACTAAAAGCAATTTAAAAAGATATTGAATGTGAAAAACAATTTATCGAATTAAAGTCGACTCCCGCTACAATGCGATTCGACTTACGCGAAATGGCTATAACGTGATTTTTTTTCCCCCAGTAAAGAATTTTTGACCTAACGCGAATTAATCGCCAGGAATCGTGGTGCGTAAGTATCGACTTTCTTATTGGTTACTAAAATATTTTTTTCCGCAACTGAACCTTCATTCCTTTAGCATCACTGACAGCTGAATTTCCCGCAGCGTACTAGTCTGAACATCGAGTGCATACAAATAACACTCCTCATGTTCCATTTATTTTTTCATCCTAAATGCGAAAGTTGATGAAATGTAATGACACTTAAGACCGCTGTTTTATCTAAAGTAAGGTAACACGGCAATTGGGTATTAGTGACTCTTCCATATGCACAATTAAATGTCAAGAAAAGGAAATCCGTAAGAGTGCGCCGAGTAGTGTTTAAGCAAAACGCGAAAATGATGAAAATTAAAGCTGCTCTTGTATTGTAAATTAAAAAAGCCTGGAAGAGAGGTGTTGCCATAGATGGAAACGTTATAAAAGAATTAGCTATGCGACTGGTTTTAAAATATATATTCGAATAACGGTTTGATCACGCAGCATAAATCATCATCATCATCGGCATTTTTCTAAGTTACAAATATCATTACTGGATATACTGTACATACAGTACAATATAGTGCATTATTTTATTAGTATACTGTACGTGCCGTACTAGTTTATTTTATGTCTCGCTTTCCCGTGATCATTGATTTTGTATCTTAACAGTATTTTATGTCGAATAAAAAAAATACAAATAAAAATTCCGTTCTTAATGTTAGAAATGGTAATGTATAGTTAAGGAACGGTTTAAAAGTTTTATGTGGTGTTTTCAAGTGTGTTAAATAATTGGGTATGTTTATAAAAGTTTTTACGCATACCTTTTTCCACAACGCGAAATTTCGACTTACGCGAGGGGTCTTGGAACGCATCCCTCGTGTAAGTCGGGACTCAACTGTATATGCTTCTTATTCACTAATAAAAAATTATTTACCGTAACTGATATACATCACTCTTGAGATGTATAGCAATTAGTAACTTAAGTAACCGCTATATAGCACTATTAGCTAAACTAATAAAAAAAACGGTGCCCAAAAATCGATTTCCAATAATTTCTGTGTTTTATTTTAATTCAATATTTTTTTTGCTTACGGCAAAAGTCTATATCGAAATATCAACGTTAATCAGTTCATCTACTATTAACTATGTCTTTTTCGATAAATTCCTTTGAATTTTACGATGACTTTTATTTGCATTTTAAAAAATAACAATAATAGTATTAGTTTATTTTTATACATTCTTTTTTTGTGTTATAAAAATTTTAAAGTAAAGTTTTGTTCAATAAAATAGGTTTGACTCTATACCTTAAGAAATTAGCCTAGAAATTGACAGGGTCAGGTGGCTAAGCGAATAAAATAGAAGGTCGCGCTGTTCTAATACTCTTCGAAATGGGACACTCCCTGAACATCAGCACGCAATGGGTGTGGTTAGGTTTCAGCACTTAGCCAGAATCAAGTGTTTTTGTCTCTGATTCGGAGACTTGTGGAAAGGCTCTTAGGTATTTTGTAAGGATTACCGTTCATTTTATTAGAACAAAAGGCAATTTTATATGAATATAAAATGACAAGAAGGAATGAAAAAAATGGAGAGGTGTAATAGGATATATAAAACACTATAAAGCCATGACCACAAAGAAAAAATATATTGACAGTGACTCTAAATCATGCCCTATCAAATGCAGAGATTCCTACCAGTCTGCAATAAAAAAATTCGTATTTTAGAATAAGTAATAACAATTCTAAGCATATATTTTACGTTACTTTTAGAACTTTTTTTTTTAAAATGTCTGATTTTTCTCAGAAGTTCATTTAATGATATTTGATAAATGCTGTAGTCATTTGGTTTTTGTTCAAGTATTACTGTAAATAAATTACTTCTCATATGGCTTGCAAATTTAACAATTAAGAACAAAAATCAACATCGGTGCGTTAAATGTTTTCATAAACTTTTACAAGCCCACCGGTCAAAATAGTTAATGACGTCTACTCTATCTAACTTTATTTTCAAGTTTTGAAACTTCAAAATCATATTTTTCAAAAAAAAAAAAAAAAAGAAGGAAATCAAATATTAAATAATTCTACATGTAACCACATTTTCTCGACTTATTTTCATATTGACAGTATCGTACTCATTAAGTTTAAAAGTTGTAACATATATCAAAAAATAAATGTCTGTTCACTACAAGCTGAAGTGGAAAGTAGTAAAACTATTTTGCAACAATGGTTTCGCAGATAATTAAGATTAAGCATATCATTAAATCTGTCTCAAAAAGTTTTGTTTGTTTGACATCCTAGAAGAATAAAAATAAAACTTTTTTTACAATGCACATTAACGTCACGTTTATGTGAATTGTAAGCCTACCTTTTTAGAAAGAGCTAACAAGTTTCTCTAATTGTATATTTATTAAACAAGGTTAATTTTTTTGTTAAATAATAATAATAATAATTATTATTATCCTGATTAAGTAGTAATACTAGTGAGAGAGAGAGAGGGGGGGGGGAGTTTATCGAATCGTTTTGTTTCTGGAAACATTACCTTTCCAATAATGAAAGGGAGAAAACGGGAAAAGGGCGTTCACTTGTCCAAATACCGAAAAAAAAAAAAAAACACAATGATTAAAAACAGGTAGAGTACAGGAATTATATTTTAACAGCTTAAAACGGAATGTCTACGACACTGGTTTAAAAGCAAAAGCAGTAACTGGATACAGAAATAAACTCCTTACAATTTAGTGTTAAATGTCTTATTTCTGGTAAAACGTATTAGAAATCAAAATAATATCAGAACAACATATCAAGGCAGAAATTATCAAAATTTAGCATTGTAACAACTCAACATTGAAGAATCATATCATGTTAAATACCGTCGAGATATGCCTAAGTACTGTTTAACAATGGATTGTATGTAATTTGGCAATCGGCCAACTAAAGACGATTCCATCTGAATGAATCTGACAGGGGAGAAAGGAAAATAGCAATGGGATGTTGACACACGCGTTTTATAATGTTACTAGTGCCTTATTTATTTATTGCATTCTCTAAAACAAAATGATTAAAACTAAAATAATTACTATGGAAACATCAAAAAGAAAATAAAATGTTTTCATTTCGTCCGGAAATGTAAAAGCAAAATGGTAAGCTCAAAAGTATATTGTGAATAAATAAATCAATTTTTGTAGTAAGAATAAAGATCGAATATACTTTAGATAAAAATAATATTGCCCTGAGCAAATTTTCATTTTTACAAAACTAGGGCTAAATAATAGAGAGGCAAAAGTGCACATCTGTAACAAACCAACTAACACCCCTATAAACTAATAGATATGTCTATTTCCGCCTATAAACCGGATATTAACCTTTCCATCTAATCGATGGTCAGACAGTAGTTTAGAAAAAAATAGGTGTGACATATTTCACTCAGAGATGTTGATATAACTGAAGAATATTTCGAATGCTTCAACAAAAAATAATAAATTGACATTCCGTTACTAGGGGATTGTTTTCAAAATTTTGAACTTGGGGTTCAATTAATTATGAATATTGCCGCTTGATCAAAATATGTTCACATAATTTGAAAGGAAACGTTAATCGATGTCCATTGACTTCGTGCTTGTAACCCCACAGTTGAGGCAAGCCTAACCTGGCATCAAACGTATGGTGTGATTAAGGTCCTTGTACTATTCACAACACTGCCAACTTAGCATTGCTCCAACTAGAGTGAATGAAGATAGTTGAAGGGTGTATCGAAATTTTCGAGGTAATGAAAGGTTTTGCGAAACAAAGTTGTTCTGTCCGATCCAAATTTCTTCTCTTCTCTTTTTCAGAAGAGAATTTTTTTTTTTCACAAATCTCTTCAACCTACTACTTCCTTACTCGAATCACTTTTGCAGTGCTACGTACACTGCAGGAGTGCGGTGTACGACACTTTCTTTATCTTTGCAACAACCTTCTTTTTTTTCTGGATAAGCTTCGTGTCATCATTTCTCGTGCTGTCATCATAGAGAAATAGCTATTCACCCTTGAAAAATGTATGCAACAGAACGGAAAGTTCATTTGAAAAGTCTTTTTAACCTGCTACAACAGATAGCATGTGATTCAGCTAAATCCGCATTTCAAAGAGTGTTGATCAATCCATGCAATTAAGCGAACTTGAATTTAGTACAGCACTCTTAAATATGAGTTCTTAAACTAAATTTTAATGTGAGCGTCAATGCTGTCTCAAATTCTAAAGCCAAGAGCTTTTGATTCATCACTCGACAGTTAGAACTAACGCCAAATAGCTCAATTATAGCATACATAGGTAGTAACTTTGCCCTTTTTTTGCACTCACCACTCTAAATATCTGGTAATTACCAGTTTCAAGCTATATCCATCGTTTATATGAAGTTATGTGTTAGCACTTAAACTGAAAAAAATCCGAAAAGTCACTGATTTTTTCCCTGCAACGTTCCGGGATTTTACAGGTTTTCATCCATTTCCTGTGAAAATTTCGTTTTTTTTTTTTCGTCAAAAAGTTTCCTGAACAATAAGTTGCACAAATACAGACCTCTCATTGTTGCGCAAAATATTTTTTCCTTCAGTTTAAACTTAGCGCATTTATTATGTGCATCGACTGTAATTCGTTTACGGTTCTTCCGGGTTGACTGAGCTCACAATAAGAGCAAATAAATTTCAGGATTTCGTAGCACTTGTAAGGAATGAAGAAGTTTCTGGATTATGTAGCCTTTGCAAGGATTGCAGGCAAGAAACATTCTTTGTACTTACTTGCAACTATGTTTTAGATTTGGAATTGTTGTAATAACGCTTTAGGTTTTTTTTTTTTTTTTTTTTGCAAATCAGGAAGGTGCCAAGCTGTTATATTAAACCTTTCTAAGTTTTCTTTGAAGATTCCAAAGATATGATTGGCTTTAACCGGGGGGATTTTTGAATTCTTCAGAAAGTTTGCATAACAACTTCATGCAGATTACTGACTTTTAGCTGAAAGCGTTCCTGTTTTTCTCAAGATATATTCCTCGCAGTAATTAGACACAATAGCTGCCATTTATTATCCACGAATGCTCTTGAATTGTTTTTACAGTGTCGGTTATGGCTGTCCTAGAGTGATGAGATCTTAATTGTTGCAAAACTACCTTCTCTAAATGATGTAACTCATCTAATCCGTATTGCTTCTAAGAACGTATATTGAGCATTTAATATCCGTTTTGTGACAAATATCTGACTAACTATGAATGCATATTTCTCAGGTACAATAAAAAAATGAATAGTTTTTACGATGTTACTACAACCAATAAACTGCATTGTAATTTATTATATCTATTTATTTGGATTCTTTATGTTGCTCATTCAAGTTATCTTGATAAATCTTTAACTCTATTACCAATGTTTGTAAAAAAATGAAAAAAGTTTCGTTTCTCGTTAGTTGCAATCATAAGGATTTCGGGGCCACCGAAAGCCCAGCTTGTTAGCGATTTTTCTGCGGATAATACGAAAAGAAACAGAATAAAAATGTAATCTGAAAAGGCTCTTTCTAACAGCAGGGAATGCTACAAGGATCCTATCCTTCCCAATAAAAATAATACATCAAACTGAAACCGGAAAAAAAATTGCAATTGGACGCTGGAAATAATTCTTTCACTTATCACCACACATAACTTTGGTACGTGAGAGTTGTATCTTCAGATATAAAGGGCATAAAACTTTCCCATCGAATATAAAAAAAAAGGAAAAACACACCCTTAAAATATACCAGAGAAAGAAATGCTCTCACACAATACTTTTGTCAAAGTTGATTCTAAGCACGAGTTGATAAGGGTCTTTCGAAGAAATTCTTGAAAAAAATATATTTGTCTTCATATTTTGATTTATACAGAATGGCAACGGTGAAAGCAGTCGTAGAAAGAGAAAGTTGTAACAAGGTCTTCGTTTCACGAGGATTCTTCCAAAAGCAGGAAATTTATGGAACTGCGCAGTGCCATAATAAGGAACAGAAGGTGTGAGAAAATTTCACTATTATGACTTTCTTCATTGTTGTGTCTTGGGAAAAAAAACTATCTTCTTTTTTTCTTTATGATTTGCACTTTGCTCATATGTGTTTCTGTAGAACAATGATTTTCTGAAACATCTGGCTACAAACTAATGCTTAATTTATTGCAATATATAAAAAAAATATATAGGCAAGGAATATATCAAGTTATAGATACCCATACGTAACTCTTTTTTCGAAATTTCAGTGATTTGCAAGACATCTTTAAAAAGTAAAAATGTTATCGTTGGCAATAAAAAAAAACAAAGACAATAAACTCTCTGTAACTCGAAGTCCCAAGGGACCAGCTAAAGCCTTCGAGTTATTGGTAGTTCGAGTTATCGGAACTTCCTTTTGGAGCTATCTTAAAAGCAATTTTTATTGTATTTTAAAGAAATAGTGCATGATAAGTATAGAATACAAAACATACAGTTTGGATAACACAAAAAATATTTTAAAAGAGAATAGTTTTTATTAGTAGTTAATTATAAAATTAGTTTCAACTACTGTTTATGCTCTAGGCGCAATTTCTTGACTTGAGTTTGCATTTTTTTTAAGCATTGTTTGTCCTATTAGCACAATGTTTTGAAAAAAAGTCTTTTTCTTTTTTTTTTAATTTTACCAAATTTTCAAGTTTTTCAAAGAGTAGTCAGCAATGAAGTTTTAAGTCGTCAGCCATTAAAACAAATAGCCACAACCGGATACTTTTCAAGATATCTTGCGATACTGTGTGCATTAAGGAGCACTAATGTAAATAAATTATCCCTCTCATACTAGTTGAAAAGCAAAGCATGAGTCAAAGGAAAAAAAAAAAACTCTTTTTCCTAGTTTGGCTGCATTTTTATGCATAAAATAAAAACGAAACTTCCGTAAAAACTTCAACTCTAGAAGAGTACATTGGAGACACAGAGACAACTTTCTATTGTAAACACAAAATTATTTTGGGATCGAATAAAAACTTTTAAGATAAAAGGATATTCGAGTTATAAGGCTTCGAGTTATTGAGAATTGACTGTTTCAGCATGTAAGTCAATTGCCATTGAAAAAAAATAACCAAAAAAGAAATCTCAATGTGAGCATTTGAAAATGACTTTGCTAAAGATGCGGGTACATTTTTATTTTTGCAAATCGGAAAGAAAAAAAAAACATGATGGTAATAAGGTGTTTCAACATTTTTGGTGTTGGGATAGAAGTACATAAGCATTGAAATAATTTGTCAATTATTCCGGATCAGGAGAAAAGGGGGGATAGTCCGTAGTTCGAGTCTTATCAAACGGGGAATGTCTTGAATTCTTGTCACGTCATGAAATTGATGTCGCTCGTAAAGGAGCAACTATTGAGTAGGTAATTGTTCTACATTAAACAAATCAAGGATAACTGACTTTATTATCTAGAAATGTGGTCGCGACATAACTCCACTTAATAAATTTTGATTATTTAGATGATATGACGTAATTCCTACGCAGGTCAAGAGTTAAAAAAAAAAAAAAAACAAACTTTGAAACATATATAGTCAAATAAAAGCATTACAGAACCAAGAAAGACGTTACATAAATATAGACGAAACTTTTTCAGTCCGAAGATAAACAAATGCAGGAGGAAAAAAAATCAAAAACACAATCCACAATACTTCTTTTGCTTAAATTCGTTTTGAAATTATTAGTTTTTTTTTATTTTACTTTATTAACAATTAACATTAAAACAACTAATATTTATTTTGAAAGTTTGTCCCGCTCACCCAAGTTAGACTATAGGAAACTGGCTAATTTGCATGCGAAATAATTTACATGAGGGGCAGCAATCTCTGGCTAATGGCGGCTGAAAGAGGTGGAACAAACAAATCTAATAACTTATGTCTCGTTTGAACTCATTAAAAGGCAGTAGTTTTCCGTTGTGTTTATGCGGTTTCTGATCTGCATTACAATAATACCAAGCTTTCTGAAACTTGAGTTTTACCCTACGGGAGGAATGGAATGCTTTGCCTTTTTATATAATTTCCTAAAAAGGTTTATATGCTACCATCTTTTTTAAACAAATACTTTTTTCATAATTAATCAAAGTAAGTCGTTTAAAATTAGTTTCAACTCTGGATCTTTAATTCTGCTGTTCGCAAAATCAGAATGTGGTTGTTTCCTTCTTTCAAAAGTACTACTTTTAGTTACTGAAATTAATAGAAAAAACAAAAAATAAATAACATGGAGTCAGAAAAAACTTTTATTTTCCAAGCAGTTATTTTTTTTAATGTCCTATTTTGGAAATAAGGCATGGTCTTTAAGAGGTCATTAGTGATGTACTTTGGCGCGCTACTCCATCGTGGCGCTAAATGTTAACGCTTTGCTGTCAACCGCGATGCCAGGACATGACAATTTGCGCCGTGCGCTAATGGGATCAGTGAATGGCATTTCATTATTTCTGATGTCATGGGCAAAAGCGTAAAAAATGAACTTCAATCTGCGCACCGATTAAATTAAGTGTCAAAAATATTAAACTTTGTAAAATTATTCAAAAAAATCGCTAAATCCTATGTTTTTGAACGTGCTCTTTCAAAAAGAAAAATACTTTTAAAATTTCGGAAACATTCCCAATTTTGCTGTAGCGGTTATACGTTAGAGCCAAGAATTCAACAGTAATATACAGAAGAAATTTTTGTAATGGTCATTAGATAATATTTTTTTTACATAGATTTAAATTATTTTCTACAATCGAAAAACTAAATGATAAACTTAAAACCCCCCAAAACGATAAATTGCTTCAATCCCTGCAAATGCACTTAAAAATCATACCTCTACAACTATGAAAGTCACTCTCAAAAAGTAGACAGTAAAATCACACCATAAAAACCTTTTGAAGATATTTTTTGTTGAAATCGTAGTGGATAGCCGCGCCTATTGCGTGCTGCCTGAGAAATGAATCTCGCATTTCAAGAGGTGTAATGTCAGCTCTGTCATCGAAGTCTTTTTTTTTTTTTTTTCATGATTATGTTTCACACGCTGATTTTCCAGAGCGAAATGGGATGTTCTGGAAATCATTGAATATTGAAACGGGGAAATAATGCAGTTTATTGTCGCGTGCGAATGACGTTTTAGGTCTTTTATCTTTTTTATGTCCACCGAAAAATCTTATACCAAATGAAGATAAAGTGACATGGGAATGAAACGCCTCCTATTGAACTTGTAACATCAAAGCACTTTTTATTCCATACTAAAACTAAGAGAAAAGCAACTTTATTCCTCTCCGGAATGCGATTGTACTTTATTTTAGTTTGTATATCAGTTCAATTTTTGCATGTGGATGTTTGCCACCACAAATCTTGTGATGACAGTACGTTCTAATGAAAAACAAAAATAAAAAATGTTAGTACGTAAATTGCATTTACATAAAAGTTTATCTTGATGAATGATGAGGCATTTTCGTTTTTTTTTTTTTTTTCTTTCCATGAAAGAATACAGCCATTTATAAGATTTCGAATTAAAACGGTTTACAGAAACAGAAAACAAGCTCATAGCACTTTTGAACTTAAAAAAGAAAGGAAAGTCAATATTTGTTTTTTTTTTTTAACTACGATACTGAAATATCAAATAATCGACAAGTTGTATGAAACCTCTTGATCAGCAAATAAAATGTTTGTAATGAAGCTGCATACTGGCTCCTAGTCTTTCGCAGACCTATTGAATTTCCCAGGAACTGGGGTCCATTCTTTTATGTGGACCACTGTCAGCGGATCGCCATTATTACTTTAGTGAATTTTCCTGCCCAGTTTGTCAACAGATGTTTGCACCTGGACAATCGGGATACAAAATGCCACCAGGATTTTTTTTTCACCAAGAGTACCTAAACTAAATAAAGAAGAAGTTCCGTCTAGAACTAAACGAGCCTACTTTCCTCATATACCAATATCGACTTTCTGAGTATCTGATCAATGTTCTCAAAATTAGCTAAAATCGCAAATTATTTCAAACATATATTTTTAAATATTTTAAGCTGATTTCTAGAAAGTCATCTAAAGAATTGGATGCGTAAAAAATAAACAAACGAACAAATAAAGTAGCAGCATCTTTTAAACAAAGCAGCTAATACTTTTTTTTCAGTTAAAAAAGTTTTTAACCGCTTTCAAAAAGAAAAAAAGAAAAGTTCATTAAAATAATTACATCATATCAACAAAAAAGTTATTTGTTTTCCCCCTGTTGCCAAAAAAATAATTTTGAAATTGAATTTGTACTTTCAAAAAAAAAAAAAATAAATAAACAAAAACAATAAAATGTCAAATTAAAAAAATTATTTTCAATGTCGAAAAAAAAAATATTTTTCGCTTATTTTTATGTAGAAACATAACGCACTCCGAATTTCTCCCCCAAAAACTGAATACATAAATTAAAACCTTAGAGTGGAAATGAAAACAAATCATGCTAAAAATAATTATTTAACAGTAAAAACCATGGCTACGGAGTCGGAGTCAATCTGATTTTTGGAACAAAAGAGTTAAATTCTAGAGCAGAAAGATTTTAATTCAGAGACTCGGGGTTTTCGGAGAGGTCATTTCCCTTTACTCCACAACTCTGCAAATGTTTGCGGAGTCGGACTCCGATTTATATAGTATTAGATTTGAACTGTTTAAATTTCTAAAAAAAAGTTATCTTCTATACGGGTTCTTCATTAAGAACTTTTGTTTGAAGCAAGTTCGCCTCTAAGTTCTGGATTTACATTTACCTTGATTTTCCCCGTAAGCACAAATGTTAAGTTTTTTTAACTGTTCAAATATGAACGAAAAATTGTTCAAAATAAAAAGTGAAATACAGAAATGAGATGTCTTTGCCAAGATCTTCCGAACAAAAAAAAAAGTTTGTTTGAATCAGACTATTCACTCAAAAGTTATTGGGGGAGGGGAGACAGACTGCCCGACCGACAGGCTGACAGACACGTTTTCCCTATTTACAATTTTTAATTTTTCGATATTTGTTTAACTATTTTATTCATTTTTTGACTTTTGCCTGTTTTTCGCTATATTTTTAAGATGCATAAAGCCTTCTTTCATGCTTTTTGATTCTTTCACTGACTTTTACTGGGAAATTAGGCTAATAAATACACACGATCTCTATAGCATACTGAACTACCATGTGACATGATTATCTACATCTAGAAAGCCTCTTACTGAAGCTGGTTTTGTTTTAGTCTAAGCTTACGCCTTTGGACTAAAAGGCCAACACTTACCCACAACACCATCCCGCCGTTTTATCAAACAAATTATATTTACTTTTAGACGTTTAAATTTAGATCTCAAGTGCTGCAGTACAGTAACGTTGAAAATCCCAACCGCATACGATTACTGCTTATAAATTTAACCCTATAGTGATCGCGCACCTAACAGTGACGATAGAGATCGCGCGGGTAGCTGAGTCATCCGAATGTGTTATCTAAATTTTCTATAAATCATCATTTTGTATCTTTTCATAATTTGTAAGTTTACTTTTGCATGCTATTAATCAGAGCACAAAGCAAGATAAATGCAAAGAGAGAAACAGAGAACATAAAACCACGCTCGCACCTAACAGCGACAAATGAGATTGCGCGGGATAACTGTATCACCCCAACCAGTTTTATCTCAATTTTCTATAAATCATCATTTTCTATCTTTTCATAATTCGTAAATTTACATTTGCACGCCATTATTCATAGCACAAAGCAAGATAAATGGAAAAAGAGAGATAGAGAACTCAAAACTACACATACACACACACACACACAAACACACACATACAAACACACACACACACGTTTGCATCTAACAGTGACGAAAGAGATCGCGCGGGGTAACTGAGTCACACCAATCAGTTTTATCTCACTTTTCTATAAATCGTCATTTTCTATCTTTCCGTAATCCGTAAGCTTACGTTTGTACGCCATTATTCTGAGCACAAAGCAACATAAATGTAAAAAGAGAGATGAAGAACGCAAAACTACGCTGCTTAGAATGAGAAATTTTGAAGCAGTTACAGTCGCGCGGGGAGAGTGAGTCCACCCATTCCAACTTGAATTCCAAGAAATGATTGTGTCACGCGCAGAAAGAAAAGAAAAGTAAAAATAACACTTCACCTACCAAGGGGACTGTCAGATAGGAGGATACTGAAAGGGTGTTTGATTACAGATAAGTATTTACACTGCGGCAGGTGTTTGGATAAGAATGGAGTGACTGTGTGACTCTCGCGATCTCTCTAGGTTAAATAAACCGTATAACTCATAATGATCTAGAGTTAAATCGAACTGACATTCACTTCTTCTTCATATTACTCTTATTGACTAGACAATTAAACATAAAACTTTGAAATATATAAAATATTTACTTATACAAAAGGTCATAAACTGTTCAAAAAGCAGCTCAGAAAAAAAATCAAAAATAAAGTCCATTTATTGCAATTTTAATCTTTAACTGCGCGTTCAACAGTACGGCAACGTTATAAACTCCAATTACATTTCGTATACTTACAATTTAAAATATACTCTGTAGCTTAAAATCATCTAGTACCAACTGAAAGCGAAATCCTGTCCGCCCTCCCAGGACTTTTATTGAGAAATGATGAGGTTTGCACTTAACGGAATTGCTAACTTTTAAGAGCATTTCTTCTTCTGGAAAACCTCTCTATTCTACGATTGAAATTGAAACAAAGATTCCATTTCGAGCTCCCAAAGGAAGCTTTAACATGCTCTTATTGCCAGAACTTACCTGCAACTACAGAAGTTTTCTTAATTCCGCATTCATTTTTGCTTTAGTTTCTTAGATTCTCTTTTGTTCTATGACACTTTGTGATGCTTCTTTGTAAAGGAATATGCAGGTAGCATTTGGTTATTCCGTGTTTGAATCAGAAAGATTTGTTTTCCCATTTATTGCGTTCTGAGAAAATTGCTTTTCTACTGTGTTTGCTACTTTGCATTAAATTTATTCTTACTGTGTAAATGGATTGTCTCTCAGAACATTCGTAGTGTTTAAATTAACTTTTGGTATGAATAGACTATTTTCAAGGTACAATCAACTGTTTAATGTCAGTCGGGTATGATAGGAGCATTTTGCAAAATAAAGTGAGAGTAATGAGTTTGTTGCTTGCATAGAAAATAGGAAACAAATGACGTCAAATTATAATTGACATACTAGCTGCGTCGCCCGGCTTTGCACTGTCTACCTCGAAAATAAAAATTATGTCAAGTGACACGTGTTCAACAATCAGGCAAGAACAAAAAAAAAAAAAAAAAAACAGTAAAATTTTGAGGCAGATTGCGGGAAAATAACCAAAAAGAACTAACTAAACGAACTAACTCTTTGAATAACTCGATTACAGGAAAAGCTTTTAAAACAAAAGCCAGAATTTTATTTGTTCATATTCGAGAAAAAAATGGCAACAGATCTTTATTTTTAATGATTCTCTTCACGCTATGAATTTTTAATAAAAGCATTGTTGCGGAAAGTTGATATGAAGCACTGAATAATAATTTGAATAGACGAAAGTCTTCGAAAAATAGGGATTTTCTATCGAAATCTAAATATTTTAATTAATATTTTAACTGATATCTCCGCTAATTATTATCGGAGGATAATGTTATATAACCAAACATAAAGACGGGCAAATTCCGAATCCATCGATACCTGGTTCGATGGTCGGTTCACTTGCATTCGGAAGAAGTAACTCGGACATATATATATATATATATATATATATATATATATATATATATATATATATATATATATATATATATATATATATATATATATATATATATATATATATATATATATATATATATATATATATATATATACACATAGGTACATAGATACATAGGTACATACACTCGGTTTTTAGTTATATAAATAAGATAAATGTCTCAATGCCTTTTTACGTGAATATAAATTTGATGTTTTTTTTAAATTAAAAATGTTAGGATTTATTAATTCGTTTATTAGTTCAATAGTTCCCGTTTTTGCCATTTAATGGTTTGTACAATCTCGGCGTTTTCAATATTTGTAGATGAAAGGTTATAATAGTGTCAGCTTCCACTATATAATTTTCGCTGATAGTATGCAGATGCAGAGATGAGGACCTGAAGTGTTTCTCGATTCAAGCTTATTAAGAAAGCATTAGAATGAACTAGCCTCTAAATTCTTGTACGCGAAAGGAAACAAATTAATGATTTTTTTTTCCTTTTTACTAATGCCAAGTTATCATTTACCGAGTATAAATACTGAAAAATGATTCCTGCTTTTATTTTAGAATCTTGTTCATGTTTTATTAATATTATTTAGAAACAAATATTGTTTTTTTCTTTCAAAGGTATCAAATAATTCAAAAATCAGATATGAGTACCACAAGCGTGCTAAAAATCAATGCTAATTTTGCCCGTTCTTTTAAAAATTATGATGTTAAAATACTGAAATTTTACAAACATTCACTAGCATGTGCATGTCTTATCTCACCTATCTCCGTGTTTCACTAACAATAATTGATATGAAAATACATGCATTGCTTTGGGAAATGTTCATTAGATACAACAGATGATTATGTTAGGGCAACAAATTTGCGCACTTTTTTTTCCTCCAAAACGTAAATTTTTAAATGTAGTGCCACGTGCAAACATTTGTAATATGATTCCAAATCATATTTGCTTCTGAAAATTAGCATTTTTCTTTTCCTGCTTATTATATGGCTGTGAGTTTATTATTTTAGAATAATCAATTCATTTGTTCTGAATTTGACTGCAGTTCGTCACATGAAACTGTAAAGTTTATTCATTTACGATTTAGGTAGATCGCGGAATATATTTCCAATGTTATCGAAACAAAAGTATTTCTTTAAATTTTAGTGTCTTAAATTTTTTATTCAATCATTACTACCATGCATATAATATCGTGAATTGTGATTATTCTATAATACAGTGGCACATATTTTTTTTTTTAATATAGGTAGGCTATACGAGTTATGAATTATATATTTAGAAGTAGCTATTCCAAATGTAACAGAAATGCGAAAACAACATTTTTTCTTTTTAATTCATATAATTCTATAATACAATGGCACATATTCTTTTTTTTAAATATAGGTATGCTATACGAGTTATGAATTATATATTTAGAAGTAGCTATTCCAAATGTAACAGAAATGCAAAAACAACATTTTTTCTTTTTAATTCATATAATTATATAATACAATGGCACATATTCTTTTTTTTAAATATAGGTATGCCATACGAGTTATGAATTATATATTTAGAAGTAGCTATTCAAAATGTAACAGAAATGCAAAAACAACATTTTTTTCTTTTTAATTGCTTACATATCGAAATCAGATTATCATCCAACCCTAGAAAGGAAAGCGGGGAATCAATTAAAGCTACAACAAAATCTCACATACTGAAGCCAAACAAATTGACGGGCCATAAATTTTAAAGGGAGATCGTAAATGTACTCTGTTTTTAAAAGAGAAGGCTTATAAATCTGACATTCTGAATTTTGGAGCTAAAGTGCTGAAAGAACAGTTCTTCCAACAGTCCCGTTTTTAATGCATTTTTGTAATTAGTTCTGAACATAGTTCTTCGATTTCATTAAGTAATGTTTTATTTGCATGAGAAAGCTTGCTGCTTATAAGACAAATACGAATATCATATCAAACCAATTTCTAAACTATGTGTCTTGAAAAGCCTATGGATAGATAAATCGAAGCCTATGAGTCTTGAAAATAAATAAATGCAATTAAAAAACTGGAACCAGAAAGAAGCATAGTGACGAAAGTGTCTACAAAACTATTTAGACAAAAAAACTCTATAGACAAAAAATAATTTCACATAAATACTAACTTTTGAAAATAAATAAATAGAATCAAAAAAACTAAAACTAAGTAGAAGTAGAATGACGTAACCATTTTTGAAATTATTTTTTCACTAACAGATTGTTTTCTTGATTATAAAGAAAATGTGTTTTGTAACTCTGAACTCGGTACGTGTAATTCACATCACAAAATTTCTTCACATTTTATTTCTTGATTTGACACTCGCTGAAAAGTTAAAATCGTTCAAAAGTTATATTTTCTAAGATTTTTTTTTCATTTCATATTTCCATCGCATTTCTTCTAAGTTCATACATGTAAACGCTTTTTATAAAGGTTAGAAAATGCACTTCCATTCCTTAACGTTAAACGAAAAATCTAAAGCTCTCTTACATACAAAGAAATCTAATGTGCAGTTTGTAGGTACTGTTTTCAAAGGAAGAAAAAACCGAGTCCCGAAAAGAATTTCATTGTCAAATAATGGGACATGCACTTTAAGAAATTGCTCGCGTTAAAATGTCTTCGCACATTTCCAGAATTGTTTTCCATTCTGCGATTGAAATTGGAGTTGAAATTTTATTTTTAGCTTAGAGAAATCCTTATCTTGTTCTTGTCGTTAGGGGTTGCCTGAACTACAATGGTTTTTTAATATCTTCCTTTGTATTTTTTGTACTTTGTCGCTTTTAGATGAATCTGATTTTTTTAGAAGTTTGTTCGAAACAATAGTTTTCGAATTGGATTTTTCCGCACTTTTTCAAAGGATTTTGTGGATTAGATAACGATGGGAAAAAGTAAAGTCATTATAATTTTTTGTATCCTATTTTTGGATTTGAAGACATTATTTTCGAGTCTTCTGAGGATGGGAGCTGTGTCCAAAAAAATTGACAACTGCCTACCATAAAGCAAATTTGCATCTGTGCTCTTCAAATTACTTTTATAAATTTTTACACGACCTAGTGACGAAAAAAAAAAGCAATTTCCAACTACCTATAATTTTTTTGTCTTGTTAAGAGCTGGAGTTAGATGGTTAGCTTTTCTTTATTTTTCTAAATGATTTTCATTATTATTATCCTTAATTATATTCTTTCATCAATATTATTATTATTATTATTATTATTTTAGAAAAATTGCTCTTTTTACTCTATGAGCTTTTTCAGTTATCTTCTTACAATGCTGTTGAAACTTCCTTTTCTCAATAAAATTGATATATGGATAACAAACATTTTTAATTTGGGTTTGTTAAATTCTGAGATACTTTGATTTGCAATTAGTTAAAACTCTTAATTTTGAAAGTGATTAACGCGTCATGAAAGTTCAACAAGTAGTACCAATCGCCTTAAGAAAGTTTCACCTTGTAGCACTTTGTTTTCAGTTTGTTTTCATTGCTATTGAAACAAACAATTTCAGTTACACCAAGCGAATGAAAACCTATGAAACAGTGTGGGAAGTCATCTGTGTTTTGAGTGAGCATCATTATCACCTATCTTTCTTCGTAATGTCAAATTCTGCAGCGAAAATCAAAACATAATAATAATAATAATAATAATAATAATAATAATAATAATAATAATAATAATAATAATAATAATAACATATATATTCAAAATACTATTCTAACGAATCAAGCCTTTTAATAAAAAAAAAAAAAAAAAAAAAAAAACATTTTCAGAAGCCCCAAAACGATGATGTTAATCAGTTAGAATTTTAGTGTTTATTGTGCAAATTTCTCTCTTTTTTGCATTGATTGTTAAAAAGTTTCTTTTCTTTAAGTTAGAACCCCTATAACTGGAGAAACCGACGCATCCGTCATTTTGGAACAACGTACAACAGGGAAAGCTACCTTTATTGGCAATAATTCTCCAAACAGGGAACGAAAGAGTCAGAAAGCGAAGGTGAACATTGGTGAAATTTTCTAAACAGTTGGCGTCGTTTCCAGGCTGCCAGTCACTTCACGGGCTATTATTTATCCATTTCTTTTTTCTTTCTGCATCTGCTGGAAATTTGAAGAATTGAAATAATTTTTTGGAGCTGTTTACACAATTAACAGCCGAACAACCACCTATTTGACTCAATTTAACACATGCGAAAGAAATGTAAACATCAACAGCAATGCTATCGCTACGAAACACTGGATCAAGTTTGCTCCAATATGGCGGATGCGTCGACTCCTCCACTATAGGGGCCTTACTTTAGCCTAGAAACGCATGTTTGCGACTTTTAAGACTGCTCTTATTGCATTTATTAGTAATGTTCATTTGGTTACTTCACGTTTTGTGTTTTATTACAAATATTTTGCCGGCTTCTATAAAGAAAAATCCTTTTCTTGCACACCCTTGTCATAGATTTCAAACGATAAAAATATACGGCACATTCATTTGCAAACAAATAATAATAGTAATAGTAATAATATACAAAGAATAATAATAAGTGGAAATAACAATAATAATAATTTATACATAATAATAATAATACATAAAGAAAAATAATATATAATAATATATAAGGAATAATAATGCGTAGAAATAATAATAATAATAATTAAGTTTCACCTCAATAGGCTTTAGATAACATTTTATAATTAGCATAATTGTTGCCAACAATTTCACTGCTGGGGAATTGATTCAGGTCTCGACATTACCATAATGGTGACAACTTAAACTTAAATGGACGCCATATCCCTAGCTAAGAAAGATATTCATGCCTTTCTGAGAGAGTTCTGGATGAACTGACAAGATTAAAATGGGAGTCGTTTCAAGAAAAAAAAACTACGGTGTAGATATCTACGGTACAATTCAATGACATGTGTGTCAAACTATACTTCTTTCTCTCTCTCTTAAGTCGTGCCGTCAGAGCAAGAATTTAACTTCGGGACATTTCAATGCTGAGCAGCATTCGTTACATTAAATATGGTTTAAAAATTCCTTTATTACGGTAAAATTCCTTTTGTACATTATATATGGTTATTTTTACTTTCAAATCATTTCATATATATTGTTTGTAGAGAAATTCTGAAACATAAAAGATGAAAATTTAAGTTTCTGCGAGCATGAATGTGGAAACAACAATAAAACTGCAAAACAGAATCAAAAAACTCCATTTTAAATGGAAAATTCCTCAAGTCTTATTTACCTGTATGCGATTCAAAACACAAAAATAGCGAAAAACATTTAAAAAAAAGAGCAATACAGGATTTAAATTGGAAAAAATCCTCTCACAAAATTTCCAAATGTATGAATAAACAAGAAGGATTTGTAATGTTGCAACAAGAAACGCGCCGTAAAGAATTTTATGCAATAACTGATAGGATTACATTCTCGTTAAACAGCAATGTTGCGTTTGCGATTTAAGTATCTGAACAAAAGGAAAAGAATCAGATATAAAGCTAAGGGCTTTGAGTCGGAGAAATTTTAGGGAAATGTGAAATAAATAAAAGTGTTTAGAATGGGCTTTACAGTTCCTGAAATAGGCATCATTACAGTAAAAAACGACTGTATTTTTGATTCTGTTTCCCAGTGATAACATGTTATCGCTTTCTTTTACTGTTTCTGAAAATTCTTCACATATTTAAATGAAATTGCTTTAAAACGTTTTATCTGAAGTACTTAATGTGTCCAAATTGGAATTCATATTTGTTTACAGCACTATATTTTTATTAAAACTAAAGCGGCGAATAAATATAATAAAATTGCTCATTTTATAAAATAACTAGTGGAACCCGCAGTAGAAAATTAAAAGGTCAATTGGTTCGCCTGTATATTTACAAATAGTGAGTGATAAATTTCTCGCCAATTTTCTATATTCATTTGCTTGCCCATGTTACGATTCCACGTTATGATAATTTGGTAATTTACTCGTCCACGTTGTGATAATTTGCTAAGTAAAATTTTCTTAAAATTGGAATAGAAAAAGAACAAAATCGAATTTTCGAAAAATCGCTTCGAGGTACACACCCCCATGCTACAAACTAATTTTGTGCCAAATTTCATGAAAATCGGCCGAACGTTCTAGGCGCTATGAGCGTTACAGAAATCCTGACAGAGAGAAATCCAGACATCCAGACAGAGAGACTTTCAGCTTTATTATAAGTAAAGAAAAGTAGTATGAATTATATAACATTTACTCGTTTCAAAATGACATACAACTTAATTGTTGGATATTTTCGAAGTACAGGGAATAAAGAATCGCTCAAGCTAATCAGCTCCTTTTTTTTCCCCTGTTAAAAACATTATATTAATCCAATTTGGCACAGTCCCAAACTTTGAGCTTCAGCTCAATGTCAACGCACGCTTCTGGGTCAGAGGAATAATTAGAGCAACAGTGTTATTTGATAAATAGTTTTAGAATGATTTATTACATAACGTAAGGTTTAACTTGTATTTAACGTATTTTTGTGAAGATAGTAGAAATTTGAGAGCAGACTACATTGAACATAATGTAGGTAATATTGAAATTATTTGTTCTTTTACGCAGAGGATTGCGACAAAACTTTATTCGATATTTCTGTACCTTAGAGCCTAGAACTAGGAAAGAGGAAAAACTTTTTTCTGGAGCATGCAAAAGATGGAACACGCGCTCTTTGAACTCTGGTAAAAATTGGAAAGGAATTTCTTCATTTTTTATAGTTTTATTTATGGAAAAATAATTTTATGTATTACGCTCATATGGCTCGATGCGGAATAGGCTTATACATACAATGCACTAGTAAACAATGCACTAATAAACGGATAATCGCAATTTTGTCTGACTCTGAGGTACTAATTTAAGATTGAACTTATTTAAAAGTATACATTGTTAAAAAAATCAAATCATGCATCAGACCAATATTTTCCCACAACATGTATTCTGCAAGCGTATTTAAAAAATTAGTGGTTATTTTTATTTTCTAGATAAATGTTTAAAACAACTCGAATATTTGTGTGATGAAAATAGGATGAGCATAAATTTTATGACCAAATAACTAAAATTGTTATTATTTTGCTAGGAGGAACCCAGTTTCGTCTTGCATCATAAAATATAAATAAAATAAAAACAATCGCTACACTGGAAATAAACCTGCACAATTTGGAACACTTTGTTTCAGAAAAAGTGATCCTAATATGGGAATGTGCGCTATGAAGTGTTCTGAATAAGCTCCGTCAGAAAGAAATTGTTCCGAATTTGTTCTGGATACTGAACCTCGAGTGCCAACACATGAGTCTAGGTAGCAGATGGTTCGTCAACACATTTGAAAACACGATTGGTCACATTTGGGCACACTTGTAAAATCATTGCTTTCCTTGCTGCAATGAGAATGGCTAGATGAAGATTGGTTGTTTGTACTATATACTGTATGTATACACTATTAAATTAATGACGTTATTTTTACAGTAAGTTTTGTTACATTTTTTCAATACCCTCACTCATAAACTTAATTGAAAGAACTTTTTGCTACGAAATTGCGACGTATTTCATCACGTGTGCCAAATTCTGCGAAGCTACGCAGAAAGTAACATTGATGTCGATTTCAGAATTTTCATCTGTAACTGTTTTGGTCTGGTTTGAAATAATTTAATGAAAGTTACTTATTTCAATTATTATTCTTTACATGATGCTTAAACATTTGAAAATTGACTTAGCACTCGCAGATCGTTGAGCTTTATATTTTGCGTACATTATGCGTTAGCATTTGTACATTAAGCGCTTGTACATCTCTGAGCATTCACATTTTGTTTTAAATAAACTTTTATTCATCATACTGTTTAAGTTGTAGAAGAATTTAAATAACTAAATTTTAAAATTATACAATTATAATCCAGATATTTGACCATCGATTATGCTTGGAATAAGGATCACTAACCTTTATTGTTATTTGTTACACTTTATAAATGTATGAAATTTGAGTCTCACCATTTAAATTTAACACAAATGCATAGTAAAGCAAAAAAATGATGTTTAAAATTTCTACACTGAGCTCGAAATACATGCAATAAGTTATATCAGCTATCTTGATCTGATTTCTGAAACTACTAAAGCTTATATAGCTTGTATAAATGTATGTGTGTCTCAGTACATATATCGGGCCTGGAATTGTTCAAAATTAGGACTGGGAAACAAAAGGTTTAAAACCACTGGTTTAGAGGATAATTCTGAGAAATTTACCCTTTTTTTTTGCCTTATTTAAATCAATTTTTCAGTTTGCTGTTCGACACGTTAATGAAAAAATTTTATATTTTGAAAAATGACCATGACCTATTTAAGAAAAATGTACAACTTGATGAAATAAAATTAAATAACATGATGAAAATTTTGAAGAAAAACGTTTAAGTATTGAATAAGTAAAAAGTTCGTTCTGTTGCAGATATGAAAGAAATATTTCAATATTATACATATATTTCATGCAAACTATTTAACACTATAAAAGAGAGGCTCAGGGGGCCACATACAGGAATACTCGGAATTTTCAGGGCTTTTAATTAAAAAAAATTCTAATTTTAGTTTTAATAACGCAGTTTTAGGCCATATTTTTAATGTTCGGAAAAAAAGGTGTAGGGATACCTTCCCGAGATATTTGTTGAAGCTGACGTTTTTCAAATAACGTTTAAGGTGTCTTTGGGTGACGTAAAGGTGAGAAAACGAGGGAGGGGAGTCTAGAAAAATGAATTAAACTGGAGTTTTAAAATTACAATTTTAGATTGGTCTTTAGTAAACTATAAGGGTAAGAGTTTCCATGAGTGATCCCCTCCAAAAAACGATTCAGAGGTGAAGAATTAAGAACATTTTTAGGGGACTTAAGGGGATATCCAACCTCAATGTTTCAAAATTTTAATTTTGAAAGTATAGTTTTAAGATGAACTTAAAGACGTTAGAGGAAGAAGACTCGGAGAATCTCGCCGTAAATTTAAAAAAAAATATCTTCAAAACATTTCAGCTATATTTGATGATAAAAGGGAAAGGAGGAGGGGGCAGGGTCTAATTCTAGAAAAATATTATCCAAGAGAATTTAGTGTTAAAGGTGACGTGTATTATTTGTGTTTAACTGATGAAGTTTATAAATTTGAAAAAATAGCTTTTATAAATTAAATTTTTATGGAATTTTACAGTAGAATCGACTTGCATGTAAAAACGAGGAGTCTGCAATACAACTGTCCAGCAATGTGATGAAAATTTTAATATCTGTACATGTGTCAAATAAATTAATTAAAAAAATATTGAGTTAAATGACCGTTGAGTAGCAAAACTGCAAACGATTTCTGCAGATGCGTTTCAAGATTTCCTTTTATTGAAAAGAAATGAACGTACTTCCGTTCAAGCTTCAGTTATGTAAGACTTTTTCCTGACGTCGTTTGTATTTAAATTTCCAGACATTTGAAACTGAAATTCATGTTTTTCGTATTTTAAAAAGCTTTGAAACAATGAACCTACCACACTAAATTTAATTAAACGTTCGACTGAAACAAAATAAGTCAAATTTAACCAACACTCAATTCATTAAACTTTTACCCAAAGACGATAAGGATTCCGCAATACTACTTTCAGCAATGTGATGTAAATTTTAAAATGTGTATTTATGTCAATTAGGTTAACTTTAAAAATATTTTGTTTTACGGTAAGATGTGTTTAGTAAACTGCAAAATAGGAGTTCAGAGATTCTAAGTGCATCAGTTTAAAATGTAAATTAAATACGTGTTTTAATTTTTAGCTGCGTTAGGGAACTTATTTCTTCCTTGAGACAATTTAACTTTTTAAACAGCACTCTGTATTTCAAATATGATTAAGCGAGTTTGACCAGAAATTTCTGTGAACTAGTGTTTTTATTTGAAGAAAATCGCACTATTGCAAAAAATCAAGTACAACTGAAACTTTTTTAGTTGAAGTGGCCCATTCAAATCAAACATAATTCGATCCAATCGAATAAGATTGTATCTACCAATAACACAGCTAAAAATTTGCATTGCCTCATCCAGTTGGAATTTCTCACTACGCTACTGGTAGGTAGCATTCCATCGAATTGAACACAATCGAGTTGAATGTGCCATTAATAGAAAGCAAGTTACGTTTAATAACTTTTAATCAACCTAATTCGAGAAGTAATTTTTCAAAAAAATCATACTAAAATAACAATTTAGAAGTAGTAACTAGTGAATTATTTGTAGCTCAGTTTTTCACCAAGTGCGCGTCCATGCATAACATCATTTCAGAGACACATTCAACCTAACATAATTGATGATTCGATTCGAACGAATTTTATCAACCAAAAGTGAAGTCATAAATTTCCTTTACTCTACCCAGAAGAAAATGTCTCGCTACGTGACTGGTACATAGAATTCGATCAAATCGAACATAATCGAGAAAAATATGCTTCTTAGTCGTCATTGAAAACTACACCGATTTGGTTCAAAAAAGAAAAAGTGTGAACGCTTCTTTTGGAACCTTTGTGTACACCAAAAACGGAGATGCACAACCAGATTCCACTCAGTCTACATACAAAATTTTAACTTAGTACGGCATACCGTATTTCAGTTGTGCGAGGTACGTTAAAACCGGGGGTGAATTCGTGCTTGGTCTTACTGCAACGCCGTTACTTTTCAAGAAAAATAATTCCGCTTCCACACAAAACTGGCCAAAAATCGTTATTCAATCATTTATCATTAGGGTTTCTGGTACTGGAACATTTACAAATTCACCTCTGATACATACGTACTTACTGACGTCACGAGAAAACTCGTGATAATGAATTCAGTAATTATCAAAAACGGTCATTTTGATTGCCCGTACATTCATATGCACTTGCAGACGGGTCGAAAACACTAAACATACATCTGGGAATACTAAAGGGAATTTTTTGGCCTAATTCAAATGAATTTTTTTCTTTAATTTAATGCATTTACTCCTGTACTTTGCATAAGGAAGAAAAACTAAATACTAACTAATTGGTAATTCCATCTTTGCAGTATTGTTTCACAGAAATGATTAGTTATTAGAGAACTTCATTGCATTACTGAGTAGCTAAGTAGTAGGAACACAAACAAATTAGATTTATAGACAGTAATGAAAAAGTTTTTGTTCTTGAGAAATTATTTTTTCTTTAAATTAATTTATATAAGCATTTGTTTTTTGACACATTTTTGTTTACTTTTTACATCATTGATTGGCTTTGAAAACTTACTTATGGAAATTATATTTCAAATTTAGTTGTCATTTCTGTAGTAAATATGCTTTATACTACAATTTCCTGCTGCATTTTTTGCTCGTTTGTCATTTCGCTGTAAACTATTCAATTGGTTTTGAGATGCCATTACATTTTAAATTTTCATACTAATAATGCAGATTAATAATCATATTCACTCAAAGCCTAAACCCATCTTCAAGCCTGCAGTCTCAACAAAAATGAATTTAGTGAGTATTTTTTCTTTTTATAAGCTTCTTTTATACTTGGGTAGCACACATTCCGGGTGAATATTAGTGATCGGTAATTGTTCCGAAAAAAATTGTAAAAACTGTACTAAAACGTGTGCCACAAAATGTTTAGCGCAAGTGTTCAAAAACCATTCTTTTACACTATGAATGAAATGTCCAAAAAGTGAGCTAAAAAGGATATACATGTTCCGAACAGTGTTTCACGAAGTGTTTTGAAAACTGACCGGAAAAAGTGTTCTAAAAAAGCGGACAAGTGTACGTGTTCAAAAAGGATTATGACATATGTTCACAAAACGGTTTAAAAACTATTTCAAAAATAGTGTTCATAAAAAGGGGACAAGTGTACGTGTGCAAATATTGGTTAAAAAGTGTTTGATTATTTGCAGCGTAAGATAAAAAAAAAAATGTGGCATGACGTGCCTATATTTGACACTAGATACCCTCAGTGACGCCTGCACCTACCAATTGCTTGGTTTATTTGTTTTAAATACTCATATACATCTGAGAAAGTGGTTAACTGGTGAACTTTATTTTTCAAAACAAGAATCAAAATACTTTGTTTATTTGTAAAATTTTGAAATTTTTACGTACAAAAATATTTAATATCAGAGTTATTTTATATTTTTCATACATAATGTTATTATATTTTGACATATCACGCAGGGCAAGGTGCAAGGCATATGGTTACAATACGCTACTAACCACAATTTTTAATTTTTGTCTTTTATAAATATTAAAATTTATTTATTTAGTTATTTATTTACTTATTTTGTGACGTACCTATAGGTATGACAAAGAAATAATACGCCGCAAAAGTCATCGCACACTCAAATATTTTCGAATAAATTCATGATTAAAATTATCATATGTCGTTTTTTAAAATTATTTTTGCATCGTGTTGACCCTTAAAAGTCATTTAAATTAAATTTTTTGTTTATTTATTCCTCAATATCATAATTATTACTTTGAAATGTACTTAAAGTACCAGAATTTTAACAATGCCATAGCGAAATTAAATGCGCAAAATGCATTTAAAAAAAAAAACTTCAATAACTATTAGTTTTAGGGATAACTCCCACGATCATCCATTCAATACTATACACATAAATGTTTCAAAGAAAAAAACTTGCTACATTTAAGCCGAAAATATTAACTTCTTTCCCGAAAAGTTTTACCTCGCTCTATCTTCTCTAAGAATAAGAAAAGATATTCTATTGATTCGCCAACGGTTGAAAAAGTCTCATAACTATAAATGAGCACGTACTGGTATTATAGCCGGATTTCGAAGAAGGGGTTATTTATGACCAATATCTTCTGTACGAAGACGGCGCAGAAAAGTATAAATCCCAATTTCATGAAACTGGAATTGAATTTGTCATTTTGTCAGCCGCACTTTTAGCTAGCAGTCTTTTTTTCCTCCCCAATTTCCTATTTTTAGGCCTTGAATTGATCGGAGAATTTTGTAGGATACAAAAAAATCCCCTTTCAGCAATAAGCTTAATCAATACATTAAACAAATCGTTTATAAGAGACGGGTATTTTTTTCATGGAAGACTCGTATTTAGATCATTTGATAGGTTGTTCTTCGTAACTCTTCGTTTATTTTGACAAATACTCTAATAATGCATTAAAAAATACACACGATATATAGACAATATACTATACATAATTTATTATTCATTTTTATTTATAGCATATACTGTTTATGACTTTACAGTGTTAACACAATGCAAAATTAATTTAAAAAATCGACATGTGATAATTTTAACCATGAAATACGAAAATAAATCAGTGTACGATGACTTTTGAGGCTTATATTTTCTCCGTCTCTTCGTTTTTTTTTTTTTTTTTTTTGATAAATTTCGAAAATAAATCAGGCAATGTTTTGAAAAAAAAAAACTACTGAGTTTTATTTAGAATGTCATTGAAATGATGTGAAACAAATTTCGACTTCATAGTCGAATATAATTTCGCGTTATTTTGGTTTTATTACAAAATGTTAAGGTGTACGAACACTTTTGGGAGCCACTGTAATTGTTAAAAAATATTTAACTTAGTCAAAAAAAATTTTGAGTGGTCAAATCTTGCTTTTATGCATGCTCTTTCAGAAAAAATAAGTTTTGAAATTTCGAAAATGACCCCATTGATAGCAATACGAAATATGTAAGCATTAAGAGCCATTATTTTGAAATTCAGACAAAAAACGGAAATTTTGGCAGTGACCATTTTTGATTTTCCTAATTTTTTTATATGTCAAAGTAGGTCATGAGAAGTGAACATTCTGAAATTTTTAGCCTTCAAAAAAATTTTTTTTGCTCGTTAAAAATTCCCAAAGTTTGAGGTTTTTAAGCGCTTTTTTAGAAAAATTATAAAAGTCGCATTTTAGTGCGCTATAGCTCTTTACAGAAACACCACCTCACGGTTATGTTCATATTTATTGGTTGTACTGTATCTAGTGATGATGACTTCATAGTTATTTTGGTTGGGGGTTGTTGCTTTCTTCAGATAAGGGGTCGAAAATTATGGATTTTATCTGTTTTCGTGCAAGTTTAACCTGCGTTATTCCCCCAAAAAGCCACCCCCCCCCCCGAAAAAAATGTAACATATACTGAAAGTTTATACTATGAAGATAGTAAATGGCACAAAATTTGTTTGAGGTTTATTTTTTTTAGGAGAAAAGTACCCTGATATTTTTCACATTTTCAAAAATTGTGCTTTTTTGATTAACTCAAAACAGCATCACTAGGAAAAAAAAACCTTTTATATATTGTGGTACCTGGCTATGTGTAAAACATCAAGAAAAAGAAAGCAGCATGGAATCTCTTCTTGTTTTCCAGAAAATAGTTTTTTTTTGCAGCTCATTTTTTGCGTTTTCTCCTACGTAAAACGTGTGTCCAGTATGCAGATTAGATCTGCTAAAACTTAAAGGATGTAGTGATATATATATACTAGTTGACCCGTGCGGAACTCCGCACTGTTCTTCAAATCGTTTCATAAGTCATTTCGTTCTTTAAAAATTTCAAAGGAAGAACTTTATGAAAAAGAACCGAAAAAAAGTACACGGAAAAAGTAAGCGCACAAGAAAAGGCATGTAATTTGAAGACATCGGTAACAAAACCTCGTTAAAGATAACGTTGTGATAATTTGATCATCGCTCACCTTTTGGTTGTACGTAATTTCAATGCAAACATAAATATCATTAAAAGTGTGGCTGAGTAGGAACTTGTGAAAAAGCAGTAATTGTGCATGTGAAAAAACAGGGTGTGGCAAATACAGTCCTGCCCATGTGAGCATCTGACGGGAAAAAAAGAAACATTAAAGAGATATTTATTGGCACGGATTCGAATTGGCGCCATTCTGATTAACAGAACGACACTCCAACAAACCTAGTAATTGCGCCTTCCTTTTCGAATGCTATTCATTGAAGGAATGCGTAGTAAAAAACAGCAAAAAAGCTTTTTGCCGAAAGAAAGTAATCAGATAATGCGTCTATGTTTTGTCATTAGGCAGCATGATACGACTCAAAATTATTCGTATAACATGGAATTTGATTAAAGAATGACGAATATCTCACGTAGCAATTGAAACAAACATTCTAGAGAAGTAGTAGATTCGATTGAAAAAAAATAAGTGTTTTTATTTTTGAAATTTTAACAATTTCCCATAGCAGGCTTCTTAAACCTATACGGCTTAAATGCCTGCACTTGTTTTTCTTTTAATCGAACACTTAAAATTCAAAACCGAAACCAGTTGAACTGAGTCTGTTTTTTAAGTGATTTTTCGAACGTAGACAAAATGCTTTTTTTTTTCAGCCGAAAGCAGAGGAGTAGAAAATGATTTCTAACTAATGACGTTGATAATAATTTTAATGTTTTATATCGCATTCGCGCGAATAAAAAAGTAAGGTTTACTGGGAGAAACTCGTAGTTTCAATTTGGCCGGCGTATTTTTTTTTTTTCATTTGTACAAAAAATTGAACACTATTATTAGAAAAATCTACATTTCAGCTTACAATGAAAATGTTTTCCTGCACAAAAAGGATTCCCTTGAGGTAAATCTAATAATTTTTTGTTCTACATTATGCTTAGTGGTCTGGATGAAGTCAAAGCTTTAAAAAAAAGGAAGAACACCCTTCGATTAACAGTCAACTTGTCCGAATGATAACTGTAGCCTGCATAAAGGAGTCGAAACACCAAGTAGCATTCCCACTGCATTTATTTTATTACGTCTGTATGTTATGAGTACATGTAATGCGTAATACTAATATAAATTTGATATTATGTCGTACAGCCCAAACTTGCCCGAAGTTCAGATAGTTTATAGCCGAACGCTCTACCGAAAAAAACTTATCAATTTAACCGAACAACTAAGTCCAGTGCTTTTAAGCTTTATTAAAATATGAACACACACACACAGGCTTTTTTTTTTTTTTTTTGCGAAAGCAACGTAAAAAAATGGAAAACTGCATTAGAACTTTGCTTTAAAAAAATGCATAAGAACTACAGGCTGCATCAAGGTTTTGAAACAGCAATGGGCGTTTTCGAAAATTTGATTTTTCGACCGTAAGTCTATTTTTCGTCATTAGCCAGTCTGATAAGTTTTAAAATGAGAGGGGAATAATATATAAGATAAGATATTGAAGAAAAATGTTTTTATTTTTGAAAATTTTTACAATTTGTTACAGCAGGCTGTTTGAACCGTTAGAACTTAGATGGCAGCACGTGTTCATCATTTAACAGCACGGTTAAAATACAAAATAAATTGAACTATGCTTTCGAATGTAGTAAAAATGTGATAAGCTATTTGTTTTTTAGCAAAAAGAAGAAAAAATATATATTTTACCCTTCAAATTGAGATAGTATTTTATTTATTTGTACAAAGAGTCAAAAACTCATTAGAAGAATATATATTTCAATATACGATTTATTATTATTTTTCTGAACAAAAAACAATTCTATTGTAGTCTGAAATCTTAAACCTGTTACTTATATTTTCGCTTACATTATGCTTTAATTTTCTTTCCAGAGCCAAAGCTTCAAAAAAAAAAAAAAAAACACGCGCAATTTCGAAGTAATTTAGCACAAAATCACTGAATGTTTTCATATCAGCAAGGAGAACTTCCTTCTCATTTATTCTATTCCCTCGTAGTTGTTATCCATTTAATTCAGTGTTCATGTAATGCGCGATATTTCTCTATTTTTTTTTTTTTTTTGTTGCAGATTGTTCGGACGTGGGCCCGAACACGTAATCTCCTGGTTACGAAGAGAACGCTCTGCCGATCAAGCTACTCAGCTCTGTCGGTCATAGCGCAAATTAAAGTTATAAGTTTGACCGAAAACCTTATTCTGGTTCTTTAAAACAGGTTTTTCGGCTAAAAGAAACAATTTTCAGACCTTGGGTCTATTTTTCGTCAGTAGCCAGCACCATAAGCTATAAAATAAGCCGTAAATCAAAGAAATCGATCAAGAATTGAGGGAAATTTGGCGTAGAAACCAAAAACAGGCTACAGAAATAATATATAAGGATATATATATATATATATATATATATATATATATATATATATATATATATATATATATATATATATATATATATATATATATATATATATATATATATTGTATCAATTTCAAAATAATTCTTTCTTATTTATGTCCATAGCAATGTAAGAAATTTCATGAACAATATTTGCTTCACTTTCCTCTAAATGTCTATTTTCTATGTCATCTTCAAATACCTCTAAAAGGCTGTCGGTTCTTGATAAATCGGTATTATTCGCTTTTTTTTTCTTTTCTTTTTTTTTTTTTTTTTTTGCTTTGTATATTGGCTAAAAGCAGCTTGAATTGGACTTTTTGTTAGATATTCGTTCGGTTGGAATATTTTTATGGCTTCAATTATCTCTGTTCTCATTGCATGTTCTACTTGGTCGGGCGTCAGTTTTCTCCCGGTTTTCTCACCATAAAGGAACTTTTCATAAAGAAACTCTTTTTGTTTCAATAAAAATCGTGTACTTTCACGAGTTGGGAGAGCCCACCCCTCACATGGGATTTGCAAAATGTTTTCTTCTTTGCTTGTTCCCTGTTGAATGGTAGATGCCTGACCAAGACCATAAGAAACGGAACTTTTATGTCCTTGCAGCATGTTGACGTAGTTTTTCTTTACTCCATCATACGATGTTGCTACTTTTACATAACTAGGTTTTCCAGAGTAAATGTGCTGTTCGTAGTCATCTTTTTTGAGAAAAGTGCTCATGCAATATGGTTCTGAGCAGAAAAAGGAAGCAGCATACTCTCTGTACAATCTTCGTCGTTTCTGTGCTTTGACAATGCTTTGAGGACGTTGATATCCCGCAAAAGAGAATTCCGAAATAACTGAGTGACCAGATTTAAAGAAAGTATCTTTTGTAAATGAAATTTCCTTTCCTTTACCGACGTCGAAATACTGCCATACTTTTAATCCCGAGCTGTTTGTTTCTACCGAATGATCTAAATTTATATTTTTGATTTTCTGAAATTTACATACTGTTTTTGTGTCATTAATTTCATTAATGGACACTTTAGATTTGCTCACTCCGCCCATGTAAAGTAGACTCTCCTTCAAGTCTGAGGCATTACATATGTCTCTTCCCGAATTTAGGAAAGCACTACAATAATGCTGAGCATTTGCTGCCTTCCTGTCACTTTTTTAATTTTAACGTTGCTCGAATTGGTAAGTGAAGTTATTTTAAGTTTCTGACAAATAAAATAAAATTTAGAGAACAGCTTTCTAGAATTAAGTAAATACTGTATTAGAGGATTAGAATTGACAAACATGGAACGGAATGGGCAAATTGCTAGCAACTATTTTGGCTTAGAATTATGCTCTATGTTAATACTCTATGTAAATATAACCACACTGTGTATGGATAGCTGAAAGAAAATTATATCATAAAAGCTATATATATATATATATATATATATATATATATATATATATATATATATATATATATATGTGTGTGTGTGTGTGTGTGATATCGATTTATCGTTTTCTGATTTACCTGCAATTAAAATACCCTCAATTTGTAAAAAACAGAAAATAAAGTATTGCTAGTCTCTTTCTCTATACACACATATATACATTCTTACTACATCCCTTTAAGTTTTAGCAGATTTAATCTGCATACTGGTCACACGTTTTACGTACGAGAAAACGCATAAAATAAGTTACAAAAAAAATTAATTTCTGGAACAGAAGTAGAGATCCCATGCTGTTTTCTGTTTAATGATGTTTTACACATAGCCAGGTACCATAATATATAAAAGGTTTTTTTCCCTAGTGATGCTGTTTTGAGTTAATTGCGATCAAAAAAGCACAATTTTTGAAAATGTAAAAAATATCAGGGTATTTTTCTCCTAAAAAAATAAACTTCAAAAAAATTTTGTGCCATTTACTCTCTTTATAGTATAAATTTTCAGCATATGTTACATTTTTTTTCGGGGGGTGGCTTTTAGGGGGAAATAACGCAAGTTAAACTTGAGCGAAAACGGATAAAATCCATACTTTGCGACCCCTTATCTGAAGAAAGCAACAACCCCCAACCAAAATAACTATGAAGACATTATCACTAGATACAATACAACCAATAAATATAAACATAACCGTGAGGTGGTGTTTCTGTAAAGAGCTAAAGTGCACTGAAAGGCGACTTTTCAAATTTTTCTAAAAAAAGCGATGCAAAACCTCAAACTTTGGGAATTTTTAACGAGCGAAGAAAAATGTTTGGAAGGCTAAAAATTTTAGAATGTTCACTTCTCATGACCTACTTTGACATATAAAAAAATTAGAAAAATCAAAAATGGTCACTACCATACCTTGTCTGAACTTAAAAATAATGGCTCTTAAGAGACTTTTGCCCTTATTTTGGGGCGCAATCGTCTGGAATAGCCAAAACCTAACATGAGGCAACAAACCTTATACAAGAGTTTTGTATATCATCACACTCGTATCAAAAAATAATGCCTAATTATTCGATACATGTATGGAGGGAAACAAGAGCCGGCAAAAGTTTTCGTTCGATGCATGTTCACCCATGCTCTCGTTCTTTGCATTAAAAAAAAATGCAATCATGAAACACGTGTGTGAACTTTTAATTTATTTTTGTACTTATTTATTAACGATGTTTTTTGTTTATGTTTGTTTGTTAGTTCAGTTTATGCAGCAGAGATACGAAAAGCTATAGCACTGTGTTGCACCACTTTTTCAAAATGTGATGTAACTAATGCAGACGAAAGTCACCGTGTTGAATTAAGGTACTAGTTTCATTCGTTATTCAAAAAGTATTGTACTTTAAACAGACAGTTTTTGGTTTAAATCGTCAACTTCTATTATTAATTTTAATACGTCTCCAATGTACGTTCCTTTGTGGGGTTTTTTCCCCAAATACACTTTATTGTTGAAGTATTTATTTTCATATATGTACGCCACTGGGATTGGCGACTTGTTTACTTTCTATCTTTGCAAAAAAAAAAAATCATGTATATATCGCAACCCTGCTTGCTCCCGTTTTTTTCTTATTTTACACTAGCTGCATCGGCCGGCTTTGCCCGGTCTACCTCATTATTAAAAGTTTTGTCAAATGACGCATGTTCAATAATAATCCATTATCATATTTAGAATAATAATTTAGATATTATAAAAACTCGTATTTAGTTTTGGACATTAGTATCTAAACATGCCCATTTGAATGAGAAAACCTCATAAACAAAGTTAATAGTCCCCTAAATATCGCATTATTCAAATGTTTAGAGAAAAAATTTGCTAAAGGGTATTAAAATTAAGGCAACAGTCCCGCATTAGTGTGAGCAGACTCGATAAATTTTCATAATAATTAAGAGAAGTCCTCAAAAACCAATAGTAGAATCTCCACATTAGTCCCTAAAAATCCTTACTTGAGTGAGCAGAACAGTTGATACAATCATCATCTAAGTAAGAACAACAGTTCTTAAAAATTCCCATTAGAATGAGGACAATTGTTTCGCAAACTTTTAATATGAAAAAGAAAAGCAAGGATAAAGACATAAGTTTCTAAAATTCCCTGTTAGAATAAGGGTGGGGATTTTCAAATCAACGTCATCTGAAACATCATCCATCAACGTTTCATCTTAACCGTCAACAGTTCCTCTAAAAAATATCTATCAGGATAAAGGAAATCGTTCCACCCCTCCCCCCTCCTCAAATACAAAATAAAATCAATATTCGTTTTTCAAACCCCATCAGAATTGGAATAATAGATTAAGTTCCCTTTTGAATGAATTCTCCAAAAGTGATCATTAGAATATTGTGGTCAGTCCCTCAAAATCCACATCAGCATCAAGCAGTCTTTAATAACGTTACATGTGCATCTAAAACTGGTGATTAGATTAAACTTAACGGTAAAAGTCTTTATTAGTATAGCTAAAATCATTGATTATATTAAGCCGGCAATAAAAAGATAAAAAAGAAAAAGAAAAAAAAGAAAGAAAGAAAGAAATCGCGGAAAAAAACCCGAAAGGAAAATTTTTGAATCCCCGATTACAGGAAAAGTCTCAAAGCAAAAGCAAGAATTTTATTTGTTCACACTTGAGGGAAAAAATAGCAACAGGTCTTTCTTTTCAATGATTTTATTCACGCTAATACAAACTATAAAAAATTAAATTGGCTTTCTTACTTTACTTTTGATGAATATCGGCCCTTGGTGGTTTCAAACACAATAGAAGAAAATCTTCTAAAGAGGTGTGGCTTTCTACCGATGCTAAAATCGAGACGATATGATAATTATTTCGGGTAGAAAGAGTCATTTTAAGCCTTTTTTGGTTCCTGAAAGTAAAATTCGAACGGTTGTTTTTTTTTTTTTTTTTTTTAATGACAGGGACCCTATGTTCTATTCTGCAGCCCTGACAGCGTGTACGAGGGGGGACCCAAAAATAACCGGATTTTTGTCTTAAAATATTTATATATTAGTTTATTCATAAAATTTCTTTTGTCTCCTTTAAAGTGTTCATCCTTAGATGCAATACACTTGTTAATTCCTTTTTTTCCAGTATTAGAAGCTCCCCTGGAACTCTCTAACTTTGAACATGGCCCGTGACCGTTGCGAAGTAGTTTTTACAGCCTCTACATCATCAAAACTCTTCATTTTCAGGTTTTTTTTAATCCTCGGGAACAGAAAAAGATCACAGGGAGCTAGTTCTGGCGAATACGGGGGTCGAAGAACGACTGGCCACCCCTGAGAGGCCAATTAGCGGTTAATAGTAAAGGTTGTGTGTACCATCCTTTCAATCGCCCTACCGAGTTCCAACTCACTCTTGTTTCTTCTAAATTTTCGTCAATCGTAAAACGACCACTCTCGTTGATTTTTTAGCAGATTTTTTCAACGTTTTCGTCATTTCGAGACGTTGAAGGGTGCTCTGAGCGAGCATGATCTTCAAAATTCATGCTACCGCGTTTAAAGCGCCCAAACCACTCGAAAACTTATGTACGGCTCATAGCATCGGTCTTGAAAGCTTGTTGAAACATTTGGTAAACTAATCCGTTGTCGACTTCTCAAGCAGGAGAGGCAAAATTTCAAGTTTAGTTTGTTCTTTTAAATCTGCCATGTAATGAGTTCGCAGGCGGAAAAAAACAGCACCTGAGAAAACCAAACCTACGATCAGACAGTATCAATTAAACTGACGCCACCTGCACAGCTGGTTTATGAAGGTCTCTGCTTGAGTCATCTAGCTGGAGGACACTCTACTACATCTAGGATTGGCATCGCACCATTAGTCCGGTTTCTTTTGGTCCCCCCCCCCCGTATGCAAAATTTCATAACGATCAGATGAGCAGTTAAGGCGTTATTGCATCCTTATATATTATTTCTGTAGCCTGTTTTTGGTTTCTACGCCAGATTTTCCTCAATTCCTGATCGATTTCTTTGATTTACGCCTTATTTTAAAGCTTATGGTGCTGGCTACTGACGAAAAATAGACCCACGGTCTAAAAATTGTTTTTTGAGCCGAAAAACCTGTTTTAAAGAACCAGAATGAGACTTTCGGTTAAACTCATAACTTTAACTTGCACTATGACCGACAGAGCTGAATAGCTTGATCGGCAGAGCGTTCTCCTCGTAACCAGGACAATGTGTGTTCGGGCCCACGTCCGGACAATCTGCATCAAAAAATTAGAGAAAAATCATGCATTACATGAATACTTAATTAAGTGAATAGCAAATATGAGGGAATAAAATAAATGAGTAGGAAACGCCCTTTGCTGTTATGAAAAATTGATGTGGTTTTGCGCTTCTGAAGTACTTCTGAATTGTGCGTTTTTTTTTTTTTTTTTTTTTTGGCTCTGGTAAGAAAATTAAAGCATAATGTAAGTGAAAATATAAGTAACAGGTTTAAGATTTCAGACTACAATAGAATTGTTTTTTGTTCAACAAAAAATAATAAATCGTATATTGAAATATATATTCTTCTAATGAGTTTTTGATTCTTTGTACAAATAAAAAAATTACTACCTCAATTTTATGGGTAAAATACATATTTTTTCTTTCTTTTTTTTTTTTTTTTTTTTTTTTTGCAAAAAAAAATAGCTTATCACATTTTTACTGCATTCGAAAAGCTACTCTTAAAAATAGTTCAATTCATTTTGTATTTTAACCGTGCTGTTAAATGATGAACACGTGCTGCCATCTAATTTATAACGGTTCAAGCAGCCTGCGGTAACAAATTGTTAAAATTTTCAAAAATGAAAACATTTCTCTTCAATGTCTTATCTTATATATTATTTCCCTCTCATTTTAAAACTTATCAGGCTGGCTAATGGCGAAAAAAAGACCTAAGGTCGAAAAATCAAGTTTTCGGAAACAGCCCTTGCTGTTTCAAAACCTTGATGCAGCCTGAAGTTCTTATACCGGTTTTTTTTTTTTTAAAGCAAAGTTCTAATATAGTTTTCCAATTTTATACGTCGCTTTCGGCAAAAAAAAAAAAAATAATAATAATAGCCTGTGTGTGTGTTTATATTTTAATAAAGCTTAGAAGCACTGGACTTAGTTGCTCGGTTAAATTAATAAGTTTTTTTGGTAGAGCGTTCGGCTATAAATTATCTGAACTTCGGGCAAGGTTGGACTGTCCGACATAATATCAAATTTACATTAATATTACGCATTACATGTACTCATAACATACACACGTAATAAAATAAATGCAGTGGGAATGCTACTTGGTGTTTCGACTCCTTTATGCAGGCTACAGTTATCATTCGGATAAGTTGACTGTTAATCGAAGGGTGTTCTTCCTTTTTTAAGCTTTGACTACATCCAGATCACTCAACATAATGTAAGCATAAAAAAGTATTAGATTTACCCCAAGGAAATCCTCTTTGTGCAGAAAAACATTTTCATTGCATGCTGAAATGCAGATGTTTCTAATAGCAGTGTTTGATCTTTTGTACAAATGAAAAAATACTACGCCAAATCAAAACTGCGAGTTTCATCCAGTAAACCTTTACGTTTTTTTGTTCGTGCAAATACGATATAAAATAGTAAAATTTTTATCAACTTCATCAGTAAGAAATCATTTTCTACTCATTTGTTTTCTGCTGGAAAAAAAAAAAAACGTTTTGTCTACGTTCGAAAAATTACAATTAAAACGCGGACTCAGTTCAACTGGTTTTGGTTTTAAATTTTAAATGTTCGATTAAAAGAGAAATATGTGCGGACATTTAAGCCGAAACGGTTAAAGCAACCTTCTATGTGAAAAAGTTCAATATTCAAAGATAAAAACACTTATTTTCAATCTAATTTATTACTTCTCTAGAAAGTTTGTTTCAATCGCTACGTGAGATCTTCGTAATTCTTTAATCAAATTCCATGCTTTACGAATAATTTTAAATCGTATCATGCTGGTTAATGTCAAAACAAGGAAGCATGATCTTATTATTTTTTTGCAACAAAAAGCTTTTATGCTGTTTTTTACCACGCATTCCTTCAATGAATAGCTTTCGAAAAGAAAGGCGCAATTGCTAGGTTTGTTGCGGTGTCGGGCTGTTAATCAGAATGGCGCCAATTCGAATCCGTGCCAATAAATATCTCTTTAATGTTTCTCTCTTTCCCGTCAGATGCTCACATGGGCAAAAGTATTTACCACAACCTGTTTTTTCACAAGCACAATTATTGCTTTTTCACGAGTCACTACTCAGCCACACTTTTAATGATATTTATGTTTGCATTGAAAATACGTACAACCAAAAGGTGAGAGATGATCAAATTATCACAACGTTTTATTTAACGAGGTTTTGTTACTGATGTCTTTATATTACATGCCTTCTCTTCTGCGCTTACTTTTTTTCGGTTCTTCTTTATAATGTTCTTCCTTTGGAATTTTTAAAGAGCGAAATGCCTTATGAACCGATTCGAAGCACAGTGCGGGGTTCCGCACGGGTCGACTAGTTACAAATAAACAAACTTAATTTCGCATTCATAATAATAGCAAGGATGATGATTTTAACAGAATTTAGTTTGCCAAAGGTGCGCTATATACTTAGCTGATTTTAAATCGAGCCATTAAAGCCTGTATTATTTATTTGACGAACTACTTTTATATGAGTTTTCGCCCAACTTAATGTCTTCTGTGTCTGTTCAGACGGTTTTGACTTTTATTGGCGTAATTTAGTTATTCGGCATTTTATTTTTCTTTTATATGGAACTTTTAGTCTTGTTTTTCTTAAAAGTACACTAAAAAGAAACAATAATGTATGGTGTCACCAAACGAAGTATCTTTTTCAAATTTGACTAAACGTTGCTGCTATATATACAATAAAAACTATCTCCAGTTAAAAAATACGCCAGGTTTGTAACGAAATAGCACCAGTATTAAATAAGATTTTTTTAAAAACTACATTACTAATGGGAGTAATAATAATAATATTCTAACGTAAAACATGAAAATTAATTCGTAATTCAACCAGCAAATGAGTGAATTAAAATGTACTTGCAGCTTCACTTTATGCACAATAGAAGCATAATATACATATTTTTTATTTATTTTGCTATTAGGGATTTTTTTTTCTCAAATAAGTGAAATGGTACCTTTACTGCCACAAAGGTTTTTCTATACGCATTCAAATATTTTAAAATAAAATACTTCCGCTGTTAATAAAAATTAAAATCAACAAAAATTCCTTAGTTCTTAAAATAATTATTTACCCGGCATTTTTAAGCAGATAAAAAAAATATTTCTTGAAATTCAATTAAGTGTCAAATTATCCGCTAAAATTTCTGTAAGGAAAATTTTCAATTTATTCTTCGACATGAAAGCATGACTTCTCCTAACTTATATCGCATAGCATACAAAAATAAAAGATTGAAACTGGAAGAAAATACTTTTCTTTGCATGAAAAGAAGTAATTTCCTTGAAGTTCCATTAAACAAAACAATAAAAATGCAGACCGAATAAATTAATATATTTTATGCATGAAATGTAGCTTAAGAAAGTTAAATAAAAGTTTTCTAATTAAGCAATAAATAATATGCTTACAAGTTATTTTCAATTAGGGTGTAATTAATGGCAAAAGTTCTTTTAACGGAAGAAATTTTTTTATTTCTAAACGCAGTTTCTTACAAAATAACATTTCCGTTTAAGGAAATCTTTGTGGATGTTGTGCATCTAAAGAACGTGGAAAAAAGAAAAGAAAAATGAAACATAGAAATAATCTTTAGCAACTTATAATAAAAAACTGAAAGGGAAAAAGCATTTGCTTAATTAATTCCATAAAAAGTGGTTTTGTATCTAAAAGCTATTTCGGGACAAATGGAGCTTATTTTTCGGTAAAATATGAGGGCGGTCCAGTAAATAAAAAAACGTTTAAAAAAATTATTTGTTTTCAACAAGCGAAACATTTTTTTTCCACATATAATTTGCTTATTAAATAAAAGAAAGCATTTTGCAGGATACTTCAAAAATATAATTTTAATAGCAAAAAGTAGTTTTCATATTGCAAATAATACCATTAACTACTTAAGAACAACTACTGCTACAGTCCCTTTTGTACGACTGTTAGTAACGACATTCAATATGCATGCATGAAAATAATAAAATATTGAAGAGTTATTTCTCAAAGCTAGATTTTAGTTGAAAAATATAACTATTGAGACTCACTAGAAAAAATATAACGTGCTGAAATTACTTCTGCTCATTAAAATAATCGCAAATAAAATGGTGTAGCAATGCTCATATCTTAAGCTTCTTGATTTTTGAAAAAAAAAAAAACATATTTTAAGTTTAGTTGGTACCTTGTCAAAGCGTATTACTCAATTGCTAAGCTATATGTACTTTTCTGAAAAGATTTTATTAACTTATAATTTTCAGTTTTATTTCCTAATTTATTACATTTTAACAAACAGGATTTTCTAAAATGAAAAAGAAGAACAATTTTGACCAAAAAAAAAAAATGTTTTTAAGGAAAAAGTGCAAGTCCCTGAAGCAAACATTTTATTTCAGTACAATTGTAAACATATAAATAAAATGCAGTGAAAACTGCAGCATAATATTTGAAGTACATAGTTTAATTGCAAAAGAAACAAATTCTTAAAATTGACGTTTTGAGAAAAGCGCGTTTGAAAGTATAATTGTACACACTTTTCTGCTTTCTTGCCTCATTTATATTTTAATTGAGTTACTTTTAATCGACATGGAAACATGACTTCGGTGTCGCTTGAAAGCTTTTGATCTAAGTATTTTGAATACATAAGAACTAAAAAATATATTTTTTAAAGGTTTTTATGTACCAACTACCCATAAATAACTCTCTGAGTTTAAGAATTTTTTAGTTTATGTTTCCTTTTCCCCTCAAGTCTGACTTTCTTATTTTATATGCATTATTTCTTGCTTTTTTAATATTTTTTATCTGATTTTTTGCAACATTATTGTAGATTCTTTACAAAAAAAAAAAGGTTTTACTTATTCTCATTTAATAGTTTTTTTTTTTCAATTTGTTTTTGCAACTATTTGAGCCGTATTGAGGTCTGAAGACTAAGCGTTTTTTTTTTTTTTTTTCTCACTTATCTTATTTTTCTGATTTCAAAGTTTGGAATTCATGTTTGCTGTGTGTATCTTGTGCCACGATATTTTAGTTACAAACTTAAACCTAACATTGTTGGAACTGAAAAGGTACACATGGCTGAAACAATAGTTTTATATGTTAAGAGGCAGAAAAATAAGTTCGAGTTGACACTCAGATAACTTAAAGTTCACTTTAGCCGTTTGTTTTTACTTTTTCTGTGAATATACAATATTTGCTTCAAAGATAAAATATTTCCGTGAAATATTTCTCTAATCTTTTATTCCCTTTTGATCCGGTACTTCAAGATTCCGGAGGATATTTCAATGAAGAAAAGATAAATTCATTTCTTCCGTCGCTAAAGCTTAGTGGAAATATTTGAGCAATCCGTGTCTTTAACTCAAAGGCAAAAGAACCAAGTTTCTGCAGAAAGAAAAACCTATTTCCTTTTGTTTTGCTCCTTTTCCTTTTCTCATATAAATGCAAATATTTTTTTTTTAGTATCGTGTTTCACATAATTGTTTACAAAGGAGCTTTTATCAAAATCGGTAAAAATAACATTATTTTATTTTATTATTATTATTTTTTGATATATTAAAACGTTTGATGTATTTATTACAAAAGAAAAGTTTAAGTGTAGTTAAGAAACCATTTTAGTTCTTATCTGATTTTAATTTTGATTTTCAGTCTGGCAGGTTAATACTGGCTACATTAAGTAAAATATTTCATTAAGGCAAAAAAAAAAAAAAAAAAAAAAAAAAAAAAAAAAAAAAAACAAGTTCTTTGCTCAAGTAAAACCTATTTCCGTTTGTTTTGCTCCTTCTCTTTTTTCCTATGAGTACAAACATTGTTTCTACTATCATGTTCCACATAATTCATTAGAATAGAGCTTTTACTACAAAGCACTTAAAACAACAATTATTTTTTAATACCTTAAAAAGTTTGATGCATTTATTACAAAAAAAGGAGTTAGGTAATAATTTACGTCTTATCTGAATTTAGTTTAGATGCTGAGCTTTTTCAAACTTGACAGAAAAATACTGGATACATAAGTGCAATATTCCATTAACGTATTTCCTTTCGTTTTGCTCCTTCTAGTTTTGTCATATGAGTGAAAATATTTTTTCTACTATCGTAATTCACATAATTGTTTACAAAGCAGCTTTTATCACATGCACTTAAAATAACATTTATTCTTGATAGCTTCAAAAGTTTGATGCATTAATTTCAAATATGTTGCTGCAAAGAACGGTGTGAAAGAAATAAACAAGCACGATGAAACGAAAAACAAGCTAATAAAATTAAGCCTATAAAATTGTTTAGAGCAGTAAGTTAAACCAGGGCTAAAGCAGAACTACATGTAAGTAATATGTAAACAGCCCGGTTACCCCATCCAGACGTTTGAATTATCAGTCTAGAATAGAGAATAATCGATCTGAAAGCAGATGTCATATTGATTGAAGCTGAGAGTGCCAACAAACAGGTAAATAATTTAACTCAGCAGCGAGAGTCCGCAGACATGATGCAGTTCAACTCGTAAATTGAAGACAAAGTTTGGAATACATATTACTTTATCTACCAGTTTATTGACACTCTCAGATGCAATGTGATGACATCTGCCTCCAACTCGGTTATTCCCAAATACGTACTGATAAGTCCAAACAAGGACAAAACTGCAGCCGAGCTGTCGGTATATTGCATCTATAAAAGTTCTCTGAAAGGAAAAAACTATAACAGAAAGCCTTTCTCTTCAATTAGCGTTAATCAGGAACATTCTGCCAAGTTGAACATCCTTGCCGGTTTTTGAAAACGATGATATTTGGCGCTACTAAGTTCCAAAACCAGCAAACAGTTTTCGATAGTGTCTTGATGTAATAGAAACACTATCCCCACTATCAGCTCGCTTTCGAACTTAGGGGAGGGTAAAATGTGATCGTTTCCAAAACCGTCAAAGATGGCAAATTTTTCTCAATTGATCCTATTTCTAAATTGTTTACTTATTACAGCTACATCAACCAACGAAAAAATAATAATAAGATTCCTAAACAAAATAATTTGCATTTAGTATATACTAAGAAATCAATGACAAAAAGTAATAATTCGATAAAAAGTTTCCTGAAAATGAAGAAAAAAAATCATTTGAACTTTAAAGTCTTAAATTCAAATTATGTTTTTCGCAATCACGAATTGCGATAGGACTCCACTCATTGCGTTTCCTGTTTCTACAAATGGAATGGAATGGAAATAAGAAAGAAATTTGCGCCCGTCATGTTATGACTGGTGATTTTATAGATTAGATGATACGGCGCACGTAAATAAGAAAAAAAAGCGGTAATTAAGGTGGTTATTATGGCCGATTTGCAATTCTACACTCATCATAAATTTTACATGATATTTTTCTTTATTATTTATTATCAGTGATAGGAATTATTAATCTGTAAATATTGTTTTTTGATGAAGTATGGCCATTTAATTTCATCTTTATAGGTGTTTTTCTTTTAAAAACATGATTTTACACGAGACCAACCTTTTGTTAATGCAAAATCGACTTGCGTTAAGCAATAAAAGAGAAAAAAAATGAACGAAAAAGCAAATGATTTTAAACAATAGCGACGAAAATTAGTTCTTTTAAGAAGTATCAAAAACAACGAACTAGACTTATTCTCGTCGTCATTGTAATCTAAAAAATCGACCAACATCAACTGTGGCCATATGAGAGTAATAAGCCATTCGTGATTTCTCCAAAAACATATCCTACGAAATAAAAGACAAAAAACAATAATAAATATCCGTTGTAAAATGAAAACAAGCCATAAACAACATACATTAGTTTGTACTAGAAAAATTTGACGAACTTTAAGCCGAAATCAAAGGCATATGACAATATATTATTGATTTTTATGCCGCGCATTAGGGTCTTTTAATAGTTTCGTTATATCTTGCTCCGTTCTTTTCCAGAAAAAAATTTTTTGCTTAAAAAAAAAAAAAAAAAAATCTCGTGCGTTTCTTTCTTATCGCGTTCCAGAATCTCAAAAGGTTCTGAAGATTATTCCAATAAAGAACGCACATAAAAAGATTTCTTCCCGTCGCAACGCTTAATGGCGAGATCCATACAATCCGTGCTTCGAATTCAGAGGAGACGGAATAAAGATTTTTGCTAGAGAGTAGAAACATAGTTTTTCTTCACTTCCCACATTAAGTGATTTTTTTTTTTTTTTATAAAGGGAAACGATGGCACATTTGTTGTTTTCTATAGAACTTACTGTTTTCGACTGCACTATTAGTTCTTCAACTCTTCTTAATAAAGCAAAAGGTTCTAGCTCTAAACAATATTTGGAGCTTTCATTTCTTCTATATCATTAGTTTCAGAATGCGTTACACAAAATTAAACAAACGAAATAATAGTTACGGATCAATATTTTTTAAAAGGTGCACGATTACACCTGTAAGAAATATTCTGAAACGTTCCCCTGAAAAAAGGGACTACTAGTGTACCTAATTTCTGCCAGTGACCTATCTGGAAAAAGCAATTGTGTTTCTCGTTAAAAGTCGGTAACCTTCTTGAAAAGAACATGAATCTTTCTGACAAATTCAGAAGTCTTACCAATAATAGCTAGTAATGTTTTTGAATGAATCAATAACCTTCTGCAAAAACTTACATGCGTTTCTTGTAATACTTCTCGCTGTGCGTTTCTTTTTCTTTTTTTCTTTCTTTCTTTTTTTCTTTTTTTTTTTGTTGTGATAATTAATGTTTATTTTACAAAATCCATTAAAAACATATTATTTAAAGTATTGTCTATAGCGAACCACTAATTTCCCCCATATTTCTGGCATCTTTTTGAATCCCACGTCAGAAAAATGACACATCTTTTTTGCCTATCCAAGAGTCAACACAATTTTCGGCATCTTCATGAGAACGAAAGTGCCGCTCAGCCAAACCATGTGTCAATGACCAAAGCAAGTGGTAGGCGGTAGGGGCAATCTCTGGTGAATACAACTTGTTAGGTAGTACTTGCCACTGAAGTGTTTGCAAGTAGGTTTGCACCGATACTGCAGTAAGTGGTCGAAATTTGTCACGCTGCAAAAAGACCTTGTCGTGTTTCTGCTCGTATAGCAGCCGTTTTTCCATGAATGCTCGGCTTTATCCAACATTAGTCAGATGCGATCTCCGGTGATGGTTTCGGGTACTTTAAGCTATTGAAAAGTTTTTTAGAGTGCACCAGGGCGTTCTTTATCTTTTATACCAAACCAATAGTTTTAAACCGTCTAAACCAATTTCTACAAGCTGTTTCAGACAGAGCATGATCACCGTAAGTCAAAACAAACGTTTTTTTTTTTTTGAGAATCAACTGCTAAACATTTTTGTATGGAATGATTCAGTAAAATTCCCACAAATATTCTTTTTTTTTTGAGCAATCACGATTGCTTATTGTTCTCACTTGACTGTTTTTGACGTTCCTTTGATTTTTCCCATCGCCACCCTCCGCACCATCACCGTCGGCGGGCTCCTCACGATGCTGTACCTCTAGCGAAAGCCGTCTCCAGGTTGCATCCATGTCCTACACACATGCGCATACATACACAACTACACACACACATACACCTACACATACACACACGCATACATACAGACACCCACACATACACACAACTATCCACACATTCATGCCTGCACACAGACAAAAACACATATGCCTACACACATACACATACCCCCCCCCCCACAGATACAAACACACATGCCTACAAACACATACACATAACCCGTACACACAAACACACACGCCTACATACACACACTCGTGTTGCGAAAAACATAATATGAATTAAAGATGTCAAAATTCAAATTAATTCTTTTTTTAATTATTTATTTATTTTTTTTTTTTTTTTCAAGATGAAAAATAAAGTTTTGTTATCTTTCGCGAAGAAACATACTCTGAAATTCCAGCTTGATTATAGTACTTGTATATTTATGCGTCACAATCAGAAATAGACGCAATCAGTTCCAGTAACGCCATCTGTTAGAAAACAGAGAGAACATATTCAAACTCTCCAATATCTTTCGCGAATGTGCAGTGAAAAATATAGTAAGTTAAATAATCATATACAAAAATAAATAAATAAATAAAATAAAGTAAAAATAATTTCAGCATAACATTTATCTCGTATGTTGTCAAGTTTTTTCAAGGTTAGGAAAATTGGAAGCAAAACTCTGCAATAAGCATAAAACATGAGATGGAAATAGGTAGATTTGAAAGAAATACTTACATAAGTTAAATAACTACATTTGTGCACCAGAAATAAAAAAGTAAAAACCACTGTCAAATAGCACAAATTGTAGATTACCGCAATAAAATAGGAAATAACAACGTCAAAAAGCACAAATTGCAGTTGCGAATATAAGTAGCATTTTTACGAAAATGCGTAGAATTATTGTACAATGCAAATAAACTTATTTTTGAAATTTAGAGTTCATTCACACCCTTTTGCTGCGAAAATCCCAGCAAAAAATCGTTTTAAAATATAGATTTCTAAGATATTGAGTTACTATATACCTTGCATTTGGTCTCCTAAACGGATGCGGGATTCCATACTTACTAGAAACTGGGCGAAAATTTTCCTTTATAAAAGTTTTTAAACTATTGCTTTGGCAATTTTCGAGAAATTTAAAAAAAAGGCAAACGTTTAAAAGTGTCCAGATGCTTTGGGCTATGTAGTGTATGTTGTGGTTTAAAATTTACTGCAACAAAAATTTCACTGCAGTTATTTTGTCATGCTATCCCATCTTTGTTTTTGCTATTTCGTTTTCCCATGTTTTTAATTTGTTTATGAACGTATCAAATTTGGGGTTATAAAACTGTCGTCTTGATTTACTCTGCGCAAGAAATTCACGTAATTGATTTAATATCGTTATTATACAACTATCATGCTTAAAAGTAGTACTATTAGGTTTTGTTTTTGTCGGATACCTTTGCTTCCACAAACTCACTTCCATAGCATGAAAAAAGGGGTTCATTGTAACTCCAAAACCAGAAACAACCTTTTGCACTAACACGAAGAAATTACTCAGTGGTTTACTAGATGGCGCCACAGACACAAAGGTAAAATTTGGTATAGCACTATTTAGGAAATAATGAGCAAGTGAAAGTCTTAAATCTTTTACAAAACTGACATTGCAAATACCATATTCTTAAACGAATCACTTCACATTATCAAATGGTTAATTTTTCCTTCGAATAATGAAACTTACGACGCTATAGATATATGCACTACATTAACTACCAGTTGAATTTTTGACAACAAACTTATATAAATTTTTTCAATTTCTCTTTGTTGGAATCTGAGGATGAAGCCTTTCATGCAAGTATGAAGCATTTCATGAAAGTCTCTCTCCCAACGAATGAGAGGGGCGTATACTGCAAATGTTGTGTACCAGCATCGTACGTGGCCGTAATTAAGTTAATAGCGCCTAATGCTTCGTCTCTATACTTACCCATCCGATCTGCTAGTGTTCTGAGAAGTATGGCAAAAAAACCTGGTTACTTTTACACAAAGCGTAGATTTTATGCTGTAAATTAATAATTCAGTCTCCAGGTATAATTACTGATAGAAAACATTCTACAGATAAACCTGTGCAATCGTTACCGTTGTAAAGTACAGGTGCCCCTCGTAGAACACGGTTAATTCGTTCCGTGTACCATCGAAACCGTGTTATACGAGACTTTTTTAAAAACAACATTTTCACTTATTTTAATGCTAAGGTATGTGCATGAGAAAATATATTTATATATATTTATATATATATATATATATATATATATATATATATATATATATATATATATATATATATATATATATATATATATATATATTTATATATTTATATATATATATATATATATATATATAAGATTATCGTGTTATATCGAGACCGTGTCCGGTGTTATATCAAAACGCTGTTATACGAGACTTAGAAATAATGTTAATCAAGGGATGTGTACCGTGTTATTTTGAAACCAAGTTTCATAAAAACAAAGTGAAACCTTTTTAGAGTTATCAAGCATTAACAGAATGTATAAAAAAAATGAAATTCCATCCTTTTAAAAAGCAACATTCGAGTTATATCAAAACCATGAAGTATTAAATTCAAGTTTCGTACAGTGTAATATCGAAACCGTGTTGCAGAAGTATCGTGTTATACGAGGGACGTCTGTAGCTAAATATGAACAAGAGTATTTAACAAAATATTATAACAGCGAGGAAATCCATTGTTGCTGGTGTGGCATTTCTTCTCATCTGCAGATTCCTCCCTCACCCCCGTTTCGCCAACACTGATACCCCCCTCCCCCCCCCCCGTCTCCTCTAAATGTCTTAAAAGGTAAGATTAAAAAGGGAAAGACAGGAGGAAGGAAATTTCGTGTCAACGGAACGGTGGGGGGACCATATTTGCACTAAATTTGAGAACGTAAGGAGCTAATATGTATCTTAATGTAAGGTATCAACTGTTAAAAGGTAATGATTTATACGTTTTGCACAAACGCAATATGTACAAACTAGTAAATTCTGATGAATATTGTAGAAAAATTCGTAAATGTAATGATTAAAAATAGTGTGTCAAACATATGAAATGTATAATACTAAATTACGTTAAAATTGTTAAGCGAAAACGAACAGTAGAAGAAAAAAATACATACATGAAGGGAAAAAAACAAAGTAAACTCAAAAATATCAAAAACACTTCTCCTTCTCTTAAAAATGGTGAACAACATTTAGTAAAACAAACAGAAATGTGCGGCAAAAGAAAACCACTACTGAGTCTCATTTTTCTGATTTTAAACCCTTAACTAATGACGTTCTAACCTGAAAGAATATTTTGCAACGTCCCAGATTACAGCCACCATCGTTCTGGATTTCACGGGCTCTCACTAGTTTAGTGTCAAATACAGGTATTTTTGAGAAAACTTTCCTAAGTTTGGCTTCTAGTTAGACATGTTCAGTGACTTCATTGCTGTTTCGTCTTTTCTTTTCAATCCACGGAAAATTTGAATCACACTTTTAAAAATTCAGGAAAATTTTTAAATAAATGTTACTGTAAAATAAAGATTTTGCAGTACAAAGAAAATTTTACCGTGAATTGTACCTGAACAAGAAAACGATTGCAACGCCAATTGGTACACAATGTGATTTACGGAGCGAAGTGATAATTTCTTCTTTCCCGCTCTTCCCGCGAGTCCATATAGGCTGGTGGTTAAGACAGCTGTCTCGGAACAAACTGATCTAGGCTCGAGGATCCTTTTTCCTCATTTTAGTTCAGGACAATTAACCGTAGCATTCTTGCTTTTTTGCCGTAACATTTTATAGTAAAATAGAATTTTAAGGTGAAAAGTATGCTATTTATCGTAAAATTGTGCAGTATGATAGTAAAAATAAATTTTGTGGTGAAAAGTACTAGCAACATACATGTCAGTACTTTTTACCGTAAACTGTCAGGAACATTTTAAACAGTGCAGAACAATCAAAGTTCATATGTTTACTAAATCACCAAAGTATCAAGTAAACTTTGAAGCCTTTGTCACGCAAGTACAAATGCCACTGACTTTTCGCATAGTTTTAATTCCCAGCACTTACTGACACTGACAGACACTTACAAAGTTAAGTAAAGAAAACAAATCTTGCCAGGTAATAGGTACGCGCTCTATACCATTTGGAGATTCTCGTTAACACAGTTTTATCGTAATAATTACACATACAAATGAACATGTTTTGAATTTCATGTAGAAAACACTAACTGTTAATACTTTAAAAGGTTTTTCAAGTACTATCCTTCTTGAAGAACCGTGTTCCGAACGAACGCGCAATGCAGGAAATTTGCTGTTAGGCATTTGGTTTCCCATTCTGCCTAAATGCGGCCATATTTGCTACGTAGCTTTAGAAGCTTGCCTGGTAAATCAGGAAATTGACAGGATATTACTAAAAAACATACACTATGTAACCAAAAGTATTAGCTTACTTTCAAATATTCATTCTTGTAAAAATTCGCGATAAAAAAGAGACCGATTGTTCTGCATTTTTATCACGTAAAAGGTATACTTCAGACAGCATTTTCCAATAAAAAATAATTTATTCATGCATTTAGGAAACCAACGCGAATTGCAGAAAAAAGAGGGTTGTTTTATCATCTTGGATCGCAAATAGCTGGGAATAAACTGTACGTTTTAGAAATTAGATTACTTACTATGTACAGCAGATATTTTGCGAGTTTTCATAAAAGCGTTACCTAAATATTCACGAAGATTTATATTTATTTAAAATATACCAATTTTATTCTCAAATTTTTGGCTCATCACACGCAAAGTTTTCGATCTGACCTCACCAAAAAAATAAAAATATTGAAAATTTGATGGAAATGAACATTTAAAGAAAACTTTAGAAAGATAACGATGATTAATGAGTAAAATTTTAATGATTCTCGAATACATAAGTAATCATATTTAAACGATAATATGTTTTCTTCACGAATCATACTGAACACTTGATTATCAACTTGGAAACGCTCTCTTACTATTCGTCAACTTTCTGAGAATAATTGAAGCTCAGCTTATTAAGTCCTTGATATGTTTTGAAGTTTTTACACTAATAAAATGTAATTGTTTTACAAATTGTCACATATACTTGACTACGAAAATTTGAAAGTTGTGAACTGCTATTCATCTCACGTGCGCAGTGGGAAATTAATTGTTTTTATGTTTACATTTTGCCAAGTTTTTAAATTTTAAATTTAAGTTTCAATGATTCCAGGAATAACACTAAGATATCCTACTGTTGCTCTGAGGCGACGATATCTACGGCACAATACAATTTAATTTACATAAATTTCGTCCCTTTTCTAAAATGTAGAACTAAAGAAGACAACTTGCGATGATGACGCATTAATATAACAATTTCAGATCTAAGTCCCAATAATAATTTGCCTTCTGCTAATCAAAAGCGCTTGATACGCATAGTCTCCCAATGTACTAAAATTACAAGACTCTAATGCCATTATATATTTTATAAGGGACATATATCGATGACTTATATTTCAAAAACATCTTTAAGTGTGTGTGTACATCTACATTGGGGCGGGGGTCTCTAAGCGTGGCATGTGTACATGTACGGCACAATACAACTTGAATAATATAAGTATCGTCCCCCTCTTAAACTTAGCACAAAAATAAGACAGCTTTCGATATTGACGTATTAATATAATGTTTTAAGATGCAAAATCTAATAATAATGTTCCTTCTGCTAATCAAAAGTGTTTGATGCGCATAGGCTCTCAATGTACTAAAATTGCAAGAACCAAACGCTGTTATATCCTTTGTGAGTGACGTATCTCGATGAATTATTTTTCAAAAACATCTTTGTGTGTGTTTGTGTACATCTACGTTTGTGCAGGGGTTTCTGAGGTGCCAAATGTGTATCTACGGCACAATACAATTTAATTAACATAAATTTCGAACCCCCACTAAAATGTAGTACTAAGAAGACAACTTGCAATGATGACGTATTAATATACCGATTACAGATTTAAGTCCCAGCAATAATGTGTCTTCTGCTAATCTAAAGTTCTTGATACGCATAGTCTCCTAATGTGCTAAAATTGCAAGAATCTAATGCTATTATATCCTTTGTGAGAGACATACCCCGATGAATCATTTTTAACGACTCTGTTATCGATTCCGTTGTTAGATGGCGGCAGAGAGTCGAGCAAAGGTTTTTGTCCGGCTCCACAAAATGACAACCGCCATATCTCAACCCCAATGACGTATGAGACTTAAAATTTAAAACATAGGATTTTATTAGTTTTGCTTCTCCAGATTGGTTTCCAAGTTTCATTTATGATTTAAAGGACACTGCAGTTGGGTGGGTTTGAAAAATGTTGCTGGTAAGCTATTTTCTCGTAAATTTTTATGGTTGTTGAGAACTTCTTACAATTCTTCCTACAAGAATCATTGCTATGTACTATCATTAAGTCTATGATGTAACATTTAAACAGTTCAAATATCGATGCATTTATTACATTTCAATTGTTATTCATTTGTTTCAGCAACTGCTATTTTTTTGCTTTAAAATTTACATTTAGTAGATACGACTAATCAAGTAATTTTTCCATATATCATTACTAAAACCCAGTTATTACCTTTTACTTTATGACCGGTTTTTACGATCGAGATTGAACTATTGACTCATTTAAAAAAAAATTGTGTCATACCAGTTTTGAAACCACACATTAAGAACTTACTATTGACTACAATTCGTTATTATTAAACACTAGAAAGTTGACTGACAAGGTATGACGGGGGAAAATTGCTTCTACTCTTCTACATTTGAACAAGGCAATTGACAGTTCGGTGATATATTTTGATAGTTGAAGTTGTAACCCAAACTCTAGTGGATGAACCCTAAACTCTAGCAGATAGCGTTAATAGTTGACCCCATTTTCGTTTCTTCACTCTCCTAAAATGAGTATTACTAGTAAAACAGTTAAGCTACCGGATACAGTTCAGCCTTGTCACAATAATGCATTTTCCTGTATGTCAAACGTTACTAACAAGTATTATCAGATTATCACGCCGTGGCGCGAATTTCATTGTTCATGACGTAAGGAGCGTTACTTGATCATTCGCTATTATATATATGAGGATAATTGGTTTTGATTTACGCAAGGCTATCAAAAGATGTTAAAAGATTTGGATCATAATGAAAATTCCTCTTAATATGTAAAAGTTAACTGAATCATCAAAATATACATTTATTTACATGAATTAGTAAAATTTAGATATAGTGTCTAGAAAGACTCCTTCTAGGCCCTATACTTTAGATATCTAAATGATTTTTTATGCAGTTAGTGTAAGTGTTTGTTTGTTTTTTGTCTCAATACGCATCTAACCTTCTGATTGCATAGTTTGAACCACGCCCCCTTCATTCTAAATGCCTGTCGTTTTCTCGCTTTTAATATAGAGCAAAACTGAACCCAAATCGAGGGAACGAGGACAAGTAAATTTTTCCCGGAAGCTACTGCCATTTATTGAAGGTATTAAAAATTAATAGCAAAGAAAACAATTGGTTAATTTCTAAATTTAAATTTTGAAATTAGATAATCATCAATTTGATTTGAATTGTTCGGATTCATCGCCAGAGCAACGCGTTTATCAGATAACAGCCGCTAGGTAACTATGTCCTCTGTACTGGAAATCATCGCGGGCGCTGACGGAAGATTATTCTTGGATGCAAATGCGATAGGTATTTAGTATTCAAGGGGGGGGGGGCATGAGAACGGGTATCAATTGAATGAAGAAAAAACAAACGAAATTATCGAAAATCCTAAATGCGAACACTTTGATCTATAAAAGTGTTTTCTTCGCTTGAAACTTCAGATGCATAATATTTCTTCAAATTGATAGTTTATATTCATAGCTTGAATGAAACATATCTCACATGCGCAATAAAACTTGCTAATGTTTAGAAGACTGATAGCTTAAATTGTATATATATCTCTTATCTTACCATTAATAGATTTGTACCGAAAATATCAATCCACTATCATTACATGGTTGTTGCCAAATCAGCAAAGAAAAATAATCAAACTAAAGGTCTTGCGAGAGAAAATGGGGCTAACTAGAGCTTCCTAGCTCTCTGCTACGCCAACCTTACCCTATAACCATTTAAGCATCCGCCTCTTTCCAATTTCCCTTCTAAATAAACTAATTAACATCTTTAGTCTTGCCACAAAAGGTTAACCAGAGTAATTGGTTAACAGCTTGCCTTAATCTTCTCTCGGAATTGAATACATGCTGGAAGGAATGTAGGTAGGAAATTTATTTACAGAGTTCTTTGTGCATGATATGAAACTGTTATTTTTCATTAAAAGTGAGATATTCAGGTATATATTGAAAATGTTAGGGATAACAGTAAGATTCCGTTATGATTTTTGAATGTCAATTTGAATGCGGTTTTTTTCAGTGGAGGAAAACTTGTTAAAGTATTTCACAGGGATTATTATGTCTATTTCTTTCAGGCATTTTTTCTACTTTGTTTATAAAACAATTAACTAGCAGCACTGGTCACCAGAATTCATTCCTCCCGGGCAGTGGCGTGCATGTCCTTCGACACACGCTAGTTTACACACATACACGCGCATGCCAACACACATACACCCGTCTACACACACACACACAAGCGTGCACGCACACACCTGCACACATACACATGCCTACACACAGACACACATACACCCTTACATTATCTTATATTATTAAAAACTGAGCGTATGTATCTATGTATGCTCCTATGTATATATGTTGTATGTCCGAGTTACAACATCGATACATAGTCTCCCGAATTTTGTCTCCCGAACGCCGATGAACTGACAATCAAACCAGGTATCTATGGATTTGTAATTTTCCCGTCTTTATGTTTGGCTATTTAACAAAATCCTTCGATAATAATTAGCGGGAACATCAATTAAAAACTGCATTAATTATAACACTTGGATTTCGACATAAAATCCAATTTTCGAAGGCATTCCTCCATTTAAATTATTATTCAGTGCTTTATCTAAACTTTCCGTAACAATACTTTTATTAAAACTTTTAGCGTGAAGAAAATCAATAAGAAGAAAGGTCTGCTGCCGTTTATGTTTCTCTAATATGAACAAATAAAATTCTGGCATTTCTTTTGATGCTTTTCCTGTAATCAGGGGATTTGAAATGTTTCTTTTCTAATTATTTTTACGCAATCTGCCGCAAAATTTTATTTCCCCCCTTTTTTTTTCAAGCCTGATTGTTGAGAATGCGTTGTTGACATAATTTTATTTTCGAGGTAGATCGTGCAAAGCCGGGCGACGCAGCTAGTAATAACAAGCATTTAACACAATCGTGGCAGGCTTGGCATTTTCTACAAATCAAAACGAAAACAGATTTAACGTGCTCCAATAACTATTAACGAACACGGAGGATCTTCGACCGGTTGGCATCGAACTCGGTACTGTTCAGTACGAGTCCGATCAAGCTACTACGGCCTTGTGGCGAGGATACGGTGGCGGGGACTGGTGATCAACAGACGTTACGAAGATTACTGTGCAGAATGCTTTTTACACCCGTTATGGTCTGAGATCGACAGACATTTTTGTTTTAAGTACAGCATCTGTAGCTCTAAAATTTAATACCCGAACGTAAATAGATTTTTCAATTGGAGCAGAAGCATGTCGGTCAAGTTGGAACTGAATGCAAAATGTTCGCCGAGTAGTAATCACAGAACCACCTTTGCAAATAACACCTTAAAAACATTCAACTATGCTTCTCGCGCCACGTCATTCCAACTGCTCTCAAAAAGTGGCGTATACCGCTATTCATCAAATCACATCTTCTGCAACAGTTTTCCCCGCCACAACTCACACCCTGTCCTCTTCAAATACGAGTGGCTGATGCTTAACTACATGTAAACTGAAAGGGTTAAAAAACCAAACTAGGGACGAGGTTCCCTACCTTCCCATATGTACCGGGTATCCACTGAAGTCCCATGAGATCCTCATAAATTTGGAACGGCAGCTGCTATATTCATAAAAATGATGTCTAAGTTTACTAAATTGGTCATGCGATACTGAATAAAACCGCTTACGACGCACAGTGGTCGATTTATTGAATCTAGCTGGACAAAAATCAAAATTGCATCATTGTTATTTCGCGATAACTAATATTTTATTAGTAACTTAAATACCTATAAAGCAGGGAACTATGTCCATTTTGGACGGGAAGTTCCTGAGTTTTGTCCTGTAATGGGTTGAAGTTCGCATTTAGCAAAAGTGCATTTTGTGACCTTCTACATGGAAGATAATTGATTATCGTTAAAATTTGTCTGCCTAATTTTAAATTACTTATGTTTATATATTGTCATTGTGTTATCCAATGTTAATATTATTTATCAGTTTCATTAATTAAATGCAAGTTTTAGATGCATTTTTTTCCAAGATAAAAAGTGACGAATAATACACCATTTCATCAAAAGTTATTAGAGCAGCAAAAAAATTCTAAACGAGCCTCCGCCTTCTAATTTACGTTTTTATGTACCTGGTATATCTAAAAACATCTGGGCAAAATACTATAGCCGGATCTATCCAGCCATACGAGTATTATCAATTTTCATGAATCATGGTGACAAAAACTAAATTTCTATTCAATAAAGATGATCATGTTTGATTTCCTTTTCCCTTCAGTATGTTTTCTTAACTACCGTCTGCTGTTGAATATCGGCTGCTGTTTATTTTTAAACCTTTTTTTTTTTTTTTTTGCCTTTGGCAACTATAAGTAATTTTTATAACTATTCTAAAGTTTTTTTTTTTTTTTGGAATGCAGTGCAGATGGTAGCAATAACGTTCGTCTCTGCATACAGTGGCTCCCAAAAGTGTTCGTACACTTTGAAATTTTTTAGTAAAATCGAAATAACGCAAAACCGAATTCGAATATGAAGTCCTATATTTTTTTACATTATTCCTATGTCATTCTAAATAAAACCCTGTAGTTTTTCAAAATATTGACGGATCTTCTTTTTGAAATCGGTCATAAAACGAAGAGACAGAGAAATAATACGCCACTAAAGTTATCGTACACTCAAATATTTTCGAATTAATTCATGATTAAAATTTATCATGTCGTTTTTTATTTTTTTTTGTATTGTATTGATCCTTAAAAGTCATTTGGCTTTAATGTTTTGTTTATTTATTCCTTAATATTGTGCTTATTACTTTAAAATGGCTGGTATTCGTAAAAAACGAAAAACACCATTCGAAATTTGAATTTTTTCCTCATATTAGAGGTAAATTGGTTTGAAATGTCTGTAAATTAGTTAATTTATTCTATTCTATAGTAAAGTGCTTGATAAAGTACTTTAAAGAAAGTAATCGAACCGAAAACAAGGTAAGAAAAGGTCAACCGGCGAAGTTGACAAAGCGTGATCGAAGGTTTACAGTTCAAAAATTTATGAAAAATACACATTTGATTGCTGTAAAAGTTTCTACAGAGTTAAATGAAGATTTTTATTCTTAATTTTCACCGAAAATTGTTTGCCAAGTTCTCTGATTAGCTGTATTAAATGGGACCTCTTACAGCAGAAATTTTCTTTGCCGTGAGAAAAACAGAAAGTTTTCGCTTTTCGTCGCAAAATGAATGATAAATAAGCTCAAAACGTTTTGGAATTACGTTTCACTTACAGATAGAAATGAATTCAACATTTTTGGTTAAATTGTTGTATAATGGTAAATAGAAGAAAAAATTGAGAACTTAATCTTAAGAACTTAGTTGGAGCAGTTAATCTGGACAATGAAGGTGTTCTTGTGTGAGGGTGCATATCAGCACCAGGACTTGAAGTTCGGAATTTTTTGATGAAATAATAAATCATGCTGTTCATTTCAATATTTTAAAAGCGAATTTTAAATTCTTAGCCGAAAATTTGGTTATCGGAAACAACTTTGTTTTTTTTTTTAAATCAAAATAACGATAAGAAGCACACGGTTTTCAACGTTTGCGTCTAGTCTAGTGCCTCAAAAATTGTCCTAAAGTTTAGAAAATGCCCATTCAATCTCCAGATTTGAACTTAATGTAACATATTTAGAGATATCTGGAGGCTAGATTACGAAAAGACGGCTTTGAAACGAAAAAAGAGCTAGAAGCAGTAAGACTCGGAGTGTGGTTAAACACTTACTCAGAAATTACGCAAAAAAAAAATCTATTCCCAGACGTTTAAAAGGTGTTGTTGATATTGCATGATATTCTACCAAATAATAACGTAATAAAAAATTAGATTATTCAATGATATAGACATTTTTTAAAGTGTACGAAGACTTTTGTGAGATAAAATTTCCCACACTTTTTGGTTTTTGATTTAAAAAAAATAAGTTTTAGTATTTTTTAAAAACATTTCATGTAGTTCTGTTGAAAATTGATTATAGATCGTATAATTAAATACCTATTCCGAAATATTAATTCTAACCAATGGATAGAGTCCTATTTCATTGAAAGTCGTAGGTGTACGAACACTTTTGGGAGCCATTGTATGTAAGTGAAACAAATATATTTTCCTATTATTAATGTGTGTGAATTTATGCTGATTTAATAGTTTCATTGAAAAAGCAACCTCTTTTTGATGTTTGGCTTCTAAATAAGGACTCGAATAGCGTATATAATTTTGTGATTGAAACTTTAAACTTGAATGACTGTAAGAATGATATTAAGCTAAGTGTTGTAAGTACTGTAAATAATTTTTGTGTACACGTAAAAGACGAATGGAAGCGTTGCTCTTTCTCACAGAAAACTTTCTTGCGAAAACATTCTATTTGGTTAAAAAATGATATTATATTTGATGAAAGAGTTGTTAAAGAAGCTGTCATAAGACTTCCAGAATCTTCAAAAATACAGCAAAATTTTGCAACTCGCGGTCGACCTACAACAACTTTTGAAAATTTAAGCCTTAAAACTACAAAACGTAAAGTCGCATCTGTTATTCAAGATAGGAGTTCAGAGCAATTAGTTTTTGCCGCTCAAATTAGTCTTTGTTCTGCAGGAAAGCGAGACGCTGCAGAACTCTTACAACAAGTAAATGTGTCACCAAAAAGAGCTACTAGAATTCAAACGGCTTTAAAAAGAACCGTAACAAATAAAGTGGTGAAACTAACTCCTGACCAAGCTTTAGAGTACTATAAAAATACAAAACTGACAAAAAGTCAGTACATTGAAACACACAAATTAGTTAAAAATCAGAATGCAAATATATATCCATGTTATGAAAAAGTATTAGAATAAAAGAAAAATTGTTATCCAGATGATATATATATAACTGACATTTCTGCCGAAATAAATCTTCAGTCGCTTATAAATCATACAATATTGCGGCTTTCTCAAAGTGAATGTGAAAAATTCGAGGAACATTTAACGGTACATACTTCTTTCATAAATATGATTTTTAAATGGGGATGTGACGGAGCTTCTGGTCAAAGCACTTATAAACAGCAATTTGAAAGCACTGAAGTCTGTTACAATGATTCATCTGTGTTTACTATTTCATTAGTACCACTTCAATTAAAAAGTCAAGTAAAGGAGCTCTGGAAAAATCCTCGGCCATCTTCAACCAGATATTGCAGACCAATAAAAGTAATTTTTTAAAAAGAGACTCCAACATTAATTAAGAAAGAAGTTGATAAAATAGAATCTCAAACAGCAAGCCTTTGTCCTTCAAAAATAAAAATTAATGATAGAGAATTTTTGGTGGGACAATCATTGGTAATGACTATGGTTGATGGGAAAATTTGTAGCATTCTAAATGAACAATCTAATCAAAAATGTTACATTTGCGGAGCTTGTCCTAAAGAAATGAATGCGCTTTAGAAACATTCTCAAAAATCAATAGTTTCTTCCACATTCAGATTTGGATTATCAGGTTTACATGCTTGGATCAGATGCTTCGAGTGTCTTCTTCATTTGTCATATTAACTTGAAGTGAAAAAATGGCAAGTAAGAAATCAAGAAGATAAGGAAACGGTAAAAATTCGTAAAAAATATATTCAAGACAGATTTAGAAAAGAAATGGGCCTTTTGGTAGATATGCCCGAAGGAAATTTCTGGAACAACAAATGACGGAAATACTGCTCGCAAATTTTTTGCTAATCCGACTTTGTCATCCGATATAACGGGATTAGACATTGGACTTATGCAGCATTTTCAATAATTTTACAAGCCGTTTTTAGTGAACAAGAAATAAATGAAGATGAATTTGAAAAGTTTACTTTTGACACTGCGAAACTGTATGTTCAACTATATAACTGGTATTTTATGCCGGCTAGTGTGCATAAGTTGTTAATTCATGGAAGACAAATTATTGAGCATGCCATTCTACCAATAGGACGACTTTCTGAAGAAGCGCAAGAGGCTCGAAATAAAGATTTCAAAGCTTTCCGAGAACATTTCTCACGAAAATGTTCAAGGCAAAAAACTTTGGAAGACGTAATACATAAGTTACTTATTACGTGTGACCCTTTAATTACAAAGCTGAGAAGCAACTCTAAAAAACATGAGAATTTACTATCTAAAGAAGCTGCACTGTTCTTCAGAAACAATCAAAAGATAGACTACAGTTCCTCAGACAGTAGTTCTGCTGAAGATGACGAAAATTTTAGTTACTGACGCTTTTATTTTATGTAGTTTTATGTGAAAATTCTAGTTACTGACGCTTTTATTTTATGTAGTTTTATGTGAAAATTCTAGTTACTGACGCTTTTATTTTATGTAGTTTTATGTTTACTATCAATATAACGACCGAATCAAAACTTTTAACCCGGTTTGACAAGTCAAAGTATTTTTGTCCAGCTAGATTTGTGAAATCGACCACTGTGCGACGCACAGTAGTTCAAGGGCGGAAAAAATAGCCATTTTTGAGTTTTAAGATAAAAAATATTTCATGCCATAATTACTTAGCCATTGAGTTGTAGTAACTTACTCCATAAGAGTTTTTTGAAAAAAAAATCGTTTTTACAAAAAATAAGCCGAGATAGTTGAACAATTATGTTTTTACTTTTTTCGGACGTACGCCTTATACTTCCGTTTTAATTCATTCGTTCAATAAGGAGGACTAAAATTTAATAAAAGTCATTTCTGATTGGTTTTTCACACTTATAGGATGCATAGTACATCGTAATTAAAAATTTAAAATTCATCAAAATTGAAAAGTACCTGAAATAAAAAAAACATTATTTTCTTAAAAATATAATGAAAAGTATTGTGGAATGTACTTTTATCGGCGGCTTCCGTTGGGTTAAAATTTACATGTATCAATAGTTTAGACCCTCCTGTAAATAAACAACAACATTTTAGCTGCGACCACCTGCGACTGCAGTAGTGGTAGATGTTTTTGTTTGATCTTCGCTATTTACGAATTCCAATATAGTAAGTTAGAAAATAACTCGTAACGGTATGACGGGGGTAAATTGCTTTTTTATCAAAGAAATTGGTCATCAAATTTGACATGCTCCAGAATAACGTATGTCACAGTTTCACTACTTTGCAGGAGTGCCTAAAAACGTTTGTTCACTGCTTCCGAAAGTTGGGACTTTTGAAACATTCATTAATAAATATAGAGGATTTTTTAAAAACAGATTTACGTTGTTATGGCTTAATGCGGAGCATTATTCTACATGCAATGCAGTAATAACCTAAAAATGACAATTTTTGAACCCGTTTGGCTTTAAGGAAGATACATATGAGAAAAAAAATTTTAAAACTCATACAGAATTCTATATAAAAAGTTAAATTATTATTTTAAACCATTCTGTTCATAAAACAATGAAATTAGAAAATCATTAAACGTTTGAAATTTCTGATTTCCTTTTTCAAAATCATTCTAGTATAAAGCTGTTCTCAGTTGTTAACATTGCCAGAAAATATTGTTCGAGGGTATCAATTGCAATAAATAAGCCTTGCGTGTGGTATACGACTGATTTTATTTATATTTTTCACTAAAAACAGAAATGAATTTGAACTACAGAGAAACCCCGATTTCACGTTTCTCAGAGACCTGAATTAAACATAAAATACATAAAATTTGGGAAAACGTCTATTCAAATCCAAAAAGATAAAATATGGGAAAACGTAAAATACGAGAAATGTATAAAAAGCAAAAATCAGATAATTAAACAAAAATAGTAATAAAGGTTGCTACGATGACGCTTATAAAATGTAAAAATGCGATATTTTACGAAAAGAACATTATTGTACACACCAGTTTAGATCATTCTAACACAATAAGTAACGAATTCGGGAGTTTAGGTTGAAAATAGTCAGTAATAATGAGTTATGGAATCCAAAGTAAATACAGCATCTTCCAGGATTGGAACACTTTGCAAAGTTTTTTCCTGCTCTTTATGATAAAGAAAATAGACTTTCACTATTATTAAGCTCTTAAATGCAGTATTGAAAGAAGGGTCGAGTTGTGTTTCCTCTTCCTCTTGTTCATCTTTATTGGCAGCCGAAAAGTCCATAAGGTCAGATACGGATGGAGTAGAAGCGTTTCTGTTTTCATGGATTAACTTTCAACAGATTGGATTATGTTTAAAAATGCACAGATGGAAACACTTTTCTTAATTTTAAAACATTTTTTTCTCTTTTTTTTTAACTGCCGAGGGAAAACGTAAAATGCGGGAAATTCATAAATAACAAACTTTCCATCCGGGTTAAATTAATATTATTAGTGTATGGAAAAACTGGGACCTGATGATAAAAAACGTAAAATGTGGGGAAAACGTAGATTCGAGGGACGTAAAATCGGGGTTTCGCAGTGAATAAGATCAGCAAGCATGAAGATAAGTATTACCATGCAACAATTTTAACAATTTTCCAAAGCATTTTTTGAGAATATTCAAAGTTATTGAATTTTTTCCGTTTTTTTTGCCGTTTCGAACCACTGTGCGACGCCACCTGGTAGAAAATTGCAGAGTTAGAATATCCATCTTAAAAACGGAATGAGATAGAGAAAAAAAAGTGATCTACAAAGTTGTAGAGCATTATCGATTTAGCGTGGAACTACACCTTGTAAATATTAACACAAAATAGAGTGTTCGAAATGCGAATTTGATACTTCATGGTTATTTCCACTGTTACTTGTGAGAAATCGATCTAAGATTGGGGGGAAAAGCACGCTATAACAATGTACCCTTTTTTGACCTTTCGCTGTCCTGTTTTCTCGGGAAGATTATTATTCATTCTTATAGTTCATTCTTCAGCCAAATGCGCGATTTAGCCGTTCTATTCTTTGCATTAATGTCAAAAAAGTGTATTTTTGAATAAATCGTTGATTTACTAGTTTTATAATTCACGTTTTCCCCCTATCTCGAACTGTTTTTAGTAAGGAATTCTCACTCCAAAGTTTATGACCAGTCGGCGTCAAGAGTGGTTTTATTCAATAGCGCGTGGCTGGTTTACTAAACCTAAGAACAAAGCTGCAGCCGTTCTGAAGGAAAGAGGGTACGAAGGGACTGTCGTCGGCACCCTGCCCATATATATTTATATATACATGTATAACGTGGACGCTTACATGCAGGGCAGTACAGATATTGAGGACAACTGAAAGAAGAGATGCATGCTCGGCATTACGAAAAGAGATAAGAAAATAAATTCTTGGGTCAGAAGTCCAAGGAAAGTTTTAAATATAATAGAAAGAAGTAAGCGCTTGAAATGACGATGGGCTGGACAGATTGCTAGGAGACAAGGTAATCGATGGACCATTAATGCATTAGGCTGGTATCCACGTGAAGTGAAACGACAATTTGAAAATTGGCAGGCATCAGCTGGAAATCCCTAGCAGCAGACAAAAAAAAAGCAAGCAGTTGGAAAAGACCTTCATCCCCAGCAGTGGACTGACAATGGCTGAAAGTGATGATGATCATGATATATGTGTATGTGTGTGTGTGTGTGTGTAAACTAGCGTTATGACCGAGCTCAACCGTACACTGTCTTTCTTTTTCCTCCAAACTTTGAGCTTTGTTGCTTAAACAGTTCACCATTTTCATAGTTGATTATACAAAAGATCAAATCTTTTTTTTTTCTACCTATACCACAGTATCCATAATGTAAGAAAGGAGTTTGCTTTAAAGAAGAATAAAAAACTGATGAAGTTATCAGGTTTTTCTTTGCTTTATGCTCGAACGGAGCGCAATCCTTCATTTTAATGAGACTAAAATCGATTCACGTATCGAACGGTGTCTCTGCTTCGACAGAAATGTTTCATTTGAAATCTTGCAGTGACAGTAAAGCGTACTTCATATCGGAAGTTGAAGTTGAAGTTTCTAAAAACTGATGTCCCAGCATCCGATTCGTGATATTTTTTATTGATAAATTTTAAGGAAAGGGAGGATTTCGGAGTCCATAAAAAAAACAGCTAAGAATAATTTTTTCCGACCACATATTTCACCTTTTATCAAAATTTATGGTTTTAGTTCCTTTCCGTTAAAATTTTCACATTTGCTTTTTTTATTATTTTTTGACTCTCTACATTTTAGGTATTTTTACGAAAGTCATTTTTAAACGTTTGCTTATAGAGTTATACTATCTGTTTAAAAATGAATTTAATACAAGGAGAAGCTAATAAAAATGTAATAAATAAATGTAAATAAACAAATGCCTAAAAAGGTAAGTGTGCAAATGATGAGAATAAAGTGCATAGCCTTAATTAGCAATTTAGAAATTTGTTGAAGATGTGAAATATTGTACAGAGCACACACACACAAATTTTGTTTTCACCAAAAATGAGGTTTCTGAGGTTTCCTGCATGTTCACTTACGATTTCACAGTTTTCTTCCACAAAAAGACACATAAATAACACTGTTTATCTCCTGTTTCGCAGACTTTTAAAACTTCCTCCCCCCTCCCCTGTTAAATGTATCAAAAGGTATGGTTGAAGTTGAAAAACGGGGAGGAAGGAAATTTCACTTTGGCGAAACTGGGGGAAGGGGAATCCAATAACATAGTTCATCCTGAGTAAAACCAAGCAAAAACAGAACGCTACATGTGTCTATTGAGAAGGTGGATAGTGTAAAGTCTTCCATTCTTGAAGCAAAGATCCTAAGTCACGTGATACATTTGAAAGTAATGTCTTGGCAGAAATCAGGCTATTTTCATGTGAAACGTGGCTCTCATTCTTCGAAGTTGAACCACGTGACTTGAGATCTTTGATTCAACACTTCCTATGCCAATGAGTAGATTTGCTACCTCCAGTACCTAAATCCTGCTCTAAGCTTGTGTCTTTTAATTTTTTTGTCAAAAATACTCTCCACCGCTGCTCGCTAACGAAACCTGCATAGGCAATCACGGTGGTGGTTGAAATTTGATGATTTTCATTACCTTTAGAATGTCTTCAGCACATTCTCAGAACTGGATGTCCAGCCGCTTAAGGTTTAGACGTGTGAGATAGGGCAGAATAGCTTTCTCTGGATATATTGTATCCAATGATAACAGTAATGACCTTGTAAACATTGAAAGTCCTTTGAAGGTAGATTTACAGACACACACAGATAAATAAGGGCTAGTTTTATTAAAATGAATGCATTGAAATTTAAAAGATTTTGGACGTAGTTTATAGCGCATCAAGCTTTGCAGTTAAAGCATAAATTTATGAAATGATTGGAATTATTTTTTTTTAAATAATGAGAATAATCATTCATGTGTTGGATAAAATCAGATGCAAATTAAAATAATAACAAACATTTTGTAACAAATCAAATTTTTATACTAAAGCAACCAGAAAGAATGTAAATTCTCTCCATATAGCATTCACACATGCATTGAATTCGATAAGAAAAATCTTTAAAACGTAGTTTATAGCACAGAAATATTTTTCTTTGAAAATAATAATGAATCAAAAATTACTTGATTTAGTTTTTAAAAATATGAAAACTAATAAACTAATCTATTTTTGGATATCTTTATTTATTATTATTTATTTTAATTTTATTTTTATTTCTCCCAAGACTGGGATTTTGAATACACAAAAGAATAACAAGAAATGTTTTGCTTTATTTAATGATAACGGATCTTTATATTTTCATTCATGAGAAATTAAATCAGTATAATATACACAGCTATAAACTCGTCCCAAACGTTTATGCGTTTATATTTTCTTTTACAGACTCGTTGTAGTTGCTCAAATATACGCTGTTGAGAATTTTTAATCAAATGCAAAGACCAAACTTGTTCAACTATTTCACCGGGGAAAACTAATATCAGCGGAATAAGATATCTCTTAATAACAAAAAGTACTAGGTGGAGTTGTGAATCGTAGCATTATTAAAGTTTATAAAGCAATTTTTCATTCACCAGGATTTAATATGTGTGTGTGTGCGCGCGGTAATGCACCTTTGTTCTGCTAGTGTTTTTTTTTTTCCTTTGAATATCTTGCATACTCAGAAAAATCTTCTGAAAACATTCTTTTGAATAATTATTATGGATTAAAAAACTTGAACATTATAGGCAGTTGAATAAATCATTACATAAGCTTTTGTCGGGTATCTTTTTATCTATAAGCTCATTTCTTTGCATTAAAAAGGCGTTCCTTGTAACGCCAAAACACGTGTCTTTAGTACTCTGCATTTGGTACTATTTGACGTTGTTATTTCTTATTTTACTTATAGGTAGTCTGATAGTAATGATTTAACTTTTTTTTAATTTATTTATTTTTTAATATTCAGTCAATTTGCTATTCAGTTTGATCATAGCTACCGATAAAATCATTATTAACAATGCTGTATAAAGTGAAATAAAACATACACCCCTTATTTATCTTAGGAGATGGATCCTAAGTATGGTACTGTGCCATATATATCTTTAAAAGTCTTCAAGTCCCTATGTCAGTTACGGAAATTTCATTTTATGTATGGCCTTTTTGGCAGAATTTGGCTGCATACCTGATGGTTTCATTTCCTTTTTTTTTTTTTTTTGTTTCCTTCTTCCACTTTTATCATGTATGTCAGTTCTTCTCTTGTATTAAACACTTAACACATCGATTTACTTTTATCATCTCTACATAGTATAAAATGAAGTCTCCAAAAAGCGTCTGTGTGTTTGAACTCGCAAAACTCGAGAACTACCCGACCGATTGCGCTGAAATTTTAACAGTTTGTTCCTTTAAGTCCTGAGAAGGTTTGCAGACCAGTTCGAAAACAATTCGATGAATAGTTCTTTTTTTATTCCAATGTAAGCCCAATTTTCACATAATATGGGGATGAAAAATTACATGCACATATTAATATTACATATCGTTCGAAAGGGTAGAATTTTCCGCGTTCTACGCTATTTGTTTCAATGCTCTAACTTTATTACAGCGGAAGTTATTTGCGTTTTTAGCTCGATTTTTTTTAGGCTTAGCTGAAATTTAGGTACTACTTTCTTCATTAAATAAATCAATAAAAAGTAAAGAAACTGTCCCACAGTTTTCTTTTTGACGTCATTGGAAAAAGCGACCTTTTTAACTCCAGAATTAACTCGACCTATGGTCAGAAAAATAAGCTTTTATCTCGAAAGGAAAAAACGTTACCAGCCTTTTTAAATCAAGTTTCAGAAATCTCGATTCCATTCAAATTGTGAACCATTTTCTTTCGCATTTTAATTCCTTAAACTTATTTTAGTTTGTGTTTCCATGGTTACGCATTTTAAATCCATTTTTCTGGATTTAATTTCTTAAAAGTAATTTAATATTTGCCGTCATTGTTTGGAAGGGAAATCATGATGTTTTTTTTTAATTTATTTTTTACGCCTGATTGTTGAATATACGTCACTTGACACAATTTTTATTTTCAAGTAGGACCGGGCAAAGCCGGGCAACGCAGCTAGTATCCTCATATAAATAATAGCCGATGATCTAGTAACCCACGTGTTTCAACAATGAAACTCGTGCTACGGCATGGTAATTTGATAATATAAAACAAAATAGTAAAGATAATGAACATTTATCCGGACCACAATATCTTCTGGAAACCGTTTAACGAATAACTTACAGACTTTCAAATCCCCACACTGCGAGGAAATTCTAAAACGTTAGAGGAGAGTGTTGTATCTTGGAACATTGCTAATTTCTAAGAATTTATTTTTGGCAGCCATGTTTTTGTAATCTCTAATAGTAACCTTCACCACAAAATGGTGACATAGTAAAAATTAGCATCAAATGAGTAAAATTGACAATTTTGTGAGAGAAGGAAAACTTCATTACTCCAAAGTAAATATTTTCTTCATTTTTAGCCTACTTTCCCAGTAAAAGTCAGAAAAAGAAGAAAAAAGCATGAAAGAAGGCTTAATGTATCTAAAAAATATCGCGAAAAACAAAAAAAAAAAGGCAAAACTAAATAAAACAATTAAATAAATATCGAAAAATTAAAAATTGGAAAGTAGGGTATTGAGATGGGGAAAAATGCCTGTCGGTCTGTCTGTCTGTCCCCCCTAATAACATTCGAATTAATAGTCCGATTCGAACAAACTTTCTTTTGTTCGAAAGATCTCGGCAAGGACACCTCATTCCCATATTTCACTTTTTGATTTGAACTATTTTTTGTTCAATTTTGAACAGTTTAAAAAAACTTAACATTAGCGCCTACGGGGAAATTCAAGGCAATTCCGAACTGTGAGGCGAATTTGCTTCAAACAAACTTTGTAGGAAAAAATTTTTGATGAAAAACTTGTATATAAAATATCTTTTTGATTTGAACAATTTTCCGTTCAATTTTAAACAGTTCAAATTCCTTAACATTAGCGCCTACGGGGAAACTGAAAGTCAATGTAGATTCCGTACTTGAAGGCGGATTTACTTCAAACAAATTTTGTTGGAAATACCTCTTGACGCCAAACTCTCGGAGTCTTGACTTCGACTACGAGAATTTAGGGGCACTTGACTCGGACTCCGACTCCTGTGACCGACAATTAATTGGACTCCGACTCCCCGACTTCGACTCTGACTTCGTAGCTTTGGCAAAAATTTATACACGGAGGACAAATGACTGACTCCGATTCTTGGATATTCGTCTCCGACTCCTTTATCCCAAAATGAGATTGACTCCGACTCCTCAGCTACGGTTTTAACAGTGAAATAATTATTGTTGATATGTTTTTCACGCTTAAGTTTTAATTTAGGTAATCAGTTTTCGGCGAATAAACTCGAAGTCATTCATGTTTCTACATAACGATATGCGCAGACGATTTTTTTTTGTTTTAACAATGAAAAGTATTTCTTTAAGTTGACATTTTATTGTTTTTATTCATTTTGGTAAGTGCATTAATTCATTTAAAAAATTGTTTTTGGCAACAGGGAAAAAGAAACGATTTTTTTTTTTTTGTTTTGATATGATGTTTTTATTTTAATGAGCTTATTAATTTTAATTATTATTTTTTCGTTTTGAAAGCTGTTAAAGATTTTTGTAATGCTGCTTTGTTTAAAAGTTGCTGCTTTTTTTATTTGTTCAGTTTTTTTTTTTTTTTTTTTTTTTTTTACGCATCTAATTTTTTTTAGATGAGTGAGGAATATTTTATTCCTAGAAATCAGCTTAAAATATTTTTAAAATATGTCTATTTTTGAGAATATTGATCAGGTACTAGAAAGTAGTATGGGGTATATTGGAAAGTAGGCTCGTCTAGTTCTAGACAGAACTTCTTGTTATTTCATTTTCTGTCTTTGTATTCGTAAATTTAATCAACTGAATTTTAGTTTGTTATAAAAGATAAGTATTTTAAATATTTTGCTTATGAGAAAATAATGATAGTGCATCTAGATTGACCATTATTTTGGTTTTTCTTAAAACACGTGTTGATTGTACCTTGGGACAGACAAACATTTTGTACCTTGGGGCAAGTTCCAAGGTACAATATACAGTGGCTCCCAAAAGTGTTCGTACACCTACGAGTTTCAATTTTTATTAAGTAATTTTTTAGTAGAATATCATGCAGTATCAACAACACCTTTTAAACGTCTGAGAATAGATTTCATTCTTTTTTCTTACTTTTTTGTGTAATTTCTGAGTAAGTGTTCAATCACACTTCGAGTGTTACTGTTTCTAGCTCTATTTTCGTTTCAAAGACGTATTTTCGTAATCTAGCCTCAAGATATCTCTAAATATGTTACATTAAGTTCAAATCTGGAGATTGAAGGGGTATTTTCTAAACTTTAGGACAATTTTTTAGGCACTAGACTCAAACGTTGAAAGCCGTGTGCTTCTTATCGTTATCTTGATAAAAAACAAAGTTGTTTTCGATAACCAAATTTTTGGCTAAGAGTTTAAAATTGGTTTTTAAAATATTTAAATAAACAGCATGATTTATTATTTCATCAAAAAATTCCAAAATACCAAGTTCTGATGCTGATATGCACCCTCGCACAAGAACCCCTTCACCGTCCTGATAAACTAATCCAACTAAGTCCTTAAGATCAAGTTCCTCATTTTTTCTTCTATTGGCAATTATACAACAATTTAACCAAAAATGTCGAATTTAATTTCATCTGTATGTAAGACGTTATTTCAAAACGCTTTGGATCTTATTTATCTGTTTTTTTTTTTTTTTTTTTTTTTTTTTTTTTTTTTTTTTTTTTTGCGACAAAAATCGTAAACTTGCCGTTTTTCGCACGAACAAGAAATGTCTGCGGGAAGAGTTCCCATTTAATCCAGTTAATCAGAGAACTTGGCGAACAATTTTAGGTGATAATTAAATGTAAGTTTTCTCATTAAATTCTGCAGAAACTTTTACAGCACTCAAATGTGTACTTTTCATAATTTTTTTTAACTGTAAATCTCCGATCACGCTTTGTCAACTTTGTGGGTTGACCTTTTCTTACCTTGTTTTCGGTCCGATTCTTTTCTTTAAAGCATTTTATCAAGCACTTTACTATAGAATGGAATACATTAACTAATTTAGAGACATTTCAAACCAATTTACCTCCACTGTGAGGGAAAAATTCAAATTTCGAATGGTGTTTGTGGTTTTTTACGAATACCAGCCATTTTAAAGTAATAAGCACAATATTAAGGACTAAATAAACAAAACATTAAAGCCTAATGATTCTTAAGGGCCAACACAATGCAAAAATAATTTAAAAAAACGATATATGATAATTTTAATCATGAATTTATTCGAAAATATTTGAATGTACGATGACTTTTGTGGCGTATTATTTCTCTGTCTCTTCGCTTTTTGACCCATTTCAAAAAGAAGATCCGTCAATATTTTGAAAAACTACAGAGTTTTATTTAGAATGATATAGGAATGATGTGAAAAAATATTGGACTTCATATTCGAATTCAGTTTCGCGTTATTTTGGATTTACTAAAAAATTTTAAAGTGTACGAACACTTTTGAGAGCCACTGTATGCATGGTTTTTTATAATTAAGATATGTTTGGGAACATGAGGCAATGTTTTATTGTTAAGTAGTCTTTCAAAGAAATTTAATGTTAGATAATAATTCAAAACTCATTATTCATAATTAATTATGCATGATTTATTTCACTACCAATTTTTTTTTTTTTTTCTGGTGCGAAATTGGTTCACGTACATGGCTCTTTCCTGAATCATAAAGACTTTCCCATAGCAAATAAAATGAGTCCCAGGGTAATATAGAACGTTGTACTTTGGGACAGCTTGGAACTTTTCTTTATAATAGCTGGCAATATTTTAATTTCAAACTATCTGAATTTTAAAAATTATTTTGCGTATAAATATGTTGGGGTATTTTAATTTGATTTATAAATTTTAAATCTGATTCAAATTATTGACGTTAAAAATTAAAATGTGAAAAGTGCCCTAAGGTACAACACTCTCCCCTAGAGATTATCTCCGGGCAACGTTCGAATATTTCCTTTCACCAGTTTCCTGTGAAAATCACATATCTTTGCGAAAATATACCTAAATCGCTACATTTTTAGCAACCACTGTGAAAATATATTCTTTTTAGATGTGTCGCCTTTAGCTCGACTACATCTCCTTCAGTCTGACTGATCCTCAACCAAGGGCAATATGCAATCTATTACAATGGTGTAGCATTGCAAGCACTGCAGGAAAAAAAGGTCATCGGTATTTGCTTGCAATTAGGCCTTAGCTTCGGTCTAATTTGCTGGAAAAGAATCCTTGGTAAACCACGAAGGTACAAAGCTGTTACTGTATACATTTCGAAATTGGCTGTGATCTTTCCTAAATTATTTAAAATATTTCAACGTTAAATAGCACAAGTTTAAAGAAAACTGTAGACACGTGTTTCAGGGTTACATGCAATCCCATTTTCAATGTAAAAGAGTTTAAATTATGAAAGAAATGTCATTCGACAAAAACAATGAGACAGATCTACAAACAGCGTAAACAGTCAAAATTAACCGCTGATAAAAGATTTTTAAAAACGGCAAAATGAATCGAAAAAACCTTATGAAATTAACAAAACACAAACAATTTTAACTTATTTGCAAATTTGGGCATTTTAAAACTGTACTTTTTCTCTTTAAAGTTCATGAACTTTTTCAATATTTTTAAAAATAAGAAAAAACACATGTAAGGTAAAACACCAGTCCCGGCCAGTGCTTAAGTAGTGGCCACTTCAAGGTTGATGTTTGAAGAAATAAGATTCCAGGTCTCTCAACGGATTGAAAAATACATCAAATGTGCAGAAGCTATTACCTCCAGCACGTTTGAATCCATTGGAAAACCTGAACCCTTAATTTTTCAAATAAAATCCTAGAAGTGGCCACTAATGAAGCATTGTCCATTATTGGTGCGTTTCCCTTACATTACTCGAAGTGTAAGAAAACAAAATGGTTACTGTTTTTATCAGGATTAAACGAGTATCAACTTTCTCACATTCAAAACATTTAGGGGAGAAGCAAAAGCAAGGGACAGTTGCTTTTATATGCCAAAATAAAATATAAAACAGCATCTTGCTCCAGTATCTGCTAAAATAGCACGGAAAAAAAACATTTTATTCCATTGCAGATGTCCCAATCCTCCCGACCCTGCCCTACACAAAAACTTACGCATTTCCTTTTCACAGAAAGCCATAGAAAAGCAGAAGCAATTTTAAATAACAGCAACTAACATGCTAGTAAGTCAAGTTAAAATCTCTACCTCTTTAAGGATGAGATGAACATTTTATTTCCTCTTAGAACACCTTAATTCCCTCCCTACGCTCAGAAAATATGACGCGCTCGAAAAGCAGCCATTTTCGGATTCTTAATCTGGAAAAGCAATATCCTTTGTGCAGGAACTGCGTTTGGGATCTGAAAAGCGTGTTTTATGAATTCTTGCTTACGATGGTGAAGGGATATTAATGTACAAGGGAGCAAGGTGCAGGGAGATGAACAAAGTAAATCGCTTCCTTTAGAGGCGGAGGGTTCTGGAATAGGCATTTATCAGAGAAACAGTCTGGTGGATGTCTTCGTTTAAAATATGTTCGTAACAGATACGTTTTTACTGAGACAAGAATTGTAAGTGAACTTGGAAATGTCCAGTTATGATTAACTCGAGATACTAAATGTGTACTAGAACATGCTGATAAATAAAGGATCATTCCACGAAACTGTCAACCTGCAGGCTAGAATTTCAAACTCAATCAATATTAATGTGTTATACATAATTTTAGAGATAGCATTCTTAATTTTCGATTCTCGTAAAAGGTTTTTCAAGATGGATGCGGTGCGTAGAATAATTACTGCTTGAAGATCTCCAACAACAACGTGTAAATTTTAACTACAAAGCATTCAAGAAACGCAACCTGTATGTTTTTAAGCGTACATTCGATGCAATTTTTTTTCAGTTATTGCTTACATTTTGAGACTTCAGTTTCTTTAATTTTTTTCTCGTTGAGACTAATTTGAATTATGTGTTGAACGGCATGTTACGTTCGTCCCAAAACGTCGTATTTATCCTTCCACACTTTTTATAGGACAATAAAAAGAAAATTTTTGCTTTATCCACTTCCCAAGAGCTTCCTAGAAAGCATTTAAAATGTTGAATTTTTATAAAATTATTTACACTATTAGCTATCAGCGTGACGAACGTAACATATTGATTGTGACGAACGTAATCGCTTGAATCAAACATTGCACCTTTCGAACGTTTAGTTAAATAAAAATGAATGAAATATACCTTTTGAAATAGTTGTTTTTTAATGTTACTTTAATATATTTTGTATTTTTTTCAATAATTAACTCGATTTTCAAGACATATTTGTGTAATTTTCTTGGGTTGCATTTTACGGAAAAATCAGCAGCTCAAAAAAAGAGAGAGAGAGAGAGAGAGGGTTAAAGCAGTGCAAGAATGGCAGGTAAACGAAAAGAAAATGACAAGAGAAAATGCAGCAGAACGTATGAGAATATTACAGCAAACACACACACACAACGATAAAAAAAAAATCAAGAAGACTGAGGAATCAAAAATGAGAAGTCAGGAGATGAGAATCAATTGCAGAGAAGCTAGTAAGCTAGATTTGTATAGAGTTGTAAACCAATGCAACTTCTCTTTTCTCAAGATGCTAAGTTTACGGAAAGGTTCAAAAAGCACGCTCTTCCAAGTAGTCCCAGGAAAAAATAGGTTTTTATATTTTATCTTGCTAAATAATAATAATAATATTGGAATTACTGTGGCAGAAAAAAAAAGTCAAAAAGTTCCTGGAAGAAGCCTTCTTGAAAAAACAATCCTTACAATTGATATTGTTTTCGGAAAGAAGATTATATTTTTTGAATTTCCTTTCTGGAAAAAAAATGTTTCCGCTTGCGTGTGATTAAAAAAAAGTATGTTGCAAAGACCCAAAACAGAAGAAAAACTTTTATGTTTTCTTCTTTATCACATTCTAAACTGCCATTTCACCTTCACATTTTCTCTCACGCCGAGCTCTTGTTCTTTCTGCATCTAACTTAGGCATATTCACAGCATGATTGTACATTTTAATGAAGAAAATAGAAGAAAACTAAAATTTACACGAACTCCGCCTTTTATGTGTTGCCAAAAACAATAAAAAATAATAGTAATAATAAAGTTAATTTGAATGTTAAAAGTTAACGAACTAAATTCAAGACTAAACCTTAGCAATGTGGATTACGCTCTTGAACTTGAAGCAAAGAAATCCTCGGAAACCTGTATTATTTGAAACGTTTAAAGTGACTGAAATCCATAAATTCATGCTTACTTAAGCCTTGAAATTAAAATGTTAATATTATTAACAAAATTAAATTTAAAAGCTATCATTTTTTTTTTCATTTTTCCTGGCAGCAATTAAAAAACAACTACGTCACTTCCGTCACACAAAAAAGTTGGAGATCAGAAAATCAAAGCTCTCGCGTAAAATGTTCTATTCAAAACAGATGAGAAAAAAAATTGCACAAAGCCAATTAAAAAGCATTTATTTAATCCATGTTGAAAGATTGTTGATATAAAAGTTACATTTAAGACAGAGTATCAGTGCTTACTTATTAATTAGTTTTTAGACATGTAACGGTGTCTACACGAGTCTTCGCCGTGACGAACTTAACTTCAGAGTTACTCTCTTCAATTTTATGTTCGTCAAACGTCATATTTTGAAAACATATTCATTTCTGTTACATTATAAGAAAAATGATTATTATTATGCATGAAAAATAAAGTTAAGGAATGAAAATAATGCATCGCACTGTTTTAAAATAATATCTACCTAAACTTTAGAGAAATCGAGAGCTGAATTTCACGTTGCAAATTCGAGGTTGCAAAAATGTTACGTTCGTCACACTATAGTAATTAACCCAATTAATAATTCAAACCCAATTATTATTTTATTTATACTGTGCTTCATTTCATGAACATTGCACAGAAGTTTTATTATTTCACAAAATTCCACAAAACCACAAGAAGATACTTATTAGACGTTTTAAAGTCATGTTATTTAACAAAACAAAGTCTCTGAATTTTACGTTCGTCACTATGGAATGACCCTAAAAGAGATGTCTGTTAAAATAACGTTACAAAAAGAACAAAAATCTTGGTTAATGTATTTTACGGATAGTAAGAACTCCTTTATGAATGCCTAAACATATATTTGTTAAGTAGGATGTACACATGAACTAATTTTCAACAAATATGTCCTTAAAAATGTTTAGGTCTAGCAAACGCAAGCAAAAATACATTGCTCCATCAAACGAAATTATTCTGCACTTTTTACGAGAGTTTTTTAACCAGTAAAATTTTTCATATTTTTTTAAAAATTCATGTGTTTTGTTAAATACTTCAGCAGCAGGCTCTTCAAACTATTATCATATTATAAAAACTTGAACGAATCTTTTAACTTAAAAATTATATATTAAATAAAACTATGAAAGGAAGGGGTTTCTTGACCAGCTCTAATGTTCTAGTAAAACCACCACGATAAAAATAACGGGAATGAGAAAAGAATACCAAACTAAAAAAAAAAAATAAATAAATAAAAAAGATTTTAAAAATACTGTTGATGATAACGATGACGACTGCAACAACAACACTAAAGATGATGATAATGATTGCGATGGTGACGAAGACTGCAACAAGGACGATGATTAAAGTAACAATATTAATAACAATAATAATTGAAATTAAAAGATAAACTTTCTTACAAAAACTATCAAGTGATTGATATGTGTTTCGAATTGCTGCGACTGTAGCACTACCGTAAAATGGGGCTACTTAGACCCAAAATTTCATAATTTTTGCGTGTTTTACACTGAATACTTTGTTAAACCCATAATGTGAACTGATAACCTTGTTTTTACCACTTTTCAGACATTCTGCTACCACTTTAAGCCTTTTTTAAACAACAATTTTAACTCTTCAATTTTTTTTTTCAATTTTCAAAACTTGGGTTCAAGTAGCCCCACGTTGGGGCTACTTGGTCCCACTCAGCAAATCCATTAGAAAAAGCTATAAAACAGGTGGTGGTATCAGGAAAGACCAAGGATTTTGAAAAATAAACTCAAAACGTACATTTTAATGAGCAAACTATTTATATACCCATTGCAAATTATTTATATAAATTAATATAAAATCAACGTATACAATAAAAGCATATTTTTCGGCAAAACATCATTTCTCAAATAGAGACATAATCTAACTACAGCTAAAACCAACTGAAAATGCTTGTTATTTAAACATTAGAACTTATGAAAACCCCTCAATTTAATGGCTTGGATGGAATTTTTTCTCTGATATAATTTAATACCTGCTCTTCCTAGCTACTAAATACTACAGGATGCCCAGGCTTGTTTTGTGAACGATCTTTTAATTTCCTTTTTAGAGTTGATATACTTAAGTCAAAATGGGCTGATGCCATTCCCTAAGACATTACTTCGGAACTAGTTGAATATGGACACAATTGTAATTTTTCCTCTTAATAATCCGCATTATTTCCTACTTCAAGGTTTTCTCTTTTACCTTTGGACCCTTTTCATCCCCAGAACTGCAAAAAAAAAACGGGTACAAATAGTAATTAACCTCTTTATTTTAAAAGATTACAAACCTTACTGAAGATCATTGGGTGATAAAATGTGGTTTGGGGCTGTTCGAACGCTGGGTTCAAGCAGCCCCATTTTAAGGCAACCAGTGCACTTTAACTAACTTATTATAGTTACTGTGTTAATTACATAGCTATATCCTTAAAACACTGTTATTTTTTTAAGAAATAGAATAAAAACATAAAACTATCTTGACCTTGATGATATCAGATGTTTACATGAACTTACATGTGAAAGTATGCAGACACAAAAAACAACTGTTTAGAGAACTTATAATCATAACCTCAATCAGAAAAAGGTAGGAATAGCAGAAACTTTGTTTCATGCTCCAGTCTCTACCTAGTACTGCTACCTGTCATGGAGAAAGTTTTTTTAGTCTATACATTGAGTTTTATAGGACTAGGAAGGTTCCTAAATACTTTTTTTTCTCATAGGTTCAAGTAGCCCCTGGAGGCTCAAGTAGACCCATTTCATGGTACTGCGCTCACTGATAGTGTGCCGCTGCCCTATGACACTTATACTTGAAGTTCTTATATTGACGCCTTAAACCAGTGAATCATGGAGCGAACGGAAGAACTAAATATTGCAGTAGGTTTCTATGTTTAAACCTACCTGTGAGATAAATGACTCACACTATCTATATTGCATCTGCGAACCAATCTCGATTTATAGGATTGTTATAGCCTTACTAAGACCATTATTATTTGTCTAATGCAAAATTTGAATAGAGGTAACTTTTTACATGCGCAAACTCTTTGAACATTTTGCCCTGTCGGACTTTTTTTAACTGCCTCCATGCTATTTTCCGCCTTTGCGGCAAAACAAAAATCTTCTTTTTAATAAATGTATTTTTTCCTTAAATTGTAATTTAATTTGGTTTCTCTGTAGTTCAAAAGAATTGAAAAATGATTACGAGTTTATAACTACTTTGATGTTAATCAACTAAAGCGGTATTGCTTTCCTGCGGACTTTTGTCTTGAAACACCGGTTTTCAAAAACCAAATGTAAAGCATTTAAATACCAGAAAAATGGTCATTTTATCACACTTGCATATTTATAGTGGAAGAATAATATATTGAGCATCAAAGACTAACAGTTTTTCATTTTAAATATAAACAAAACATATTTTATATTTCCCAAACATGATGCATGCTGGGCAATATGCCATTTTCTTGCTATTTTCAGAACATTCATTACAGTAGAAAGGTCGTTTAGAATTGCAAAAGCTTTTATCGTGCACAGCCAATATCCTCAGAGTAAAGAATCAGTGTGAGCGAAAGTGAAGTGAAGCCATATTAAAGCACGGCTCGAGCAACAATTGTGGGCCTCGGGCAAACAAAGAACGTTTTCTCCCGACTCAAAATGATTCTCATAATAGAAATGTGCCGCAAATCATAAAAGTTGTTGCTGAAATTCTTTATAATACTTGCTTCGGATATTCTTGGTAATTTTTAATCAGCGTGCTATTTATGTGTTACGGTGATCGCGTAATTTCAGATATATCTTCTTAGTCCACTGCCAAGAGATGAATGATATTTACAACGAAGTATTTTCGGATTGGAAATGGTTCGCTGAAATTTGCTAGAATAATCTGCTCAACATCAGGTCATACAGCTACAAAAACAAGTAAAACGATGATTCTTTTATAGCTACATAGATTGCTGCTTTTATAATTTACAAAAAATATATCACCTATGGTGCGTAGAACAGTTATTCAAGAAAATCACATAAAAGTCTTTGTTTTTGACTCTCAGTATGAAAAAATAAGGCAAACGGTTGGCTCTTTAACCAGTTTAAATTGTACAATCTTCAGAAAAGAGAAAGAAGTATAAAGTTACTAAGTGATTGGCGGGGGTTACTAACAATTTTACTAAATATAGGATACTTTCTCTCTCTCTCTGAATTATTCTAGAAAAGAGATACTTTCAATGACACAAACAATTTCAATGCAATTTTAAAATTTTATAAAATGATGGCGGAAAAAAAATCTTGTAATCACGAACTTTTTCCTTTTTCCCCCTTCATCTTCGTGTTGCATTTTTTTGGCGAGAACTTGACTACGTTCAATTACTTATTGTAGCAAAAGATAGTAGTTGAACCCCCTACATTCCCTCCCCCATCAAAAAAAAGGATAAACCTTTGGCGCGCTGTTAGTTACTTTCTTTACTATCATAACGTCAAATTACTATTTTTGCTCAAATTTATGCTATTAAAACTTATATGAACGTCTGTCTGTATGTGTGTCTGTAACCCTATTTCCACCGGACTGTCAAAGTCTACGAGGTGTATACTAAAAAGCCTTTGGATACAGGACTTCTAGAAGAATCCACTCTGCCCATTGTCTCCCCTCAAAACCTTAAGAGACCGGAGATGTAAATTGAAAAATATCGCATTAAAATGACCAGTTGTTACCCACCACAGGCAGGCAGCTGGTGTTAGCAAGCAAAAGGAGCAGGGGCGGATCCCCTAAGTAAAATTTTTAAAAAAATCTACAGGTTTTATTCAGATAATCCGGAGATTAGAACCAACAAGGGCCGCATTAACGAGACCATACAGTAACTTTTAACTTTTATTAATTTATATATTTTATTTAAGTATAGATGTTAATCAACAAATTTTTTTTGAAAACCATTTCCAAACTATTAAAAATTTCCCATATTTCGATAAAGATTTAAGAAAAGTAGTTTTCGATACAAACATGAGCAGAAAAGCAAAATGATGATTCGATTTGAGTTATTCAAATGTAATGAAATTCAAAGCAACGGCTCTTACTATTTTGTGTTAAACGATCGTTAAATCATGAGAAAGTGAACTATGAAAAACAATTCGTAAGCAAAGTATTGAGCGGAATCCACCATTTCGCTATTCTTAACAAATCGAAATGATATATTCGGTTCCTATCTTCCGGGCCATCTCCAGTTTAATGGCTTCAAGAAAGAAAACTCTCCCACTAAATTTGAACAAACATGCTTCTTGGAGCCTTTTCGCTGCCTAATGTACCATTTGGAGAATTAACCATTAATCTTTGTCTGTTTTGATACTGCGATGTTTTTCTATTGAATTCTACCGTTGCAAATGGTCTTCTTGCTCTTGAGATTTAAAATCCATGGACCGTTAACAAAATGCCATTTACGCACCTGAGTACGTAAGAATATGTATACAATACACAAACACACACACGCATATATATATATATATATATATATATATATATATATATATATATATATATATATATATATATATATATATATATATATATACGCAAATTATTTATGAACAAAACATGTTTATGGAAAAGTCGATAAGGGTTAAAACAACTAGGTTTCATCTGATTTTAAAAAGTAGTTTATATAAAAACTTAATTTCAAAATAACTCGAAGCTAAAATGTTTTGAAAAATAACCAATAGACATCCCATACGTTTTTCCTAACATTATTGTTTTATCCTCAAAACACATTTTCCGATTTTTTTTTAAATAACGATATTTTTCCATTTAAAAAATTTATAAGAATTGTCGGAATCAATAAAAGAGTCTGCAATTCCTTAGAATATTAGCAATTTAAAGCTACAATAAATTACACTGAAAACTCCCTCATTTCAAGTGGGACCCACATTTGAGCATTGCTTCACCTCTTATCTTCAAAGCCAAAAATTACTACATGTTTAGAGCAAAAAAAAACGAACTAAATCTTGTTTTTTTTTTTACTAAAAATTAGGTTTATATTTATAAAATTTACGCATTAAAAGTAAAGTACGCAATTAAAAGCTTACGAATACGTTTCGATTTATTCTTTCAATGATGTTAGTAGAATATAATTCCATTTTCGTTCTGTTATGTTTTATCTTAATTTTATGCTTTTCGTTTTCTATTTGATCCAAGATGCTGATGCTAATTGATCACGATTATGTGTTAAAAATGGGGTTTCTCACAGATACTTTAAATGTTGGTGCACATCTCAGTATGAAAACGGTTCCTTAAACAACAATTAAGTATCTTGATTAAGTAGAGTGCATTATTTCTGGAAAAAAAAACACCTTAGACGAGTCTTTAGTGTCAATAGTCTTCGAATATGAACGAGTGTTCCTATTTTAATTTTATTTCTATGATTGTTCAAATCTAAACATTATACCTACGTACGAAAAGGTGTCACGCAATAAATTTTAACTTTCTTAGTAACCGTTCTTGTATGTCACCAGAATGATTGTATGCCACCTTAGACTTCTAACAGACGATGTATTTATTTTATTGCCATGCTATTTTGAAATGATGTCCAAACCGCTATGCAGTTAGCATAGAGATACATGACCAGAATTTCGTGTGCATGTTAAATAAATGTGATAATAACGTACTAAAAACTAAAATTGAGTACGAGCGTTTTGTATAAATATGCTTGCAAAGAGAAATTGAGGCAGTGAGGGGGCAAAGCAAAGGGATGTAAGGGGGAAAATTAAAAATTTGGAGATAACCAGTACAAATGAAAGATGAACCTCTCCCGTGCATTAAGGCAAGAGATAGTACTAGTAGCTGTGGTAGGTACTGCTGTACAGCATGATATAGAAAACAATTTGAATGAAAATCAACCTAGAACTTTATCTTTAAGTGTGTTTTACTCAAAACTTGAAAATTTCCACTTACTTTCCATTGCTTCTCATTGTCTCAGTTCTTCTTAAAAAGTGATGTCTAACGACTGATGAAAGTTTTATTCAGCACCTTTTTTCCAACGCGTACCGCATTTTTGAAATGCTCGCCCTCTTACCAAAAGGATTTGTCTCCTCCTGTTTTTATAACATCTGCTACTTTGTGAAACTTTCGACTTCAGTGCAGATCAGCACTACGTGTCTATCGAATTTCAAGTCAACGGAAAGTTTGCCTCCCTGAGAGCTGTTGACGTCACTCCGTGAGGAAATTCCTAATGAGATGATCTTAGAGATGAAATTCAGCATGTTCTTCCTTTACCACATGTGTCAAAAGTTGAAAGATTCAAACTTAGACAAAAAATTCAAAACACATATTTTCACCATAGAATACAACATGTCCTCAAATTTTTTAAACAGCCTTTTTTTAAGTTTTACAATTATATCTTGGCAGCAGAATAACTGTTGCACAGTGATCGAGAGATGTTAAGTATTTAAAGACAAATAATTTAACAAAGCATATTATTAGCTTTTTCTAAATGCAATTAGTTTTCCATGTACCTAGGATCTGATGGGAACAAAATGGTCATAAAATACTGATTGTTACACTTAGGTGATTAATAATTACAAGAATTTGTTTGAAAACTAAATGTTGCACTGTGATCTGTAGAGATGTAAAGTATTTAAAGACTAATACTAGAGAATATTATAGGTATCTTATAAATGCAGTAACTCACTCAGGTATTTAGGGACTGATGGGAGAAATTGGTCATAAAATGCAGGTTTTTCAATTTAGAAGGGTTATAAATACAAGAATTTCTTTTAAAAAAGGAAAACAATTTGTTGCTTTTTCACATTATATATCACAAGATCACATTCCGCAGAATTTTAGGGAAAAGAACGTTTCATGCTATAGTGATAGTGTCATATTATATATAAATAGTGCTATGACAATTTCTTTTTCATCTATGGCAGGTTACTAAACACATTTACTTATGAATTTTACTGACGCAGTACGAGAGTTTTGATGAACAGTTTAGGTGTCTCCATTTAGTGTTTCTCCTTACATATTGTACTTCGTGGTAAATGAAAACGAATAAGATTTTTAAGGGGAATAATTTTTAAAAGTTCAAATTTCGATGTAAATTGCACTTATGTGTGTACTTACATAAATTCAGCGAATAGTTTAAATTTTTGTATAGTATTTCTTTTTAAATACCTACCCATCTGAGTAACACGCGTGATTAGGAAGTAAGCACTTAAGAGTTTCGCGTTCGGTTGATTCGGAAAAACTGACTTGCACTCCAAAGCCCTCGATCTCGTAAACTGAGATGGGCGCAGTAGACTTTGGCCCCCATGGGCTGTTGCCCCTTTCAGTTTTTCTTTTGAAATGATTTTTAATCACATTTGGAGGATTAAACAGGTCGTATGCAACAGATGAACCACAAATTGAGTATTTTTGGCATATAACTTTTTTGAGATTCCAGGCAGGTTGTGTATATTGCTATTATTTATGTATATAACCTATATAGGGAAATAATCGGGTCGTTTTCATTTACCCCCTTGTCTCTGGCGTAGAAGTAAACATAATTTCACTCGCTAAGAAACAGCCATAACATCAATTTTTTATACCCAGTTACTCTCAGAGAGTGTAGTCTCCGAATCTATGCACAAAATTTTACGTCTCAATGTAGTCTGCGGAAAGGGAGCGATCTACAGTTAAAATAATGAAACTCTGTTTTCCTTTGTACTAACCGACCTTACACGTTTAAAACTTATAACAGGGACTTCGATTGTCTTGTCTGTTTTGTTTTCTCCTTCATCAAATAATAGGTTCAATAAACATCTGATTTCATATATTGAAAACTGGAAAACTACTTATCAGTTTGCTTTCTTTTTCAGTCATGAAATACCATAGATATTGTCAAACCTCACTGTAGTCAAACACAGTGTTTTTAATATGTTCATGTGCATTTTATTTATTTAATTCGAGTAGTAAAAACTTTTTTTCAACGTGTAAACTGCGTACCGAGGTAAATATCCACCCAATAGATTCTTAGTTCGTGTAATCGTCCTGAAAACTGTAATCCGACTAATACGTACGTTTTTTTTTTCTTTTTTTTGAGCAATCACGATTGCTTATTGTTCTCACTTGACTGTTCTTGGCGTCCTATCATTTTATTTTCCCACCGCCACCCTCTGCAGCATCACCGTCGACTGGCTCCTCACGATGCTGCTCCTATAGCGAAAGCCGTCTCCAGGTTGCGTCCATGTCCTACACACACGCGCATACATACACAACTACACACACACACGCACACACACAAACACATGCACCTACACACATACACACACACATACACAAATACAAACACATACACACACGCATACATACCGACACCTACACATACACACACAAAAGCATACACACACATACACACAACTACCCACACATTCATGCCTGCACACAGACACAAACACATATGCCTGCACACACATACACATACCCCCCCACACACACATTCATACACACAACTACCCACACACTTATACCAGCACACAGACACAAACACACATGCCTACACACACATACACATACCCCCTACACACAAACACACATACCCCCACACACAAACACACATACCCCCACACACAAACACAATTACCCCCCCACACAAACACACACGCCGACATACACACACTCGTGATTGCGAAAAACATAATTTAAATTTTAAAATATCAAAATTCAAATTAATTTTTCTTTTTCTTTTTTTTTTTTTTTTTGCGGTTTTTAATGCTGCAAAGAATGGTGAAGACCAAATGTAATTTTATCGAGGTTTAGGGCATGGAAATACAATATGAATAGCTAAAAAAGCTGAAAATCAGGTTAAAAAAACTGTAAACCCTCTTTGCCTGGGGTAGATATCCACTCCGGTTGATAGATCTAGGATTAATGGTGTTGCGAAGAAACTATAATTAATTGTAAAAGAAACTGTACAACCATCTGCTAACCAACCCATTCCATGCATTAAAATAGTTTACAAGTGTGATTTCTGCAAAGATAAACTATCAAATTATTCTTTCTGAGCAATTTAGTTACTGACGAAACGAAAGATAAGATCTTGCGACAGTTTTCCGCAATGTCGCATTCCTTTCACAACGTCAGAGCAAACGAAATTGTTTAACTTTCAAATGCTCGATGAAGACATCTCTTAAACATACAAAGCAGAAAATGGAAGCGACTGCAATCATTGCATCTTAATGTTCCTCTTTGTTCAGATGCAAACGTTATGTCTTTTGTGAAAGAAGGAAATGATAGTTAATGTTTTGTATCTCTCGTGCCATCTTAACTTTAATGGCTTTCAGAAAACGGTATTCAATGCCTAAACAACTTTCTTAACTCGCTCAATGTGGCGTTTGGGAAATACACTATTAATCTTTGTATCTTTTGACACAACAAATATCCGTTATAAAGTGATGGTTCATTCTGTAGTGGGAAGGTAAAGTGTAGTTACTTCAAATTTTTTGTTTTTCATTTCTTTCGCATTTTTGCCAATTGTACTACAGCTTTATTGTACAAGCACGATTATTTGGTTTCCGCTGAAAAAAAGCACAAAAATATCGTCAAATTGCAACATTTCCCTATTGTTAGTATGGAGTACAGAACGCGTTTCTTCAAATAAATCTGTTAAATCCCTTGCATACATTGAAGCAGAGGGCGCATTGGCAGAGTGCGTCAAGAAGGAGCGCACACGTGCCTCTATGATATAAAGGCTGTTCTTGATTATTTTAACCAGTTCGTCAGTTGCTATTTAGTTAGTTAGTAGGGCGATGTTTCAGTTTTATTAAGTTGATTCGTATGATTTGATTTTACACGTTTTAAATAAATGCATTGTTTTTACTGGAATAAATTATTGAGATACAGTCTACGTAACCTACCCAAGACCATCGTACAGTTTGGTGTCTGTGCGACCAGGATTGAATTGCGTTAAAACTGAAACGTTGCAATAATAACTAATTAAATAACAACTGACAAGTTAAAATAATCTAGAACAGCTTTTATAACGTAGAGACACGTGTGCGCTCCTTCTTGACGCACACTGCCAATGCGCCCTCTACTTTAATATAAGGGGTTTTATAACATCGAAAACTCATTTCTGGCAACACTATGCTTTACTTTTCAAATTTTTTTTATACTGAGTTTTCAACTTATTTCAACAAATTGTAAATACTTTACTAAAAAGGATTTTAGTCAATAAAATTTAGGCACTTTAATTGAGTTTCAGCGGAACCCAAAGAAGCAAGCTTGTGCAATAAAGCTAGCGTACAACTGATGACAAGACTGAAAAAATAAAAGGAAAATTTGCAGTTACTGTCTTTTACCTGCCCACGGAAGAATTTCTCTTAGATAAAATCAGCAAAAAAAAAAAATCAATCCATCAGTTTTTTCGAGTAATAAAGAAGTAAATGTTGTATTTTTTTTAAAGAAACTAGAAAAAAAAAAGTTTTTTTTTAGTAAGTAGTTTAAGAAACTTCGAAAAAAAAAATCGTTTCTTGTTAAAAACGTTGCTTTCAAAGACCCATCGATAGCGAGAGAAACTTGTCGAAAGCAGCTTGTGAAAAACTTGTGATGTGAAATTCGTATCACGTACTAGCACCAAACAACTTTAAGTCTTGATCTTCTTTTCTAAATGAATAATAGACACATTGAATTGTAGACGAATAATGTCAGGATTGGGATAAAGGTTTCTGATCCGATGAAGGTTTGAAATGGAGAAAAATGTTGCCTTGTTTTAAACTTTTTTGTTTTACTTTTGAGGATGATATTCACGTGAGAAAGCCTTTGTAAGCTTTCGATAAATGTGCCCGATGTCTCTTGTGTAAGAAAGACATATTTTCCAGTTTATGAAAAGAGGGAGAATGCATTGCGTATTTTAAATAGGATATATATATATATATATATATATATATATATATATATATAGTAAGTCCGGCAATCTTGCCCCACCTAAGCAGAAACTTTATTTTAAAAAAGTACAATGATGAAAAATAAAAAATAATACCTCCGGTCTTTTTTAACATAGGTCCAGATAATGTGTAAAATTTATTACGACTTAAAAACTGCAAATTAATTTTTTATTGCAAAAAAAAAAAAAAAATGCTACTTTAGGGAATATTACCTAGACGGTCAGACCTCTTAAGGAAGCAAAGAGTGCGAAACAAACTGGTAGCCAATATGGAATCAGCGGACCATACGAGTGACCGAAGCAATGGTTCAGTTCAACTCGAAGATTGAACGCGAGGCAAGGTATATTCATAAAATTACCGCTCATTAGCCAGGGCTAAAGCAGAAATGCGTGAAATACACCACCAGTTCAGTCATTTCCACCCGAGGACTGCAGTTTTGGCTACCAGCTTGTTTCGCACTCTTGGCTTCCTTAAGACGTTTTTTATCTCCAACTCAGTCACCTTCCTATGCCGGGCTGATAAGTGCTAATAAGCACGAAACTGCAGTCCTCGGCTGGAAATGACTGAGCTGGCGGTGTATTTCACGTATTTCTGCTTTAACCCTGGCTAATGCGCGGTAATTTATTGAATATAAAGGTAAGTTACTTTTGACGTCTGAGGGGCAGCGGGCATAACAGATACTCTTTAAAAGAATTTTAATATACAGGGTATTCCTTTTTAACCTGCAAGACCTTTATTTTCGCAACCGTTAGTCCTAGATGTGTTCTCCTAATTGCAAATATGTTCAAACTCAGATGCAGAGTTAAGCTATTGAAAATAAAAATAAGTCAAAAAATACAAAATTTATTTTTTTTATACGGGTCCTCTAACTTATGCTTAGGGAAATTATCTCCATTGAAAAATAATCCCAGTACAAAAAGTTCGAAATTACTACGATCAATATTCACCGAGATATGAAACGCAGCGTTGTGTGACTTACACCACTTTTCACTAGCCGTCAATGACACCTTTTGGGGGAAAAATATCACAGTTAACAAGTGTTTAAAATTACATGTGTGCATAGAGTATGGTTTTTCAAATTGTTCGAGGTTTCGTAGTGTGTTTTTGCGTATCACGGCACAACATTTTCATTTATTTTTGAATAACAATGAAAAATATGAATACCCTGTTTTTCTTACTTTGACGACCTGTCATTCTTTTGAAAGGGCGATAAGTTCCAATCTCATCTTCTGTATGGTCCCTTAAAACTTTAAACTGTAATCTTTTCTCGAGTTCTGGTCTTACAACAGTCAAGTTTTTTGTGTCAGTAGTAGTTTTCAATGGAGATTATTTCTCTAAATATTAGTTAGGGGACCTGGGGCCCGGATAAAAAGTTAAAATTTGTATTTTTTGACTCATTTTTATTTTTGCTTCAAACTTTCAATATCTTAACCCTGCATCTGATTTTGAACATTTTTGCAATTGGAAGGATACATCTAGCACTAACGGTTACGAAAATTAAGGTCTTGCAGGTTTAAAACGGAACACCCTGTATATTCATGAAATAAACCACTTTGTGACGTCCATAAAAATGTAATGATTTAATGAACGCTATAATAAAGCAATAATGGAAATATCCTCGCAGTAAATATTGAGAGTACAATAACTTGTGCAAAAATGCATTGGGAGGAATTTCAAAATGCTATTTGCTATTGAGTAAAAAATGATTAGGAAACCAAAATGATTATAACTTTGTAAGACACACCTGTTTTAAGTTAAAAATAAATGTAACGAAATATTTCTCAAAAAAAAATTGGGAAAGAGAGTAGGAAGTCTTAATAAGTGCCTAAATTACAAGTATAACTTGCAGCTAATGAGAACTAGAATTGATTTTTCTGTATTTCTTTAAAATTTCACTCGTTTAATAGATAAAAAATTAAGAAATAAAAAACTTTGTTACTTTCTTTTTCTGACATTAGTGTGAAAAAAAAAGAAAAAAACTTCTTCTGTTTTACATTACAAAACATTTTGGGTTTCGGGGGGGGGGGGGGGTCTCTGGATATGGCTCTGCAGAGAGACGTCGAACGGAGTATTTTTCAGGTGTGTACAACTGCTTCAATGACAGAAAAGAAAAAGTTATTTTGTATTGTATTTTAACAGGCGAAAAAAAAATCGATACACTGCGATAACCAAAATAATTCAAATTTATGGAATTTATGATCCCGACTCCGGGATTGTGTGAATAAACCGTTAAATTTAATAAATACTGAATAATTTATCAGATTTTTAATTTATAATTGGTGATTTATGTACAATCACCAATTTAGTCTCTTATTTATCGTAACATATACACAAAAAAGAAACCACCACTATAGATATTGTGTTGTTTCAAAGATGGCAGCAAAGGATTTTTTTTGTTACACTCCATACTACTATTAGTACAGTAAAATTAGGCCAAAAAATGGCCAAACCCAAACATCCAAAAAAAAAAGTGAAACCTGTTGCAAATTACTTCTTACCCTTCCAGCAAGAAGGGGTAAAAAGTCCCAGCACTTTGCGTGTCGGGTTTTGGGGGGAAGGGAGGGGACGAAACAATCCTCTATTTAAATAAAAATAATTTCTATTACTTAAAAAAATACTCAAAAGTCGCAGAAATCACACTCTATAATAGTAAAATAATAAACTCTCCCGGAAAAAAATTCTAATTAACAGAGGGGTGCACAGGCGGGGGGGATGGGGGGGGGGCTCATGGATCAGCTTTGCGTCATTGAAATTTTTAAGGCAGTTTTTTCAAGGGGTATTTCTTTCTTTTTTGAGGGCTTTTATTCTGGATGGATACTCCGTCACAATTAAGGGGTGCGCCATCGCTTTGGGGGGGGGGGACCCTGAATTTAAATTCTAAAATGAACTGTTGCAAAGAAATTCACGAAAAAATTTCCCTGATTCAAACTTTTCCGAAGTACAAAATGCCACACAATGATATGGTAATGTCAGAATGATAATTCTAAAAGATCTAAGCGAGCTCAGTAACCAAATTATATTTGATTGGAGTGATTAAATTGTTTAGAGCGCTGGAAAACAAAATTCCTGCGCAGCTTAAAAAAAGTCCAAATTGACCAAAGTTTCCCTACTTCTTGATTAACTTACTTCAACTTTTCTACAATCTTTTGCCATCACCGTAAGGGGGGACAAACCAAAATTGCCAATAGTGAGACGGGCAATGTTGCAATTCTGCACCCTCTAAGTCGGTGGGGGTTCTCATTGACAAACACCGAGCTACCTCTCTTTTACGCAGCTGGTTATGTGAATTATGCTAAATATGCAGACATATACTTGCAAAACTATCGCAAACTTTTGAGTACATTAAGCGATAAAAAAAAATTTGATCACATCAAACATCAGCTAAAACATCAGCTATCCAACGATCTAACGCAGTGACAAATTCAGGTGGTCTAGAACCTGTAGTGATTCAACGATAGAACAAGTCTTGATGAAAGCAATGAGCAATACAACAATAGAATGCTAAATATTTACACCTTTTTGTCTCCCATTTTGGAAATCACAATCCGTTTCAAAAGCCCCCAGAAGTTTCTTTCCTCTCAAGTTGGTAGTGGTATTGCTCGCTGATGATAAGGTGAGTTGCGATGAGACCTTTAACGTACGGGTACAAAGGATATTGAAGGCAAACAATTTTGTGGCATTTCTTTGCAAAGGAGGTAAACAGTTATGTCATTAGCTTCTGTTGCGAGAGTAGTTACTATCTGTAAAGATGTGTAAGCCCAAACCATCTTTTACACCGAATGGTATGACAGTAAAGATGGAATAACAAATTGTTAAAAACTTCTGGTACGAGTTATGCGCTGATCCTCCATCAGTATTCGATGAATCTGGTTTCAGAAGAAAAGAAATCTTGTATCGTTAAAGTGCTATTATCTGAAGCAAAAGGTTCATCCACCATCACAGAACGAACAGCTGGTGTCATGTATGAGGCAGTGAGAAGCAAAGGGATGTAAGTGGACATTTTCAAGTTTTGAATAAAACTCGTTTAAAGATAACATCCTAGGTAGGCTTTCACTGATTTTCTTTTCTAAATCATGCTGTATAGAAGCAACTACCAGGTCTACTAGTACCATCTCTTGCCTCAAGATAGAGGAGAGGTTCACCAACCATTTGTACTGGTTATCTCCAAATGTTTAATTTTGTCACTTACATCCCTTTGCTTCTCACTGTCGCATATGCAATAAATTGAAGATATCTGCTTGGTCATATTTTTGGTAATGATCTGTAAACTTCAAGGAAATATTCCAGGAATGCAGTGTATAGGTAACTTGTAAGTATGAGAAAGCTTGTGTCATTTTTGATGGGTGCAAAGAAAGCAACACAGAAATATATTCTGCGTCCTGTTACAACAGCCAAGCCTTCTGCTCTAGAAGACTTTCTGCGTCTCATATCTTGTGCTTGCTCTGAAGGGTTCATTGGATATAGTGAATGTTTGAAAAGTCTGAAAAGGGACTGAAGTGCTCAATTATATGCTCAAACTGTGTTAGACATAGCTGCAACAATAACAATTTTGCTGAGGATCTAGATTCCAAAAAACATCTTGACTTTTTGTTACAAGATTAGGAGAAATCATTTGAAAGCAAAAAACAGATCAGCGTAATTTTTCTGGTTATTTAATCGAATGTGAACCATCAGAGAGGGTAGGGGGGGAGGATAATATTTTAGTGTATAATTTTGTTTTGGGAGATGAGCTATGTTCTTATGGGGTGGACAGTCCTGATTTAGTGCATTTTTGATTTGCATGGAATAATACTTCTACTTGAAATAAAAGGGAGGGGGGTGAGGATTTATTTTATTTGACGGGGGGGGGGGTGCTGTAGCTTTGAGGAGCACCATCGATCTTGGAGGATGGACGCACTCGATTTCTAACTTTAACTTAGCATAAAATAATGTTTCCATATGAAATGTATGGAGGGGGGTTCGGGGGGTACTGCTTCGTTTTACGGGGATAGGGGGCTCTGTAGCATTGGTGGGTTATTTCATCCCTCTTGGGGGGTCAAACACCTTTAATTTCATGCTTTTAAATTTAGTATAACATAATATTCTCACTTTAAATTTACTCTAAAAATTCTGGAAAAAAACCCAAAACAGCAATTTTTAGATGCCCCCCCATTCAAAAACCCGACGCACAATGGGGTGGGACTTTTTACCTGTTCTTATTGGGAGGGTAATAAACAATTTGCACCAGGTTTAGCTTTTTTTTTTTTTTTTTTTGGATGTTTGGGTCCGACCCCTATTTTTACTGTACTATATTGCCATCTGTGATTTAATTTACTGACTAGAAACTGAATTTTAATTATTTAACACCACAATTGACAGGTTTTCAATAGCAAAATATGTAATGTGTTTATTATTAATTGTTAATAATATGCAATAAATGCCAGAAAATTAGGATACATAAGAGGGAATAGCTCAGGGTAAACCAATCACTATCAGTAAGTATTATCATTGTTAACTACCAGCTATATTTGTCATGAAATATTATTATATACAGAAACAAATACGTTGATCGGCATAAACAATGGAATTTAATAAGGAGGGTGTTTCCTACAGTCAAAAGTACTACTTTTAGTCACTAAAATTGGTGGAATAAGCAAAAAATAAATGAATAAAATAATAATAACAACAACATGGACATAGGACATACTTTTACTTTCCCAGTATTAAATTTTTATTTTATTTTATTATTTTTTTTTTGAATGTCGGATCTTTAACCGAAGGTTTCATTGTGTGAAGTCACAAGTGATTAAAGCCATCTTGAATCAGAGTGCGTGGTTGTCTTTTCTGGCAAGATATCACCTTTTTATGATTTTTTTTTTCATCACGAGCCATTTATGAGCGGAACGAGAATTGTTAGTTAAAATATATAGCGGCTCTAGATAGCCCTAGCGATTTGCTCAATTATGACGTCAGCAGCAAAAATGAGATCAACGGCTGAATGTCGTTTACGATTTTTTTTCAAAGAGATAAGTCAAAATTAAGAAAAAAAAAACGTAACTTACTTCATGTTTTTGACACTGCTCTTTCAAAAAAGATATTTTTGAAAAATTTGAACCAACCCAATTTTAAAATGCGCCCAGTCTATTAGTAAACCAGGTATGTAAATGACAGCGGCACACCCAATCACAAAAAAGCAGTATTTAGCTTTACTTGTTTAACATGATATCACCTTCGTTTTAAAAAAGAAAGTATAGTAATTATTTTAACTCATTTTCCTGTAGGAGTTTTTTGTGGTAATTTTATTTTGACTTTAACCCTTATATTATTCTTGCACCTGCTTTTTACTTCTGTGTATGGAGTACGGAAAGTTATGAGTTGGAGAAAAATTTTCTACTGAAATTTGAACCAAAATTCCTTTTTCACTCTACCACGAAAAAATGTGTAGTCTTCTCGCTTTGCCGTACATGCATGTGTAGTAGGGTCAGAATACACATGAAAGTGCAACTTACATCAAAATTTAATCTTGAAAAGAAATGAATAAAAAAAATTAGCACTCTTTAAAGATAGCTGGTAAGGTAAAATTCATTGTTAAATAATATTAGCAACCTTCTACATTTGAAGCAAATCTAGTTTAAACTAGTTACTCTGTTTTTATAGACCGGCTGGGGAAGAAAATGCAAGAAGCTCATAATGCCTACCCAACTGTTTGGAAACAGACCGAACTCTCAGAATATCTTTTATATGTTACCCAGTCTTCACTCACCAAGAATTCATATTCAAATATTATTATAAGTGTCGTATTATAGTTTTTTTCCATTAGTCCCATGCTCCCTTTTACCCCAACTGACCCAACTTATGAGCTTTCAGATAAGCAAAATACAGCCAGCATTCGATAACTCGAAGTGTTAAAAAACCAGCTAAAACCTTCGGGTAATCGGTAGTTTTAGTTTTCGGAAATTCTCTTCCCTGGCTTTCGAAGAATAATTTTTATTTTATTTTTCAGGAATAGTGTGTAATAAATAGACTTTAACGCTTAAAAGTTTGGATAAAATCAATTATTAGTACTTCACAAAAATATCTTTATAGAGAATAAATTCTATTAAGATGCGTCGAAAAAGGAAAGTATTTTTGTCTGATTGAATTTTTTATCGCACCTCAAAACGTCATTAAGTTTCTCGTCATAGGCCTAATTTCTTTTCTCTTAATTTAAGTTCATATTGCGTTTAAATGTCTTTTTGTCTGAAAAGCAGATTATTTGAGTCATCTAAAAAACATAGGCTATTTTTTTAAATTTTTGCCAAAATTTTAAGTCTCTCAAAGATTGACCAGCAAAAACAAAAAATTCAGGTCGTCAACCACGGCAAAAAGTAGCCGAGTCGACTACTTCTCACGTAATCATGCAACACTGTGTACATTAAGGAGCACTATTGTAAATAAATTATCTCTCTCACACAAGCGGATAAACAAAGCAATGTGTTCAAGTAAAAGAAAAAGCCTTTTGTTTTCTTATTTTGACTGCGTTTTATGCATAAAACGGAAACGAAACTCTCGGGAAAACTTCCGACTTAAAATGAGAATATTCGAGATATAGAGACAATTTTATATTGAAAACACTCAATTATATTGAGACCGAATGAAAACTTCGAGATAAAGAAACATTTGTGTTATAAAGTTTTGAGTTACCGAGAGTCGAGTGTATCCATTTTGACCATCTATGTATCAATTAACTCGAGTACATATTACATTAACTCGCGTACCGATCGTTAACACATATCTTGTATATTCAAAAAAGAGGGCGCTGTAGAAAGTTGAAATTTGGTATGTAGAATCTGTGTCGAATCTAATTAGGCAACTTTTCTTTTGGTTGCTTCTCGATATTGTAAAGAGAGCCTTTTGTACGTCTTTTCGCAAACCCAATGTTAAGTTTATTGAAGATGAAAGTAATGTCATAAAACTGCTACCACTTGAAAAAATATCACCAAACTTTTGGTCGCGAAGTATTAGTGAACAACTTGGTAATGCATCACAAACGAGATGTATCGACAGAAAACCAGATGGTCGAATCCGTTGTCTGTTTTGTTATAATGGCACCTGTAAGTTCCATCCCATGGAACCAGCTTTGGAACTGTCGACATTTGTAATATGTAAAAGTCTTTGCTGGTATCGGCAGCAGAAAAACTAAGGCTGTGATTAATCAAAAAAAAAAAAAATCCAAGTATTCTAATGAGACAAGGATACGAAATCACTGCTAAAGATAACCAGCGGCAGTCGATGAAAGTTTTTTTTATCATTCTTCGGAGATAGTATTTACCTGCCATACATTATAGTATACTTGACATGCTTAAAAATCATGGTTTAAGCAAATACAAATTACGAAATAAACATATAGAAATAAAGTAATATAAAATGTACAACATTATTTTACAATGAAGCTCGGCATTTTTACTAAAATTTTTGAATAAGTTGGGATGTTATTTTAGCATGTTTTTTATTTACTCGTTTCTTGTATGGGTCATTCCATGTCAAGTGATCCAAAATTTGGGAAATTTTTTCCCTCACCCTTTTGTATTTCTTTGAAATTTGGCTCATCTATTGTACCCTTTGAGGTAATCAAAAGACCAAATTTTTAGATTTTTATCTCTATTATTTTTTTATTTATGACACTTTGATTTTTCGAAAAACCCGCTTTTTTTCATGGATGCTTGAACATAAAATGGACGATAACTCAGCACCAAATATAGATAGAAAGATTTGGTAAAAAAGCATTTTAAAGTACATTAGTTGCTGTTTAATGGGATATGCAACATGACTAATTTCAAAAAAAATATAATTTTTAAAAAATGAAATTTAAATTTTAAATTTGAATTTCTCAAAAAAGGTACAATGATTTTTTTTTTTAAAATTCTCAAAAATTTTTGTGTATTTTATCTTTATTTGTGCAAAGTTTCAAGTTGGGATCTCAATGGGATCATATTTTTATGAATTTTTAAATAAAATTTGACTTATGAAATAATGACATTTTTCAGATTCTAACTAGTTAAAAATGGGGTTCTCTCACTGGGGATGGTCTAGTAAGTAGTAATTGATCATAACTATGCTTGAAATGAGCTGACCGTGAATTTCTAAATTGGCAAGCGCCCCCCCCCCCCCTGCGCCACCACTTTTATTATTATTTTTTTTCAAAACTATTTTTAAAATGTAAAAAATAAATAAATGAATAAAAAACCAAATTGAATAGTAAACTTATTAAAAATTGGTAAATGTTCTTCTTTAAAGTAAGAAAAAGACCCCCCCCCCCGGGTCACTACTTTTATTATTTTTTTCCAAAACTATTTTCAAAATGTAAAAAATAAATAAATAAATAACATAAAAACAAAATGAATAGAAAACATATTAAAAGCTGGTAAATGTTCTTCTTTAAAGCAAGACAAAGTACATTACCCCCCCCCCCACATTCACTCACACATACGATTAATATTATACTAGTATCACGCTTCATCTGATGCTTTTTTTTTTCAGACCAAGTGTTTCTTTTTCAATCCGAACTTCACAAAGTGTACTTGATTATTTCACTATCTGATAAGGAAAGTTATGATTCATTTCGTTCCTTACCCCTGCACCAACTTTAAATTTTGGATGGAGGAAAGAAATAGTTTGCCCCAAGATCACAGCAAAATAGGAGTGTTTCCCCCCGTGTTGTTTCATTCTTTTTACACTAAACTAAAAATAAATCTAAGTATCAGGTCATGTGTCTGTCAGCATAAAACTAATTGTCTTTCTATAACATTTGGAGTGCAGCTGTTTTTTCTTTTCTTTAATGCTAGTTTTCTTTTAATTTCACTTGTAAACGAGAGCAATGCAGCGAGATCTATTTATGCATACATTAAAAGCAGTTATAGATCAAACAAATTTTGCTAATTTGAGCATAACCTTCCATGTTGTTATGTTTCATTCCAGATTGCCCCCCCCCTCCCCCTACCGTCCCACTTTCCGAAAGAAAAAAAATCTGCAAATGAGTGGTTCTCTTCAGTTTTTCCGACTTTTAGTTTTTATGACCCCCTCCCCCCCCATTTATAAGCTTTAGTCACTACTGATGTTTAGCAGCGTGTGTCCCAGTTTATTAAGGTTATAACTCTTACGTGCCAGCTTTTTTTCTAAATACAGTTTTGAAAAAAAAATCGATAAAAGTGGTGGCGCAGGGGGGGGGGGGGTGCTTGCCAATTTAGAAATTCACGTCAGCTCATTTCAAGCATAGTTATGATCAATTACTACTTACTAGACCATCCCCAGTGAGAGAACCCCATTTTTAACTAGTTAGAATCTGAAAAATGTCATTATTTCATAAGTCAAATTTTATTTAAAAATTCATAAAAATATGATCCCATTGAGATCCCAACTTGAAACTTTGTACAAATGAAGATAAAATACACAAAAATTTTTGAGAATTTTTTTAAAAAAATTCATTTTACCTTTTTTGAGAAATTCAAATTTAAAATTTAAATTTCATTTTTTAAAAATTATAATTTTTTTGAAATTAGTCATGTTGCATATCCCATTAAACAGCAACTAATGTACTTTAAAATGCTTTTTATCAAATCTTTCTATCTATATTTGGTGCTGAGTTATCGTCCATTTTATGTTCAAGCATCCATGAAAAAAAGCGGGTTTTTCGAAAAATCAAAGTGTCATAAATAAAAAAATAATAGAGATAAAAATCTAAAAATTTGGACTTTTGATTACCTCAAAGGGTACAATCGATGAGCCAAATTTCAAAGAAATACAAAAAGGTGAGGGAAAAAACTTTGGATCACTTGACATGGAATGACCCGTATGTTGAATCGTTACGGGTCTTTTAATTGATTTTTAACTAACAACCTGTCGAGGTAAACCACATGTTTCTTTTATTGTTTTTTTTGGCTATAAGTCATTAGATTCATTCTAGTTAGAAAAAGTTTTGACGAAGTTGAAACTGGATCGACATTTGACTGCATTATGGCTCTTTCCATAGTCCTCAGCAAGTCGGGCGGCAGACGCTACCAATTGTGCACACTGCTAATGGTTCGGTTTTGCACTTTTCGCTAGCAAACGTTTCTTCAAATAACTCAATGAAATATAGGAACCGTCGCTTGCTGGGCAAAACGACTCTTTTCAGTGGAATGGCAACACATATATATTTTTTCGAGCAGTTTAAATTATTATTTCTCAACAAATGAGGCATGTTTTCTTTGCATCGGGACCATAGCTTTCAAAAACTACAATTTGCTTCGAAATTGCTATATTAGCAGAGCAAAACTATTACGTACTGTATACAGCAAACTAGAAGAAGTTGCCTTTGAATGACCCGCTAGTGACACAAGCAAATAAATTTATTTTTAGACAACAAAGTTCTTGCATAAAAAATAATACTGTGTCAGGAGTATCTATGCATCAAATGTAAAGGTTAAAAAAATTTCCTACCTCTGTTTAATTCAAGTATTACGATCCATAACATAATGTTGATGAAATCATAGAGTCGGATTGTCCACACGAGACGGTGGAATGGCTCTCAACAGATACTGAAATGTAAACTATATTGAAAAAGCAAATGCTGCTACTGCCGCGATCAATTAAGTAACTTGAGAGGTAGATCGTCTGCTACACTATTAACATGAAATTTTCTTCGTGCAGCAGAAACAAAAATACCAGAAGTTTATCTTTGGGTTCCAGACCAATCAAGATATAAATATTTATCAAATAACGCAAATATCCCGACATCAGTAATGCCAATCAAATTTTCCGGTTGTCTATCTTTATTTAATGCAATCGGATGTTCCAAACACGTTTTTTTTTACGTTTTTTCTCTTTTTTTCTTTCTTTCTTTTATTTGTTTATTTATTTATCTTTTGTTTTCAATGTAATGTTAGTTGAAAATACAACATATTACGCATATTATGTATGTTTAAATTTCCGGAAGAAGGGGCCGGGCAGAAAATGGTCTTGTTATGCGAAGAGTGGGATAAAACTTTTTTTTAATTTAAAATTCACAATATTTCCAGTGGGCCCCGAAGCATGATTGGGCTAAAATGTGGTGACCTGTAAAAATATGCCTCTGCCTATTATTCTTGAAATAAGAATTTAAGAAGCAGGTCCTTTTTGGAGTCACTTTTGTTGCCGATTCAGATTGCTTTCCAGAAAACTATTATTTTTCTTCTCGTGCTTAACATTTAGCAATGAATATTAAAAAAAAACGAACATAAGACGAAAATTTACTGAAAATACACTCACATGAACAGTATGCAAGATAATGATGATAATTAACACAGCATACACAGTAATTCGCACAGTAATCCACATAAAATGCGTTCACAAAATCTTTAATATTTTTTTCTGGAAGTAGTTATTTATCATCTGTTGTTATTCATTATTCCTTATTTCAAGGAAATTTCTCAAAAGTTGTATAATTAGCACTAAATTGCTAAACTTGAATTGCTAATATGAAAGCCAAAATACTGATAGAAGTAGGGGGAAAAAAGACGCATGAGTTTTTAAAGTATCTTTCATAATAAAATATGTAACATCAAAATAATTACCATAATTAACACATTATGCACCGCAATTCTCGTCGTGAAACCCAATATTCGCCATAAAATTTGCACTTACATAGTAAAAGCGTTTGTGGAAAAGAATTGAGTTGAATAAAAATATCCTTTTTTAAAAATGTTTCTTTTTTCCTTCTCGTAACAACTCATTAAAATGAAGTGAATTCATTAAGTTTTGGAATGCAAGCGAGGGAACCCCAGAGCAAGTGTTAAACACTCTATGCACACGCTACCTGCGTCAGAAATTAATTTTCCCTTTGCATAAATATGCTGGAAAGCTTAACAAACGTCTGTGCCGCGTTGCAATTAAGAATGTGAATTATAAACCAGAGATAGAAGAAAATGATGAGGTCTCGGATTTAATCCTGTGTGATTGAAGGTGTTTGTCTGAGCTTGATGTCTTATCCGAGGGATAGAAAAAGAGATTGGTTATTTGATAAAAGAATCCTTTTGAGATGATTCTTGAAATCAATGTGTAGATTTTAATAAACATTACATGTACGAGTACAAACCATGTGGGAAAAACTTTTGACATTAATAATAAGTTGCATTAAGCATAAACAGAATGACTTTTTTATTATTTTGTTGTTGTTTTTTTCCTTCTTTGTTAAAAAAAAAAAAAAAGTAATTGTGTCTTGTTAAATGGCGATTTGGAAAAGCTACTCTCCTAAATGAGGTGTTCAGAGCTAAAATGGATTATGTCGAAATAAACATCTTTAATCCACTTTAGAACTGCATGCCTCAAATTATAAATGAGGATTCAAGAAGCAATGAATCTTTCTCCTTTTATTTATTGTAATTTTTAATATAATAATATAATAATAATCAGTATAAGTAATATAAATAATCTCTGTTTTTAAGAAAAATGTTAGATGTTGTTAAGAAAATTTTACAAATTCTTCTACATTTTTAATTTGTTAAGAGAAAGTTTTAAGCTAGTTTTAAATTTCAAGAAAAGTTTAAAACTATTTTAATTTTTTGAAAAAAGTCTCAAATTAGTTTTGAAAAAAATTCAGTTACTAGGTTAAATTTCAGTCAAAAGGTTAAAATTCAGTGATTATTTGTAGTGTTGTTATTAATATATTTTAAAATATTTTATAGAAGATGCAAAAAAAAAAAAGAGCGTACACTTTTGATCTCTAAGAAAATTATTTTTCTGGTACTTGCACTACACCATGCAAAGGAAATTCTTCGTAACGTTACGTTATTCATGTACGACGCTATTTAAAAAGTATTCTTAATCACTACAAAACTTACATACCCTTATCAAGGTCAACTATTTGGCTTCCCGAAATCCACATTTTGCGCCTATCCACCATTTTGAAAATAAAATAATTGTTCCTATTTATCCCCATTAAGCTGTTTTCATTTTACAAAATGTATGATAATTTCTTTCCAGTTGCAGTCTTTCCTACTTCATAATGAAATGTTATATATTTTTAAAGAAAATTTTTTCCCTTGCTGTTAAAATTTAACTTTTGTGAAAGGAAGTTGTGCTTTGTTTATGCTGAATACAAATCTTATTTAAAAAATATATATTTTAAAGATTCTAAGATACTTCGCAATTGTTTTAAAAGATCCCGTAAAAGAAAATATCACAGACGCAAATTTGCTTAAAATGTTCTTCAGATCTGCTTAGCAGACATTAGAGAAACTTCATGTAAAAAATGATTCAACTTGTATCATTTGAAAAATTCAAGTCATATTGTAAAATTTCATTTGCTCTTTTCACAAAGCTGATTTTCCCCGGTTAAAAGAAAAATTTTGTGAACTCTACCCACTCAAGAGCATTTTTTTCGTAGTAAATCCTGCATTAACAGCTGTATTTCAATACGTTACCATTTTTTAGAAGGAATGTTTCTGGGCAATTCCACGAAAAAGTCAACCCAGTGCCCCGCACGTGACAGTTCATATACTTGATAGAAAAATAATACAGTCAGACCCGCTTATTAGAATATCGGTTAAAAGAAAAACCCGCCTAATATAATATATTTTCCAAGCACCAAACCGTTGTAATTTGTTATATTGATCCCGGATAAAGAAACATCTCGCTTATTAGAATAATGTTTCATGGCAAATTCGCTATTCCATTAAGCAGACTCAAATGTAATTTTAAAGGGTAATGACGATTTTTTTTTTGCTTAAGAAGACACACATAAGTTTGTTATTTGTTAAGCAGAAAAAAAATTGTACATTAATATTTTTAAGTATTAGTTTCAATGAAATATATAAGGCAGCCCATGAAATAGCCTTTAGTTGATGTTTTCACAAAACATCATTACACAAAACATCATCACATTAGTTGATGTTTTCACAGTTGCTGTTTCACAATATCCATTTTATTCTTCAAATACTTGCCAATGCTAGAAAATATGATGTATTTACACTGTATCATTTGATTCCCGTTCCTAAATTAATTAAACATTAATATCAATCCTATTTGTCAAATCATTTGAACAGGTAAATCTAAATTAAGTAGTGGGTTTAACAACGACACGAAATCAGTGATGTTCTACAACAATCGGATTGTAACAAATTTATAGAAAGGCTTTTCACAAACAGCTGTTTCTATAATTAAGTTTAGCTCGATATTTGGCCCGAACTAAATGCATGCATTTAAATGGGCATTGTAACAAGACGAAGCCTTTATTTATATACACTGTAGGGGCAATGCCAAGTAATATTGTATACAGGAAAATTGTTTTCTAAAACTAATATATCATGCATTTGAAAGAAGAGTGTCACAATACGAAGAAATGCAATTTTACAGGAGAAGCGTTTGAAGATGAACTCTTCGGGCAATTTGCATTAAAAAACTAAGTTTGCTGTGCTCTCCAGTGGTTAACAATCGAACAAAAAAATTGTCATTGTTTTCCAAAGACTATAACATCATTTGAAGCCTTTTAAACGAAAAAGAAAAGAAAATAAAGTATTTCGTATTGTGGCACTCTTCTTCGAAACGAGCGATATGTTGAAACCGAATTTAATTATTTTTTTTAATTTTAAAACAGAATATTCTGCATTAATAAATATATAACACAATAAGAAACACGCTTATTTGGTATAAGTTTATCTGTTATAAATCATTAGTTTTGCCTTACGAACTCTCCTAAAAATTTATATTTGCCTAAGCATTTTTAATATGGCCCTCATTATGTTTTTGTCATAAGTTGAGAATGTTTGCGTTCTACTCAACACTGCTAAAAAATCCGAAAAGTAACTGATTACTTTCGGGTTACGTTTCGGAATTCAAATTTTTACACCAGTTTCCTGAGAAAAACAAATTTTATTACGAAAATGTTTATTGAGTGACAACAAGTTCTATTCAAGTCAAGAACGTGAATTTTATGATGTGGTGAAAAACAGTTTTAGCTACCAGTATGAAAATATATTAGGCTTCTTTATTATGTGTTTCTCCTACAGTTCAATTATGACCTTTCTGGATTGACTGAATCTCATTATAGGGCGAAATGCAGTCTCCAGATAATGTAGCTTTGAAGGAATTGATTGAAATTGCGTCTTAGTTTCGGCCATTTTGCTTAGGAGCTCACCTGGTAAAACAAGAAGGGGCTAAGTTGTAACTGTATGCATATACATGTTTCCACTAAAGTTCCTGAGATGGTTCAGAAAAATGGCTTTTATTGGGAATTATTCTGAATTTTTCAGAAAGATTCCATGCTAATTTCATAAGAGTTACAAACTTTTATGAGGATACTTTCCTGTTTTTTGCAAGTTATATTATTGGTATAAACTGGGCACATTAGCTGCCCATTATTTTCTAATAACGTTTCTGAATCGTTTTTACCGTGTACAACCTAGTTAAATATTTTGGCGTAAATCATCCTGAAATTATTTCCAGGAATTGAGGGTATGTAACAAACATCTGCAAACAAATCAAGACCCTAAATTTTAATTCCAAGAGAAATATTTGTATTAAAGCAGTGGTACTTTTTTTTTTTATTATGCATCAAATTTTATAAAAAGTTACTTTTAGAGTAACTTTTAATGATTTAAACCACTTTTACTCCTTTTTTCTTTTTTTTTTTTTTTACGTTCGAGAAGGATTTTCTAGAAGTCAAATACAAACAAGAACTGTTATGATGAAAATGATGTTCCTCAAGTAGAAAAGTTCAATCTGTGGCATTGAAATCGACTTACAGGACTATCACCATGACCTGTGCAACAGCTTTAGCTAGTGGACAATTTTCGTGCACCCTTAACGGGCGCACGGTATAGGGTGATTATAATTAAAGTCTCGATTTCAAAACGCATTTTTAAACGAGCTGATGTGTGCATCACATGACTTCCTTTTACTCCAATTTAGTGTCATTTTCTCATTATTAGCAGTTTTACTATGATTCAATAGTTTACTCTCTAAATATCACCACAACAGTGGCAAAATTGAAATCAGATTAAAAAAAAAAAAAAAAAAAAAAAATCGCCAAATTTGTCGCCAAGTCGGCGACAAAACTTGGCGACCAAAAGACACCATAATAATAATCTTATACGATATCTTTTCCGTGAATTTTGTGATTACTTTCCGTAGTTTTCTATGATGTGTCAGCAATGTTTGTTACTAATGTCTAATTGTATTGCAATTGTTACTAATCTTATTCTTAACATTTAAATATTTATTTTAACTTCTTTCACACGAAATAAAATTTTATTAAAATATTTTTGAATTAATTTAATATTATTATTTCGCAAAAAAAGAGGATAACCCTTAGTCATTTGCTAAAAAAATTCACAAGTGTTTAACGGTCCTTAAATCGGATCTTTTTTATTAATTAAGAAAGGAAAAGGGGGAGAAACCTCGATGGTTCGTGAAAAAATCATATGTTGAAAACGGCCACATATTTTTTTTTCTTATAAAAAGGAGAAGAAAACAAGAAGGAAATGAAAAGAAGAAGAAAGATAAAGCACCCCTGGTCCGCGAATTTTTCAAAAATTTGTTACCGGTTCGTGGGAAAAAAAAGGATTTAGATTACTGTGACTGCACCATAAATCTACACATTTTGTATCTTTTTTTTTCCTTTTAAAATATCAAGTCATTCCGAACAGCTGTGTTTAAATTAGAGCGTTTTGAAATCGGGACTTTAATTATAACCATCATGTATTTCGTATTTTTTCAGCAAGTGGTGCATTTAATAGAGGATTTATAGAGAAGCACAAATGCATACTTATCTCAATGTAATAATAGGGATATGTCGTTCATGAACGAACGGGTCAAAAAGAACGAATCCTTAAAATGAACGAACCCGTTTGTTCACTAAAAAATGAACGACCGTTCTTTTGAACGGTTAGTAGTTTGGAAGATTGTATTGATGCACATGTGATAAAATTACATTTTTATTTTGTTTTAAATACATTTATTTTCAAATTTCTAACCCTCAACCAATCTCAAATGTCCTTTTTCTCAATTCAATACAAGATATTTGTTTCGAACCTTTTTACTTTCTGCTTTATTCATCACTAGTGATATCCGCACGGCTTTGCTCGTAATAGAAAAATCAAAAGGTCTTTTGGTTCGCCTGTATATTTACAAATAATGTATGGTGAATTTTCTCGCCAGTTGGCTTGTACCCATTTTACGGTTCCACGTTATGATAATTTCGTATCTCGCCAAGTGACTTATGCTCATGTTACGGTTCCACGTTATGATAATTTCGTAATTTACTCGTCCATCTTATGATAATTTTTTTCTTAAAATTGGAATATAAAAAGAACCACATCGAATTTTCGAAAAATCGCTTCGAGGTGCACACCCCCATGCTACATACTAACTTTGTGCCAAATTTCATGAAAATCGGCCGAACGGTTTAGGCGCTATGCGCGTCACAGACATCCTACAGACATCCAGACATCCTCCGGACAGAGAGACTTTCAGCTTTATTATTAGTAAAGATAAAATTGGAATAGAAAAAGAACCACATCAAATTTTCAAAAAATCGCTTCGAGGTGCACACCCCCATGCTACATTCTAACTTTGTGCCAAATTTCATGAAAATCGGCCGAACGGTTTAGGCGCTATGCGCGTCACAGACATCCTACGTCACAGACATCCTAACCTCATGTTAATAGACATCCAGACATCCTCCGGACAGAGAGACTTTCAGCTTTATTATTAGTAAAGATTTTTCTTTAATCGTTGCAGTTCATTTGCAATTTTCCAAAGTACCCATTAGTATTGTTTTACGTAATTTGTTTGGCCTACGATCCTTTTGTCTTCTATAATATCCCTATCAACTACAATGGATTTGCTTTATTTCCAGCTTGCTTGGCGACTTCCAAGTTGCATATTTTACATTCAATATCCAGAGATTTATAACATGGATTATTACTGTCTCATTTTTCCCCCATTTAAAAAAGTGCTGCGGTTTTTTTTTTTTTTTTTTGGTCTCATCGGTACCGTGCAATAATTTTGAAGCTCCCTAATATTCTTAGCTGAGACCTTTTTTTAAATTAAGTTATCTGGTACTCCGGCTGAGCTACCTACACATGTGTAGATACTTTTTCGTTATATATGGTTTATTGATAATACTATATGTATATATACAGTGCTGTAGCTGGAAACTATAACTTAATTTTTGACATGCCGAAATGGAACCTGCGATTTTTGAAATGGAAAACATATCTTACTATTCGGCAACTGAGAAATATCTTACAAAATGAACTATAATTGCTTTATACATCTAAATCTGAACAAAGATTCTTTGATTCATTTTTCATGGGCATATGTTCTTATATTTAGATCATTTTAGTTATTTTAGTTTCAAAGAATACGACTTATCTAATGAAACATTTTGAATGTAGGTAGGTATGTCGTGCAGAGAGATCACTTGCACCTTTTTTAAATGAACGAGTGGTATGAACGAATCAAAAGAATGAACGATCCTCTGATGAACGGATCATTAAAAAGAACGACATTCCCCACCTCTAATGTCTAACATTTTTGAATTACGCCACTATCATTCTAAGACGTTCATTTAAATTTCAAAAACCTATTGATTTTCAACTTTTTGAAAAAAAAAGTATCTCATAAGAAGACAGCAAATTCTCCTGTTTTTTTTTTTTCAGAACTAGTAGCAATCCCCTGTATAATATCCAATTTTATCAAACTATCCGCGTTATAATGTAGTTGTGTAATAAGTTTGAGAGAATAAACAAATTACACAATGGTATATTATACTTGATTTGTTACAAGAAAAAAAAGTACATCACAAATTTTTCATTGGTATATTTCATACTTCTGACGGAGAACTATCCCTTAAATGCTCACTAAATATCAAAACGAAGAAAAAAAACCTAGTTTATAAAAAAGTATTTTGAATATCGAGTGTAAATGAAGTCGATCAGCAATTCAAATTTCCCACTTTTGCGAGGAAGAAGCAAAACTTTTGTTTTAAAAACCGTTGTTGGAACGCAGCAAAAAATTTTAGTAAATATATAAACCATCATAAAACGTAGAAGTAAATTTGTTATTATAATGAGTTGTGAGAAATCCCTTTAAATATCGCCAAAACGAAGAAACAATTAACATTAACGATTTTCGCACTTAACGCATAGCAAGCCAGGTGTAATATTTCAAAATTCTTCTATTCCCTTAATTTTATTTAACAAATAGCGATTTTTGGCTGATTACCAACTTTTAGACTTATACTTTAGGAACTGTTACTCTGATGTGCCAGAAGGTTTAATCAATACGTACAGCCTTTTCTATTAAATACGTAAAATGATATAATTTGCTCTAAATTTAAATATTGTTTTTCGATACTTTTTTAACAGGGAAAGAAAAATAAGACGCAAAAAATATATGATCATGTATGAAAGATATGTTTCAAAGAATAATTAAAAAATAATTATCTGATGACAAAAATAATCGGATGAAATCCATTCATAACTACTTTACTTAAGAAGAAAATCGAAGAAATTCTAGTTTATTTAACATTTGGAGAAACAAGGATAGAAAAATATTCTCTACATTAACACTCATTAATCTGTTTTCTGGTTATTTACTCAATTATGCTACCGTGGTCATGTAAACTGCAGTATCTGCAGAAATGATTTTTTGCATTGTGTATATTGTGCGCTTGCGTTTCAATACTGACAATGGGGAAAATGCTAGGATTAGACTTTTTGTCGTGCTTTTTTTCTGCGGAAACTAAATAGGCAAGCTTGCACAATAAACCTAACATACAATAGAAGGCAAAAAACTGGAAAATGAATATTTTGCAGTTCCTGCTCTTTATTTACCCACGGCAATATAAACATCTGGTTGCTTTTGCATGGGAATTTTAAGGGATTTTTCTCTTCAAAATTTCACTCACTTCCAGATGTAACAACTCAATTTCGTGAAGTATAAAGTGCTCAAACAAAATATTTGAAATGTTTTTCAATGATTCTATTTTATCATCATCATTTTAGTATCCACCCCAAATAAAAACCTCATGTTAATATGGATTACATTAGAAATTCAAAAAATAAACCTAGTTATCCTGCAGAAAAGCGTATTCTGTTTACACACTTTTCTTCGGCTTCTTCCTGGATATTGCTTTCGGAACTTATCACGTACTCGCAGCAATAGTTCCGTAAAATTTTCCTCACGCACAAGCAACCAAACAACTCTTCTCGACTCGAATTCTTCCCCTAGCTAGGGGTACAATAGGCACGTAGAGCTGTTGACGATTGAGGCAAAGAATCGGATAGAAGTGCTGATGCGATGAAGCAAAGAAATGAGAAACTGCGCAAAAAGAAATTGGATGAGAGGCTGACAACACTGGACATGTGCATAAGGGAGATCACGTGTCCGCTGTATCTTGTCCTTATTTTGCTGTTTCTTTGAGGGGTAAACATTTGTAGTCGAATGCATTCAAGTCCATTGCGTTGCAGATTTTTTTTATTACATTACGTCCTTGCATTAATGAAGCCTAATAATTGAATTTGCTTCCCAATACGGATACAAGTGATTAACATAAAACACTGAAATACAACTGAAAACAATTGATTTAGTTAAATAAACTTGACTAGAGTGTGAAATAAAATGTGATTTAATTGGCTTCATTCAAGAGAAAAAAAAAGTACTATTTTTTAAATTTTATGTTTCAATACAGCTGTATAATGCATAAAATCAAAATGCCGAATAACGTCATATGAGGTAGTGAGAAGCAAAGGAATGTTATTGGGCATTTTCAAGTTTTGAGCAAAACGCGATTAAAGATAGAATGCTAGATAGGCTTTCGAATATTTTTTTTTTTCTAAATCATGCTATACAGCAGCACCTACTAGGACTACTAGTACAATATCTCGCCCCACGACACAGGAGAGGTTCACCTACCATCATGTGTACTGGTTATCTCCAAATTTTTAATTTTGCCACTTACTTCTCTTTGCTTCTCACTGCCTCATATGATAACTTTTAGCATTTTAAAATTAGTGTGCGAAATAAGAATGTATGTTAAGAATTTTATAAATTAGTTTAAAATTCATCTTAAGTATTTTTAATGTAAGTCTGATAAATGAAAAAGTTGAACACATGTTTTTTTTTTTTTTCATTTCTGATGTCTATTTGTATAAAATAATACAAACTTATGTTGAGAGTACAAAACAAACACCGATAATAGTTTCATAAAACTATCAGTTATTAAAATACTTGAAATCGTATTTGATGAACCACAACTATTCAGGGTTAGGTTTGTCGTCAAAAAAAAAAAAAAAAGAATGGTGTCAGATCATCACCAACTGTTGATGACTGCCGTTTACGCTAAAGCGTTTAATCAGGTGCTTCGTTTTCAGGTCCTGGCGTTTCTTCAAATAAAGGAAAAATTCCTTGTCTATAGAAAAAAATAGAATGCAAAAAATTCATGAAACAAAATTTCCACAAAATTAAAATCGAAAGCTACTGTGAAAGCTAAAAATTTTGTGTTAAAACCGAACAATAAAATTGCTGAAATATTACAGCAAAAAGAAAAAAAAATGCCAGCATGTGGTTTAACAGAATTATATTGCTCTGAAACTACTGTGATTTTCTCCCGTACAATGGTTAAAGCTTATTAGAAATAATCGTGACGTTATTAAATTATCTTTATAATTGTTAGTATTTTGATGATTTTGTTAGCCGTCGTTCATTTTCCAGTTTTATCCACAAGCAAAACTGCGTTTTGAATTACTGCTACACAGAAATTAAAAGTACAAAGCGAAATATCAGCACTTTAAGAAGATTCACTGATTTACAGCTCTAAGAAAATACAGAGAAAAACACAGAATTTCATCACTTCATGAGAACAACACACTGATTTGCTGATGCATTACTTACTGATGAAATCAAAACAAGTAACACATTTTATTTCTTCTATTATGAACATAGGAAAGTTTCTTTTTTTTAAAGATTAAACTTCAGTATTTTTTTTTTTTTTTAAGTATTGCTCAAATCCCAAATTCTAAATCCTGATAAAAGGTGATTTCGATTTCAAAAAACATAAATAAAAAAATAAAACTAACAAAAAAAAAATCTTATTTCTGTGAAAGAAAGATTAAATTTCTGCAACGAAAAGCAAGAAACAGTTTCATAAAAATCCTTGCAAAGCGAAATATTATTAGATATTTCTCTAAAAAAAAGAAAGGATGAAATAAAAAAAAAAGAATTCAAACAAAACTGAATGCTCACACGAATAAAATTTTTGCTCCAAAGAGAAAGTTTCTTTTATCGTTCGATAGTTCTTAAACGACAGATGGTAGAAAGGAACTGTTATTATGCTGTCGAGTTATTTGATGTGAAGACACATGTCATGTGATAAAACTGGGTAAACAGTTTTCTTTCAACATTTTAGAGAAAATTTTATTTCCGTTCACAGAAATAGAAGCATATCCGAGAAGAACCAAATATCAGAATAATATACGCATTTCAACGTAAGAGGAGAATACTAATAACAGTTTTGTAAGCGATTTATTGCTCACTGCATGTAAAAATAGCAGCTGGATATTAAATTGAAATAATACGTGATATTTTTTTAATCTACTATGTAAACAATCAGAAACTGATGTAATAGACACGCAGACTTCAGAGACATGTTTTTGTAATTATTCCTGATAATTAACGTTTTCCATAAAATCTAATAATTTGGTCAGGGTCTGCATATGGAGATGATATTGATTTTTTATTTTATAAAACGCATTAATTTTTCCCTATATTATTAAGATTATTATTATTGCTAGCTGATAACAATCGACGGTTTAAAATTAAAAATCAGGGTTTTTTTTTAATTTACGTTTTTGAAAAATATCTAACATTTAAGAGCAAGAAGTCTTATTTTTTGCTGATAGCTGTACAAAACACTTAAAATAATGTCTTACCTATGTACTTATAATATATATGACTATTACCATTATTTAGAAATCTCGTTAAAACGAATCATTCTTATTCATTGATAAAAAATCCCTTTCATAAGTACAATACAACATGTATATTTTTCTATAGCATCTGTATTGCTGTTACATAAATTACTGTTACTTAGTGGTAATGAAACGCAACTTACTAACTACTAACATTTGGAAGAAAATGCCTTTTCGCCTATAAAAGGGTAGATAAAAAGATATAAAATTGCAAAGCGAAGCGGCTGTTCGCCGCTTTGAAACGTTTTGAATTAAATGCATAAAAGTCACCCTTAGGGCTTTATATATCTACAAAATAATAACAAGTGCAGAAACTATCAGGATACTGAAATCAAGCCGTCTTTAGCGTTTTGAAAGTCCGAGGATCTTGGTTGAACATTTATCATTACATTAAACCTTTAAAAAAAATGCTTGTATATTTATTGGCTTGAAGTAGCCATTTGGTACCCAAGTTGGCATGAAGTCCCATAACAAAAAGGGATATAAAGTACATATAACTGTATTTCGTGTTGCTCATCTATTTGGTGAAAGATAAGAAATAATGCGATATGCATTGACATTACTCTTTGCGCGATTACGATGGCGACGCAAAGAGATAAACTTTAAACTGAAATTTTAAGAAAAAAATTAGAAGGAATTCTTTTAGCGTTGTTTGGTACAGTTTCTAATGCGTTTATGTTTTTTAAACTGCAAAATGGAAACGATTCCGCTTATAATTACCACTAATTTTTTCATGCTAAACAGAAGTAATGTTTATCACAAACCAACGTTCCTTAGAATTTATTTATGTAATAAGATAAATTCTATATTTGTATTTTGTGCAATCGTTTCATCTGCACACAAATACAATAGCTTAACTCCACGTTAAGATGGTATATTTAACATATCTAAATAAAACACGTACAGCGAATCTTAGTCGGTTTTTGAAAACTGTGATGTGTGGCGCTCTACTATACAAAACCAGCTAATTGATGCGATAGAGGCTTCATTGCACAAAGAAGACATTCGGTATTAGTCACTTCGCGGGTTTTAAACCTTTTCATCTGTTGGTAAAGATACGCCAATTGGTAAAGTTATCCGGTGGACAGTAACTTCTAAGGTTTTTTCAATACTGCCGAAATTACAGACTTCGAATGGACTGAGCTGTTTGCGGGTAAAGCAAATACTATTGAAAAAAATTGAACTATTACATTTTTTTCTTGTAATTTTGTCACCGGTAACAGACACAGTGCGATGCTGTGACATGTGTCGCAGATTCTTGGGAGAGCCTGCAGATTATTTCTCTACAGAAAAGAAAGCTGAAACTGTTTAAAGAAATTAAAAACTGAATTTTCGCCTAATGAAGATTTGTACCGTATTTTCTGGGTTAAGCCTTGTAATAGTACGATTTTAAGAATATCTAAAAGACGATTTACAAATGATTAAACTAACGTCGGTATATATTGCAGACTGTTTCTTGATATTTAATATGCGTCGCCTACTGCGCAAAAAAATCTGCTACTAAGCTTTTGTAAACAAATTTTGATACGCATAACTTCCGCATAATATTGATTCTAGGGTGTCCATAAAGAGAAAAAAAAACGAAAGAAGATTTTTCAAGCCGCTTACCATCGAATATTTTTCCTTTTAGGTTAAAACAAATGTAAAAAAAATGTAAAGTTTCATATAATTTGAACAACGATGATCCGTGTTGACTTGCGCCTGAAAGTGAGAACAAGCCCTGTGTACTAGGTAAAATAAAAAAAGGATATTCAGTATTTTATTTTGATAAAACGCTGCCCCTATAGCCCGACACATACCACAAAAATGATTGTCCAAATTAAAAATCTTTAGTTGTCAATCAGAAAGTCTAAAACTTAATTTTTTTTTTTAAATTTATCTTTTAAAAAAATACATATACATTTAAAAAACATATCCAGTTCAAAAATTATTAGCGAGTATATTTTCAAATAACCATTTGCAAATTAATTACAAAAAAAAAATTAAGATAAAAAATGTAACTAAAACTTGAAAAATTCATTATTTTGAATACTATGTGGGAGACTTGAATATTGCAAAAGAGTAAACATTTCTATTTAACGCTAATTACCAACTTTCCTATTTATTTATATGTTTCAACTTAATACCTACCTAAAATGATTCTTACATTAAAAATATATAAATAGAAAAAAAATTAATTTTTTATGAAGAAAATTACAAATTTTAGGCCCCCCCGCTGGACACCTAAATATTTCTTAATTTGGATAATTTTTTTGGGAACATGTGGGGGTTATTGGTTCAACGTTTTATAAACTTGAACTTCCGAAAACATTTTTTTTTTTCGATTCAGCCTACGTCATAGTACTGTTTTACGCTTTCAGGCGCAGGTCAGCACGGGTTGCCGTTGTTCAAATTATAAGATTTTTTTTAACATCGTTTTGACCTAAAGAGAAAAATATAAGAGGGCGTGCGACTTGAAAAAACCGACTTTCGTTTTTATTTTGTGACACCCTAATGGATACCCAAAAGTGGATTTTCCATTTTTTTTTTAAATGACTTGGTTTTACGTGAAACTACTTCAAATATTTTTTTCTCTAAAACTATTATTCCCCTTTTTTCTGAATCAATTCCTGACAAGAATTTGACATCCATTGTTTTAAATATATATGAGAGCACTTTCTAATATTTGCCAACGTTATTTCCAGAAAATCTCACTTGTCGATAAGGCACAAATATACACCAATCACTTTAAGCGAAGCCGGAGTTATAAGCGAACACATTCCACCTCCAGGTTATTGAGCACGAGTGATCAAAACCCCCCCACAGCCATTTATCAGGTGAATCACAACTGCAGTGGAACCACCCGTCGATGTCGACTCACTCGACCGCACCTGCCCCTGATGCCTGTAGTACTTAATAGATACAATCAAATATTAAGACTTCGCCAAATGGTAGCCACGCCTTCCTGTGCACCATTAAAGTGCTCGCTAAAGACACTGCAATCAGCATCTTTATACCAGTAATTCGGTGCGCATCGCAAAGGTTTATTGTTCTGGATGATTATGGTGAAAGGTTTCGAAAGCGAAGGACGTGATTGAGTACAAGTTGGACGTTTACGACAAGTTGAAGTACAATTGTCAGATTAAAGTATATTCATTTAATGGGTGCATTTTATTTTACTCATCCTCCAACATAAACTTTTAGCACTCTTAGAAGCAGATATTCTTTCAAAATACCTGCATTCCTCATGAAAGAATTTTTTATGCATTACATTAAATTGCTGCTCGAACTTTCCAATGCAGTTTCCTTTTTATCTACAATAACGTGCATTAATCAAAATTATATATAAGTTAACCTACATTTATATTGTAAAAATTAATGCATCATTTTTATTTTCCATACAGATTTGAACTCAAAACTTCAAATGAGTGATTACTGTAGTTAACCTATTTTGCTCGAAATAAGTAAAATTGGGCAGGATTTATGTTTTTGAAAAAAAAAAAAAAAAAAACACAAAATTAAAACAGTCTGGACAACTACACATCACACAATCTAAAGATAAAGCAAACAGTTCAAAAGAAAATTAGTTATGCCAATACTTTCCTTAAAATGTCATTGAACACAAATTAAAACAAATTAAATAATTAACAACAAAATCAGATATAAACGTACAAACAGTAAACACTAGAGTGTCAGAAAAAGGTTCCTTACAGGCTGTACAAAAATATTGGTAAGAATTACTGCAAAACGAGCTTTTTTTTTCCTCCCCCCCCCCTTTTTTTTTACCAGCAGGAAGTTCCCGTTTTGTACTGATACAAATAAGTGGGAAGACATATGCCCTTTAGCAAGAATTTTGGAACAATTATATTACATAACATACAGATGCCTCTGCTCATAATGAAGTCGATGGAAGTGATAAAAGTTTCTTCATAAAATTAATGTGAAGTGGCATTGAAGCAATTACGTTGTAGCCATAAATCCGATGTATACGGCTTCGGTATACAAACGGACTCTGTTATTACTTTCAAAGCATTTTTTTATCGTATTTACAAGTTTACAACACTAAAAAAATTCCGAAACGTTACTGGTTATTTCCGTGGAACGTTTCATGATTTCAGAGGTTTTCACCTCTTTCCCCAAAAAATCAAGTATCTTCGCAAAAAAGTTTCCTGAATTCCTAAAAGATGCACAAATGCAGACCTTGCACTGGTGTGAAAAATATTTTTTGCTACCAGTTTAAATATTGACGGAGCGTGTTTATTAAGTGTATCGGCTTTAGATTGTTTATGGCCCTTCCGGATTGACTAAGCTTCCAATGGGAGCAACTAGTCACTGGATAGCTACAGCCTTGCGAGGCAGGAATTGCAGGCAAGGAATATGCTTGGTTCTTGCTTGCAATTTTCGCGTAGCGTGGCCGTTCTTTGCTCTAATACTTCTGGAGCTTTCTTGGTAAATAAGTTAAACCTATTTACTTTTTCTAGAAGGTTCACGACTGGCTTTAATAGGAGAGATTTCTTAATATTTTAGAAAGGTTACTGATTTTTATCAGAAAACGTTCCTGGTTTTTGTAAGATATGTTACTGACTGAAATTGGGCACATCAGCTGCCCATTATTTTCCAGGAACGTTTCTGAATCGTTTTTACAGTGAATGTAGCATTGGACACAGTTTCATAAATAAAAAAAAAAAAAATAATAATAATAAAAGAACCAATCATAAATACATACATTCATCAATTTTATGACTTAATTATACATTTAATCATACATTTGAAAAGAGTAAATTTCAATTTAAACAAAATACTTCAAATACCTTTATTTGACAAAAAATGCAATTTTTGGAAAAAGATAGGTCCACCAGCTTACCTGAAATTAAAATAAACACATTTTAAAATCGGTTCAAAACATAACTTTTGATCTCACATTAAAGAGAAGCATAAGTTTCTTACTTATTTTTCAAAAGATTTAAAAAAAAAAAAAATTGTGACATTTTTTAAAAAATATACACAATTTATTTCAAAATTTAAAAAATGCTAAACTATAAAGAAATTAAGTCCAGCCTTTGAAGAAAACTCGTTTTTATTTAAATCGTGTTTAATCTCCATCTAAATAAAGGAGTAAAAAAGCAGCAATAATAACTTTCCAATTGCTCGAGATTTTTAATTATGCAAGTTGAAATCTCTAGACAATTTGGAAAATATTTCACAGAAACCACAAACAAAAGCAAGTAGGTGAAATATAATTATTTAAGAGTAATGAATGAAAATGCTTTTAATGCTGATTCTTTACAATTAAAGTGACGAAGTAGAATAAAAAGATTTTTATTTATTTATTTATCTATTATTTTTTTACTTTAAATACACAATTGATCTTATACTGAAAGTAAATATTTCTAAAACTTATTCTTGGTAATTAACAGCAGCAATTTACCCTTATTTCCTCAAAGGTCTAAGATCTATCAAAAGATGCACGGACTGTCTCAGTTAATCTGCAAGGTTAATCTGCAAGCAACCATCATGGGGCAAACAAACTTTTATATCAATCACACATCGATATTTTTGACTCGAATTTTTATATACAGTGGTAGTAAGAAAGAAATGCATCACCCGCACCGCAAAGGAGAGGAATGTCATCCCTACTGCATTCAATGCACAGTCAAGCATCCCGTATCCCAGATGATTTGGGCATGTATTTCTGATCAAGGAGTTGGTGGACTTCACTTTATACGAGAAACAGTAAACGCTCAGGTGTATATTGGCATTTTGGAGGATAAATTGCTTCCTACTATTCGGGATCACTTTTACTTCAATTCCAAACGTCATTTTCCAGGATGATTCTGCTCCGTGTCATAGGGCAAAACTGTTAAGTAAAATTTTAAATGCCTTTATCCTGCCATTAGACTTAAATTGACATGGGGTTAATAATTTTTTTCTCTAAACTCTCATGCAGGTTCAGAAATGGAAAAATGAGCATATGGTCAGCAGTTTGCCTTGGCTCGGAAACAGCCCCGATCTACGTAAACAATTATCGAATTCCTGCTGTTAAATGTTTATTTCATAAAGTTTGCAGAATTTCACATACATTCATCGTTAATCGGTCGACCAAAACTTCTCACATAATCCCATTGTTGTGAAAACGCGAGGGTATGCAATTTCTTTTACCAGTACTGTATATAGCAGGTAGGAACCTTTTTTTTCTTCTCTTATTCATTGCAAGAACTGATTTTCTGATATAGCGGTAAAAAGGTGAAATGACATCAGAAAAATACGTATGATGTTAAAAACTTAATAAATGTTTTCAAGCTCCTTTTTGGGGACAAAATTTGCAAGAAGAGCCAATCTTCATTTAAATGAATTTCATTAGTTAGATTTTTCCTTGCATTTGAGCAGTAAAGTGAATTGCGAGAAACATCAATTGAGGAAAAAAAACTAATAAATAAATAAATTTTGGATCCATCCAGTTGTTTCCAAATGCACGGAATCAACCAAAATTAGTGTATTGCTATTATATTAGTGAATTTTTCGATTCCCGGTTTCCTCTTTGCACTAGTGTGGCACCGTCATGAATACCTTTCTCTGATATAACTTGGATTGAAGAACTAACTTACATTTTCAAAAAATCTTAACATTAACTACCCGGAAAATTCGTTCGACAAAAATTCTGAGAATTTCCCGAATTGATGCTTATATTGATATGCACAAAAACCTAAAATGAACAAAATGCTTTGTTTGAGTGCTTCATTAACGTCAATGCACTTGAGTGGCACAGGAAAACATCACGGCAAAACTCCACGGATGGGTCTGGAAATGTTTTGGAAAGCAGCGCAAACGTTCCGTTATTCAACATCCAGTGTGAAGGTAGAAGTCGTCATTAATGTGGAAATCATCACACAAAATTATGTCACAATTATCTACAAGCTACTTCGGCCAATCCTTAAAAAGCTTGCTTCGGAAGGAAAAAACATGCGCAAAAAACCAAGCCTCCAAAAAATTTTGAAAACAAGGCAATATATTTTTGCACACGATAATTTTTTTTAGATCTTGCAAAAAACTAGCATTTTTTTTTTCTTTGTTATTTCAGTCATATATTTTGCAGGCTATAGAACGCTTAAAAATAACTCTTCAAAACTGCATTTCGTTGTTTATTACGCCAGCATAAGTGTATTCATTTGTGTATTCACTTGATCCACATTGGGTCAATTGATACAATTCGGAAGAAGAAAAAGGTTTTTATGTAAAACAAATTATGTCTACTAAGGTTTGAAATCATTACTTGATAGAAAAATAGTAATAGTATTACATAAATTTTCTTTTGGCGAAAAATGTGAGTTAAGAAATAAATAATAAAAATATAATACAAATGTATTAAGTGCACTTACTCTACGTGGGCTCCCCTAAACTCCCCTGACTTCCACCTTAGAGTAGCATTTCCAATCTTTTCTGATAAATGTAACTGTTTTTATATCCACTTTTTTAACGGAACCCCTGGTTTGGTCTTAAATAGCATAGTTTGAATGCAGGATTTTAAAATTGCTTTCTTGCAGTGAACTCAGAAAATATTCCAAATATTACTTGTCGTCATACAAAAGTAACTCTTTTTTTTATTGTAACTAAATGTCATTTTAATAAAAAATTTTGTATTTTTGTGCTTGCAATAAAATAGTTAAAGGTCATACACTGACAATGCTCGAGTTTTCAACCCACAACTTGTTTTGATGTTTTATTTGTTGCTTATTCTGAAAATACTGATTGAATGCCACTCAAAACTTTTTTCGATTGAATTTTAAACTAAATATTTTTAATTGAAAAAAAGTAGTTATGGACCCTGTATTGATTTCCATGAAACCCCGAGGGTCCGCGGAACACAAATAAGGAAACGCAGCCTTAGAGTGTCTTAATATCATTCTGCAGAAAAACCTTTTCCGATTACATCATTGCACAAGATTATTTTTGTTCCGTTTTTAAGTGTAGGCGTTTCTATAATGGACATTTCATCTAATCATGAGTTATTAATACAACTACATGATGAAATGCTACGAACGAGGGAGCTTGCGGAAACGTTGCCTTTTAAATTTAACCTTGAGGGGAATTGATGCCGTTTAAGTTTTAAGGTCGACACACAGAGAGCGGTTTTCGTTCTCTTCTTCCTTCTTTTGAGGCATGGGCTGCAAAGTGATTAAAAAAATCTAAAGCTATAACTGGCATAAACTTCTAATACGGTATAAAACTGCTTAAGTGGGAGTATAATTATTACCGGATATATAATTATGCTTTTTCGATATTTTATATAATAGTGAAACTTATTTTGAAAGAGTAAAATGCAGCATGGGCGCCCATATGCGAAATTTTAAGGGGGGCATATATATTTTTCCCATTGAAATTAATTTCAGTACATATTAGAGGCATTAAAGTTTGACATTTTTAATAATTTATTCTTTAACGGCTGGATAAGAAATGTTTTTACATTTTTGCAAAGAAAAAAGTACTAGGAGCAAGAAAGTTCTAATTTCTAAGGGGAGCTCAAGCCCCCACTAGCCCTCCCGTCCCATTGACGCCTATGAAATGCAGTGCAACCTCAATTAACCAGTGTTGGGAACTGAAACAAAATTTTCGGATAAAAGAGGGAAATTTCAAATGGCTGTTTAGAGACCATGGAAGTAATAACTTTGCATTAAAAACGTACATGTTTGCAAAATATCACTTCAAATTCTATAACTGTAACTATAAACAATAAATTTGTTCATAAAAAGTCACGCAAATCGTGTAGCCGCAATTTGCTTAAACTTAACTACTGAGGCAAATTTTCAATTTTCAATACGTACAGTACGCTTCAACAACCATTAAATGTATATTTGATTATAATAATTGGATGTTGTTACTTTTTGAGGTCGACGTACAAAGAGCGGCTTTCGTTCTCTTTTTTTTTTTTTTTTTTTGAAGCATGGCCTGCAAAGTGATTAAAATTTTTTAACCTGTAACTGACTTAAACTTCTAATACCATGTAAAGCGTTTGAAAAGTGAATATAATATTTATCAGAGATGCTTTGATACAAATACAGAAGAACCTCGACTAACCAAAGCGTTTCAGACCAAATAGAAATTTTCGAATAAAAGAGGAATGCTTAAAATGGCTGCTTAGAGGCCGTTGGATATTTACAACGCACATATTTGAAAAATATCTCTTTATTTTAAACTGCTATAACTTTAAACAATAAATTTGTTCATAAAATATCCCACAAATGTCATACTTTGCTTATAATTAACTTATAACACGCATTTTTGATTTTAAGAATGTGTAGTGCGATTTTAGAAGCGTTAATGATGTAATCTGATTATCATAATTGGAAGCCGTTACTTTTTAAGATTTATTGATTAAAGTACTTACGTGAAATAAAGGTGTACTGGAAATAAATCTGATTAAAACATCTCAAAAGAAATGTTTATCATTAATCTAAGTTCATTCGTATTTTTTAAATATTACTAAATACAAACTTTAAATCGAATTCTTTTTTAACTAAAAATTTTCTTTTTTATTAACAACTATATTTTGTCATTCTATAAGACGTACGATCTTGTTTTAAAAGCCTTATTTAAAACGAGATGCGATGCATACACTTACCATTTTAAGGTATTATTTAAAATTACCTTAATGTAACTGAAACAAGTTAAAAACATTCGCCTCAAAAATATGTGTTTGTATTTGGTGTCCCTAAAAAACAATTGATAGAATATGAGTGGAAACCTAATATTTTGGAAAAAAGAAAACCTCTAAAAAACTAGTATGTCGTGGCCAGCACAAAACTTTCTTCTATATTTTCAATTTTTTCCAAGGAAGCAATATTCCCAACAAAAACAAAATTACACATGCAAAAACTTCCCATCCCAATGTCTGAATTATTGCAAAAGCAAAGCAAAGAGCGAAAATTGAAAGTTATTTTAAAAGACTTGCTTGAATTAATTACAAATATTTTATTTGTTAACAAACATAAGATGGCAACAGTTAAAAATTTTAAATCATTGAGATAATATTTCTGATCATTTCCATACAATTAAAATCACGAGAAATACGCAGACGACAATCTATTACGATTTATCTTTCTTATTTTGTATTAATAAAGCTATTTTTATTCGCCAAAAAAAAAAAAAAAATCAACACCTCTTGGAACGATTGGCGTCAAAATTGAACCAAAGCCTGTTTACATATGGATTCACATATATTCCTAGTTTCAACCAGAACGTAGCATTACTTCTTGAGATAGGGCACTCACAATAGAAAAAGAAGAACGGGCGATTGCGCTACCCCCTTTTTAGCTGTTGACACCAAAATAAAATCAGCTCTTATACCCACTAAGGGCTATTTGCCGATAAAATTTTTCTATTATTCCGTTCATTATTTCTTCAGATACAGCTGTCACAATTGACGACAAAAAAACGTTCTATAGCTCAACCCCCGTTTGAGTTATTGACACCAAAATTAAATCAGCATCTGTTCCTGTTAGTGTCAACATATGGACCAAATTTTGTTTGATTCCGCCAGTTACTTCGTGAGGAAATAGCAAGCACGCGTAACTCAAAAAACGTCTCATTGCTCCACCCCCCTTGGAGGAATTCCAGCCAAAAACCAATGGACACAACTTCAGATAGGAGCACATATGTGTACCAAATTTCGTTCGATTTCATGCGGTAGTTTTTGCTGTAGAGGGGACCACAAAAAAACTGGTCGCACACAGACGTGACCCACACACATACACACACAGACAGACAGACATTTTCCAAAAATAGTCGAAATGGACTCAGCACATCTCAAAACGTTCGAATCCGTCAAAATTCGAAATTAGAAAATTTGCACGAATCCAATACTTTTTTTCATATATTAGATATAGAAGAAAGTAAAAACTGGCACATAAATGCTATCCCAATTTTAAAGCTTTAAAAGACTCCAAATTTCAGTTTTATGTACGCGTTTACAATAGAACTATACAGATATATTTTTTAGTTATTTCAAAAATAATAGAGATAAAAAAACAAACAAACAACATCTTCTTTTTTTTTGGGACTGCCAATGAACAAAACTCCGTTAATTTTTTAAGTAATTTATCTACTTACAATAAATTATTATTTTTTCTCCACTTCAATAATAAACTCACAGACGCACACACATATACCCTAGACAAATATAGTGCTGCATATTGTTTTCACTTTGGCATATGAGCCGAGTGAAAATTCACCGCATGCATTATCTTGAAAAACATTTGGCAACACTTCATAAATACATTGCAAGTATAAAAAAAGTATAATGTTACTGTTTACATGAGTACAGCAACTTGAAATAAATTTTAAAGCAATCTCTAAAGCAGTATGATAATTTGAGCTATTATTTTCTTTTTTCACTCTCTGAGCAAGTTTACTAAAAAAAATACCAGTACTATCCAAAAAGTTAGTCTAAATTGCTGCGTAATAACTATTTTAACTGTGAAGTTATTTTAATGACCTATTGTACCTCTCATAATCATCATCTTTTTATGGTACCCACACACAAAAAAAAAAACGCACAAGGCATTCATTTTTCACCCATCAAGTGGCTCCCACATCCCCCATTTCATATCTATTCATTCCTCCTTCTCTCAACATCGCCCTTTCACTTTTCTCTCCCCAATACCCAACGCTAAGCATCTCTATTGTCCTGTTTGAAGAGATTTAATCTCACTGGGGAGCTTGATGAAACTTAATTGAGACACTAGCTAGCTTGAGAAAAAAATTTAATGAAAGACTGGCGAGATCTACTACAAAGGACGAAGTCATAACGAAAGGGAGAAAAAAAAGATAAACAAAAGGAAGATGGAAGAATCCTTCCGGGTGGGAGTGCCGTGATGTAATGAGTGATGGGAAGGAACGGACGGTGGGTGGATAAAAACTGTAATTTATTAATTGGAAGTTGATTGGCTGCTGTCATCACGTTTCTGGGAACATAAGGGATGTAGATATAGGTAGTTCGTGCGGAAAAACAAAAATACAATTAATTTCTCGTAGAAATAAATAAATACTCTCTCTCACACACACATATATATATATATATATATCTATATATATATATATATATATATATATATATATATATATATACATTTGGCTCTTAAATTCGCCCTTAAGTAATATATATATATATATAGATATATATATATATATATATATATATATATATAATATTATATATATATATATATATATATATATATATATATATATATATATATATATATATATATATATATATATATATATCGTTGGGAGTACAACATAAAAATTGCCCAAAGAAGCGTTCCTGTACGATCCATAGTTCACGAGAAAAATTCGAAAAACAAAGTATGTCATCACTGCCGGTGCAAGAAAAAACACTTTATTGAACATATCAACAGCAATATACGTACATTACGTATAACAATTAATACGTTTAATAACGTTTTAAATATTATCTTCTGGAAAGATATGCAAATACTGTTGTTGATATGTCCAATAAAGTGTTTTTACTTTACACCTGGCAGTGACGTCATACTGTATCTTTCGTATTTTTCTCGTGAACTATAGATCTTACAGGAACGTTTCTTTGGGCAGTTTTTATGTACTACTCCCAAAGAGGAATCTAGCTGTGCAAAGTTTATGCTGTCAGTTTGGGGCACCTTGTATACATACAGGATGTCCAAGAAGTCCCGTGACACATTTTGAAGATTCATAGAAAAGCAACGAATTGTCGTATCAATATGCGGTTTGCGCTATAATACTTCACAGGTTCAAGAATGTTTTCTAACTTCGTAAAAATGATAAAAAAAAGGGAAGAAAGAAAAAAAGCAAAATGGCTGTATCATTACAATAAAAGTTTGTTTTACTTATTGCGACGATACAGCGGTCAATGTTAATTACTTATAATTACACTTTTTTCCCTGCCTTCTTTTCCTTATCTTTAAAATAAATGTTAATTCTTTTCCGTAAAACTTCCCGGCGCGTTTTTGCAACGACTTGCGTAAGTCCAAGAAAAATAACATAAGAAGGAAATATCTTTTAAAAAGGACTCAAAACTCATAAAAATGAATAATTAGAGATGAGATAAATATTTATCAATCAATGGGTAATGAGTTAAATATAAAGTAAGTATTACGTAATATAAGCTTAAAATAAGTTCACTTTAATAGAATGAAGCATAATGTACTTGAAATTTTAATCTCATTTCTTAGCAATTTTGATCGCAATACATGTAAAACAGTTTCTCCTGCTCATTTAGAGGAAATAATGTAAAAAACGGAAAAAAACGTTGAAACCAGAGAAAAAACATAATAAAATAATTATCCTTTTTTCTTTCCCCTTTTTTTTCAACTTCATGTGTTTAGCAGATTACGATATTTACTTAACGTCATTTTAGCTGAATAATTTTTAGAAGTCAAACTCGTTTTTTAACTCTGCAAAAGAAAAACAAAAGTTTCTATGCCTCGATTTTTTCGATGTTTCTAAAAAATTACTTAAAAAGTACGTTACTTTTTAGGTTAATAACCTTAGGCTAGTGAGTAAATAAAATTATTTTTATAAAAATCTCGTTAACTTTATACGAAAGTAAGTTTTATTAAATGTATAAGTATGAGTAATATAATTAGAAGTAATTAGAAATAATGATTGCTATACTATTTGTAGAACATAAGCATTTTTTTCCTGGATATCAAACTATTTTTTCTTTCTTTAGTTAGAATTACAACGTTTATCTATGCACATGTACACAACCCACTCGGTTGAGAATATTTAGCTACACACGTAACTTCAAGCTCAACCATTATCCCTGGGTTTGCCCAGTATGCAAAATTTCCACTCAACACTATGTGATACAAATATTTGCATTTGGACTTGTTTGCGTTAATAGGTATTAGGATTAAAAAATAGTCCTGAGAAAGCATTAATTTTATTTAAAAAAAATTACTTTTATTATATTTGCTTAAGTTAGATTGTGTCCCATACCCTTGAACGATTCACGTTGAATAGAACCAACATTTGAATACTTCCATACTCAAACTATAGTTTAATAATTTACATTACTTCTTAAGATATTTAGAGCATACTTAACAAGGAAATTGTTCAATTTTGCTATCCCTCTTTGTAGCGAATGTCATTCTTCATTTTCATTTTTCACTTCAGAGCCCCCCCCCCCCACACACACACGCACACACACTTACCACTATTTGTGGTTTAACCAGTTGGATGGGACCCTGAAGACAGCTCTGATTGTTTGATCCAGACCAGAAAACGAACAATCCCTGGTCCAGCAAGCCCAGATATTTCGTTTCTTTGTAAGACTTTGTGACCACGAACACATTTAACACCCTCCAATCACCATTAATGAAGACAGTGGATCTTCGACCGGCTAGGATCCAACCCAGAACCCTCCGGTCACAAGTCCGATGCCTTGCCAATCAGGCCACCACGGCCCAGCGGTTGTCACTCAAAGAGAAAGTACGTTTCATTCATTGAATTACTTCTTGAGACCAAATGAGAAAGCATGAGTAAAGGTGTGATTGATCATTCCCTTTTGGAAAACTGTGATAATTATCACGCTAATGGTGCCAAAATGAAAATTTCAGTTGTATATACGTACGTAAGTATATATGAAAGTCCAAATGGGCCAAACAAACTACGATACATTCATTCGTGGGTGAGTAAAATGTTAATTTGAGGCGAAATTTAAATTAAAATAATGGTGAATATATTACTTCCTGTACTTTGTACAAGAAAGCAAACATTGTTTATGGCAATGACAGTTAAGACGTTGCATATGTCCATGTAATGATGTCATGTTAATCATCAATATCCATCAAGTAGACAGAAATGTACTTGGCATTTGGAAGCTATACCGTGAATGCGTTCTAAAATTATTGAAGCGTAAAGTTTATTTAGAGTGATTTGAATAAATACATTGCGAAACCAAAGCTAGATGAATTTAATACACAGATATTCTAACGTGGCTGGATTAAACTCGTGGTTATTTGTGTATGAATTATATCTGAGGGATTGACATGAGAAAGACATTAAGTCACAAGTTTCGGGTTTTTTATCTGTTGCCCGGAAATAGACATTAAGCGCTCAAGAAATAGAATAAACAGATAGTCAAACTGCTAAATGGTTTAGTTGCTACCAGCGTCCTACAATGTGCATGAAGTTCACGATACTTAGACTGATGTTTTTTGCTTCCCCTGTAAAAATTACATTTTGTGACTCCCATTGTGAATGGCGGTACACTGTGAAATAAAAAAAAATAAAAAAAAAAAAAACGTAACTCGTAATTTTCCATGGATCTTTTCAGGATTTCATAGGTTTTCACATATTTCCTGCGAACATTAATTATCTTCGTCAAAAAAATTTCCTGGAGTGTTTCAAGTTGCACAAAAGCGGACTTCTCCCTGTTGGGAAAAATATTTTTAGCTTCCAGTTTAAAGATTAACTGAATTTATTTATTAAGAGTATCAGTTTATGAGCGATGACGGCCCATTCAGATTGAAAAAGCTCCCAAAGAGAGCGAATAAGTCCCTGGATTCCGCAGCTGTGCAGGAATTGCAAGCGAGAGGCTTGTTCCTTGCCAATGCTGTATTTACGTTGGAGCTAGTTGTAATAATGATTTTGGAGCGTTCTTGGAAAATTAGGAAGGCGCCAAGCAACTACATTAAACCTCATTATGCTTTATCTGAAGGTTCTAGAAACATGACTGACTTTAACCGGAAATATTTCTGGATTATTTAGAAATAGATAAGGATGATTTCAGGAAGTTTACTGACTTTTAGAGGTAAACATTCCTGTGTGTTTTTTCAAGATATGTTACCGGAAGAAATTGGGCACATCAGTTGCCCATTATTTTCCAGGAACGTTTCTGAATCGTTTTTACAGTGTGTTGCTGAACATTTTTTCAACATGTATTAAATGCTTTTAGCTAATTGATCGATGAGTTTAAACCCTTGATAACCTTCGTCGAATCCAGAAAACGTGGCTACATTCTCTCAGGACGAAAGGAACACACTTGAAAAACTTATTGAGCGACGATAGCCAGCTATTTTTACGAACTGGACCTGTTTTCAGTTCACATTAAATCGAGCTTTCGGGAATCTAGTAATCAAGATAATAAAACTAAAATTATTATTACTAGGCATCGTTACGTAATTGAAAACATCGTTACGTAATTGATGTTTTACAACTTCATGTGCTCGACAACCAATCACGACATCGATCCAGAAGAAAATTAATGTGTTTACATTTTTTTTTTGAAAACATTTTGTGCATTTTATAGAATTCATTAGCTAACTTAAATTTAAACTAAATTGAAACAAATGCACACATAAGTTAAAATTGAAATTTTAATTTCCATCGCGTTTTAAGTATTCCGCTATAAGATTTTTTTAAATTCTATTTAATAAGAGATAGAATTATATTTAATAAGAGATAAAAATATTAACTATTTAATAATTTTAATTTTATTTAATAAGAACATTTTCTTTTCAAATAAAAAAAGAACCGACTTAAAAAAAACAAAGAAGAACTGAAAAGTAAAAAATAATTGGTCATACACTTACATACGATTTCCTACCCAAACGTATAAATCAAATTTATTTTACGATTCCAGTACAAAACTCAACTAAACTAAACACCCATTTATAAAACAAACATTGATTTTAATTACTATATGATGAATTATTTTAATACCTAACTATTTATATACGATCTCTTAAACTTTAATAACTATTTGAAGTCGAGGCCTCCTATAAACTACTACCTAACGTAACTGAGTAGGTTCAGCTTTAAAGACTTGCGCGTTTTGTTAAATTAGTGTTTAACTCAGGATTTGGAGGGTTGTCAGTTACGTTAGGTAGTAGTTTTTAGGAGGCCCCGACTTCAAACGGTTATTAAAAATTAAGAGATCGTATATAATTAGTTAGGTATTAAACTAATTCATCGTATAGTAATTAAAATCAGTATTTACTTAATAATTGGGTGTTTAGTTTAGTTGATTTTTGTTCTGGAATTGTAAAATAAATTTGATTTATGCGTTTGGGTAGGAAATAGGAATTAAGTATGACTTTCTTTTTTGTTTTTACTTTTAGTTCCTCTTTGTTTTTTGAAGTCAGTTAATTTTTTATTTGAAAAAAAAAAATATTTTTTGCTTTTTAGTGATGTGAACGTAAAATAAGTACGTAGAGTAGAGCATGTGGTGCATTAATACGTACATCTTGAGTGAGAAAGCGTCGAGCACAGGAGTCTGAAAACAGCTAAGATTGACAGAGTCTCGGAGACTTACGCAGTGTGAAGAAATGATTTTTCAAATGCGCAATTATTTACAAAAAAAACGTCTTTGTCATCAGTTTGGCTTTATCAAAGTATGCTTTCCGAAAAAAAATCACGACAACAGAACAACAACAGAAAAAACATCAGAAATTGTTTAAACTTTGCCCATAGAATTTGAGAGTTTTCTTGATTTTTCAAGTATCCCATCTTCAGATACTGACCTGATGACCATGGGATCACCTGAAAAGTATATACATTTCAAACGAGGAAAAAAAAGGAATTTTCCAAATTGGTCTATGCGTGGTGGAGTGGGGGATTTAACCTCTTCAATTCCCCTTGGATTAAACATTAAATATATTTAAAAACTGAAATATTTATATAAAAAAAAAACTTTGATGACCAAATTAAGTTTTTATGAGCAAAAACATTTTTATATTAAATTAATTAATGCAACTAATTTCGTAGCAAAATAAACATTTAATTTACTGATTTGCTACATGACTAATAAAAACATTAGTAAGACTAATTTAAATTAAAAGGCGGCGCCGTGAAAATCAAATATCCCGATTCGTGAGAGTTAAATATTGCTCAAGACAAGATTCCTCCGTAGAAAAAATGCACTAGGTGATCATCAAAATGGCTGTTTTTGTTGCCCGTACGTTTGTAGGTACAAATATATGCACGACGTGCTGAGAACTTGAGTCAAATTCATTCAGGGGCGATTAAAACTGAAATCTAGACTGATATTTGAGCGAAAATGTTTTCGTAAATGCTGTGAAATGCTGTGGCGCCTTTACGCTCAGCAAGGAAATAAAAATTAACTATTACCAGCAATATATAGCAATATTTATAGCCATCTATAGTAATGATGGTTAAAAGTTTTTTGCATTAAACGGCATGGTTTACGTTGGTAGTTTAATTCCTCTCTCTCTTTGTAGTCATCCAAAGCCTAAGAATGTAATAATCATTAAGTTTATTATTAATTACACGTATTGCAAATATAGGTATATTTTAGCTTTAGCGCTGAAACTCATTGTTTAGGTAAGAAGAAATTGTTTTATTAGTAAAATTGAATAACAGAGCAAAGTAATTCGTTTTATCTGCTTGTCATAAAATAATTTAAATGTTTTGGAACTCCAGAATATTTTTATTTAATCCCTAAAATCTAGCATTTACGCATTACGTACACTTATGAAACCCTAAAAACAATAAATGATTTACAAAAGGCAATGCCTGTGAAATTTAAATTAAAAAAAAAACTATCCCGGGAAGTAGAGATTTTTTTTTTTCAAATTAAAATATATCTCAATAACTTAGAACCCATTTTTTCCTTTCTCAACTCACGGGTGGCTCTTCAAATTTCCAGGCATTATATTAAATAGAGAAGGTGTGAAACCAACGAAGCAGAAAGAAGATATTTCAAAAGAAAACTATTACAGACTGTACTTTAATTTTAAAAAAAACTTTGGAATTTGTCTTAATGATTTTCTTTTCTAAAAAGCTCGTCATATATAGTCTGTACATAACAAAAAACTAGAAATAATTTTTGTTTATCCTTCTGTACCAAGAAAAAACTAAATTAGAAAAAAGATAACTTTTTGCATTAAAATTTAAAAAAAATTGCTTTTTTTAAAAAATTATTGAACAGGTTATCGTTTATATGTTAGACAAATAAAAAAACTAGCATTAACTTTTGTTTACCCTTCTGTTCTAAGAGAATTTGAATTAAAAAGTGGATACCTTAAAAAATGGGATTTTTTTATTTACTTTATTTTTGCTATTTATTTTAGGTTCATTAAACAATGCAGACAAAACGGAGGTTGAATATCCGACGCATTTTTTTTTTTTTTAACTAAGTTTGCTAGCAAAGCGAGAACTATTTAAGAGCTCAGTTCACGCCTTAATAAATCAAGTTTTTTCAAAGCTGAAAAAAGTTCGAAAAACTTGCGCGAGAGAAAAAGTTTTAAACGACGCTTTATCAGTCTTTTCATAATGAGAGTTGAAAAATAGGATGCTTGAAATACATATTTTTTCATTATTTCGTTCATTAACGCTACACTGCTTCATATTAAGATTTATGTAATTTAAAACTGCTGGTTTTAAATCGTAATTTGGTTTAATTATGACAAAATGGAGAAAAGCAGCTAACTATGGTCACCAAAGTAGTTTCAAAGCAAAAAACTGCACCGAACATTGAAAACATTTTAATCAGCGAAGTTAAAAGTGTATACACATTTTATTACACATGTATATTTTTCTTTCCCTAAAAGCTCTCTTTAGTTACTTCAAGTTCAACATTGATTTTGTAAATTATTGAATACGAATTACTAATAAATTACTTTTGTCATGTTATTGATGCATGAGAATCTTTATAATGACAAATAAAAAAATAAACTATAGTGTAAAAAATTATTTTTATTTCTTTTCAAAACATCGCAAGTAAAAAAATATCTGCGTTCATGTTTCCATGCATCTACTTCAGTTCAAAATAAATTTTTAGTTGAAGGTAAAATGCAGGGGAGTAACTATTCAAATAATTCTGAGCTGGACAATGAATTAACGGCATTTTAGAAAATAGTTGATTACTTTGCATTACTTGTGAATGATAGTCCCAACTATTTACATAAAATCTACTGAGCCAATTTTCACAAAACTTGACATAAACGTATATTATTTACGTCACATTTAATTGCGTAGAGAGACATTCGAACTTCTTTAACTGATGCTACTTCTCTTGCTAAACTTAAAACTTAAAACCTTATCAAAAATCAGAACTAAATTTCAAATCAAGTTGAATATTGACAGAAATATCAAAATCACGCTCACGAGGCTAAAGATGAAACATCAAAAAATATGAAAATTTCTCCTGATAGAGTTAAAAACTATCAAAATATTAAAATACGGTCAAGATGTCAAACATACACCCAAGCATGTCGTCTTCTGCCCAGCTGTGGCTGCTGCAACGCATAGTACAAAAAAAATAACACCACCGAAAAAGACCTATATTCAGAATCTGCGATCAAAATGGCGTAATCACTTCAAGTGCATCCCTCTATCTAATCTCCAAGGATACAGAGACAACAACAACTTTGCATTTAATAGATATTTAAATAAAAATCCAAAATCGTTCTCAAAGTTTACGATACTAAAAAAGGTAAAAAGGAGTTAAAGTGTTGAATTTTTAATGCATTTAACGGAAATGTCGAAAGTGAGGACAATTTTCTTTGCCAATAATTAAAGACAACCTTATTTTTGTTGACTGCTTTATTTAGTGCAGAATAATGGATTGCTAACAATGTTGAAAATACGAACGTTCTCCTTTAACACCATTTTACTTTAAACAAATTTGTACTTAATTGCAACTGAAACCGTGTATAAAGTTTATAACATTTTTATGTTTATAAATTTATAATATTTTTATAAATTTTGTGGAATAAATACATGCAATTGTTGAGAACTAGCATACTGTTGAGCACAATCTAAGCGTATTCTACAAACTAAGAGTGCACCAAGGGTGTAAACTACCCAAAATAAAACAAATGGCACACTGTAAAAACGATTCAGAAACGTTCCTGGAAAATAATAAGCAGCTGATATGCCCAATTTCTTCCAGTAACATATCTTGGAAAAATCAGGAACGTTTTCCGCTAAAAGTCAGTAACCTTTCTGAAATTAACCTTGGAACTTTCTGAAGAAGTGCGAAATCTCCCCCTTTTAAAGCCAGTCATGTCTCCAGAACCTTCTCGCAAAATTTAAGTAGGTTTAGTGTAATTCATTAGAACATTCTTGATTTACCAAGAAGGCTGCATATAAATCAGAACGAACCACGGCCAAAGCTATGCAATAAGGAACCAACCATATCTCTTGCTTGCAATTCCTGCCTTGCAAAACTGCAGCTATCCATTGACTTTTTCGTTCTCATTGAGAGCTTAGCCAGTCTGGACAGCCCGTAAGCAACCTTAGGCCGATACACTTAATAAACACGCTCGTTCAATCTTTAAATTGGTTGCTAAAAATATTTTCCACAACACTGAAAAGTTTGCACGCGTGCAACTTGTAGCGACTCAGGAAACTTTTTTGTGAAGATACTTGTTTTTACGGGGAAATAGGTGAAAACGTGTGAAATCGAGAGATGTTCCACGGAAATAACCAGTAACGTTTCTGAATTTTTTTACAGTGCAGTTTTAAGCCATATTTTTGCAGACAGTTGACATTGCTCTTAAAAACTTATCTTAATAAACAAATTGAAATTATGACTAAAATGACAAAATTACATAAGTAAAGCACACTAAGTCAAAAACTTGCTGCAAACAGCTTTTTCTAGAATACAATTGAACTTTTTCGTTGAAAGTATTGAACTTATGTTTGCCCTCTATTTTTAATTAACTGTTTGAAGTATTTTCTTGACAATTTGGGGTTTATTTACGCTGTCTTTAATTTTTATAATATTTTGTCAAAGCATTTTTAATCATATTTCATTTATATGTAAACTATATTTTGTTATCATTTTCTTTTCGACCTAAAATTTTCGGAGGACTCTTACGCTGGAGGGTCCCTAAATTGGCCTCATAGGTCTAACGAACGGTAAATCAGGCTCTGAATGTAAGCCCTACGGTCATATACGGCCTATATCACCTTAGTGGTAACTCTTACCAAGACATATTGTTTGTAGTTTTCTTTCACAGTTGGTTTGTACTCTGGTACCACGTGACGCATATGTATTACAGATAGCTGCATATGATTTGAAATGCAGAGGGATTTTAAAAGCCTGAAGTGTCTTCAGATTTTAACTTTAATACCTTCGGTATTATAGTGTATATTGCTGCATCATATCTGATGAGGAACACTAAGCTATAACTAGAACTGGAGTGAGCTGGAATGCTAAGAACTATTATCAAAGGAAATGGCAGTTTGTAGTAGTTCACGTAATTTATTTAATCCATGTTGTTGAGGCAAAATCCTCACCGAGACAATATAGTGGATGTTTCTCTGATCCTAATCGTAGGATTATGAGGTTGCAAGGTTAGGTTTGCCCTACTTATGGAAGGGAAGTGCAGAGATACTAGTAACATATGGTTTATTAGTTATGACATCTGTCCTTAGCCCATAAGACCCGTGCTCTATCCCCGACATGGAAGAACAAACCAAAACTCCTGCACTATATGGTGATGCATACAGACGTAAGGCTTCACGTGAAAATATTGGGAGTTGCTGAAGAAAAATATATAGGTACTAATTCTTAGAAAACATTGAATGAGCGTACTTTTTAAAGTTATTGTCATTATTTTTATGCATTTATTTATTTTGCTTTGCTTTTTCTTCCTTTGTTTAGCAATGTAAAATAGACTCTGCCTAAGCATATGAAGGTTAATTTAGGGGGGGGGGGGGGAATCACGTTGTATGGCTAAATATTATCTTGCGTTTATATTTAGCGTCAGACTGACATACTTTTTTTTTAACTTGGAAAAGAATTTAAAGCAGACTTAAAGTAAGAAAAAGTTACGGACTTGTTATTAGACACCGTGTATAGAATATCATGAACTTAACTCGTCAACTGAACCAGTTATGGTTCGCTTGTCGTTTTTTGCCGTTATATTGATATACGTGTCATTGAAGATTGTTGAGAAGAAACTGAAGAAATAAAAAAAATACATCCGTGTCTCTTGTACACATTTACTTCTTTGGTGCATTTCGTAGCGTCAGGCGGAAGCCGAGTATGTGGGAATGCGACACAGTTTGTGTGGGTTTGTATCCGCGTATTCCATTTAGAAAATATACCTTTAATGTGCAAAAATAAAGTCAGGCTTTGGTCGAATGTTCTGAAGTATACATGCGTATCATACTTATGTATGTTACCCCTGCCAGTTTTTTTTTCCTCTTTCCAATTATTTCCACCTTTTTTTTTTTTTTACAATTTATTCAGTATAATGAGTATCTTTCCCCGTGCGCCGTTTTTGAAGGTGCGTAAATGAACCTAGTTTTTTTTATCTTCAGTATAACTAAGGCATACTTTAAATTGAAACGAAACATAAAAGAGCATAAAAAAAGGAATGAAAAAATGAAAATTCTTAGTTACTTTTTAAAAATATATTTCTTAAAACTTTTTTTTTCTTTCCAACTGAAATATTTCCTTTAATGCGTTTTTATAAGGTATATCAGAAATATGAAAAAAAAAAAAAAAAAAAAAACGCGTTTAACTCGAGAGGGAGAAACGATTTTTTTCTCCAGTAATGAGAATTTAAATTGTTTTATGTCATGCAAAAAAGTTTATTTTTTCTCTTGAGTAATTTTTTCCATAGATTTCTTTTTAAGTTTCGATAACCACTTTAACGCAATAAATTATCAAAGGAACGCTTTTTTATGAGTGCATGACATTCACGCTAGGAAACCAAATTAAATTCTTATTAGAAAACGTATTTTTTTTTCTTTTGAAATGAAACGAGTATTACTCAGTGTTCGCAATTCCCTCCCAGCATATGTATGTAAATAAGGATTAAGATGGGGAGGTTCTTTCTTATTTTTTTTAATTGCCTTTTACTTCTATGTACAAAAAAGTGGGAGAAAAAAAAATAAGATTTTTTTTGCATGAATAAACTTAGTGAAGCAAGATAAGAAAATGTATTCTTAAACATTTATTTTATAAAAAACATAATATCAAGCACGCAATTGGTGTTTCAAAAGTACGATCCCCAGTAACAGAAAGAGCAGATAGCGAATATCTGACTAATTAGGTGATGCTATGATATAGGGGTCCTGAAAGGGATCCAAAGAGGCGCATAAAAGATATTTTTCAAAGTTTAGTTTATGTCTAAGTAGACCAAAAATGCATCTCAATGGGCATCCTATACCGCAAATACACTACCGGTGTTCCTAAACCCTATTTTAATGCATATATATATATATATATATATATATATATATATATATATATATATATATATATATATATATATATATATATATATATATATATATATATATATATATATATATACAGTTTGCTCTCTGTTTAACGAATTCTTTTCCCGGCTCCAGATGTCCACTATAGTGTTAAAAGCATTCTATTTAATGACGCTTTCTACTTAAGGACGATTTTTTGTGGTCCCTTGAAAGTCGTTAAAGATAGAGCCAACTGTATATATATGTATATATATTAGGGTGGGTCGATTTTAACTTTTTTTGAAATCGAAAACGCCTGTGGTGGGAAAAAATGTGTATTGGCATCAAATGCTTGCATACAAATTTTTTTGGAAATCAAAATATAATTAGATCCCCCGCCAGCCCCTTAAAGTTTTGCAAAATATGTCAAAATTGACATTTTTTATTTTTTTTTTTTTTTAAATCTTATATATAATATTTTTAATAGCCTGTGGTGGGAAAAGTTGTGTATTGAACTCTAATGCTCATATATTTTTTTTTAGTAATCAAAATATATTTAAATCCCTCAACAGTCCCTTGAAATTTCACCAAATATGGAAAAATTGACATTTATTTGTTATTTTTTTAAATTTCTCATGTTTGATTTTTTTAATCACCCGTAGTGAAAATGATTGCCTAGTAAGATTCTTCACTCATAAGTAATAATAATAACAATATTCAATCTCCGCTCAACCGGTAAAATTTGGAATATTTTCATAATTTTTAAAATCTTGAAGTTTTAAAGCAAAAATTTTATCCAACACTTTTAAAAAAAAAAAAATTAAGCATTTTTTATACTTTATTTTTCTATTATAACACTATAGAATTCTTTAGGATTAAAACATAGGTTTTTAAGATTAAAGTACCAGAAGTCCGTCGTCACAGTTTTACAGCAGCTCTTCGCTCATTTTCCCGAAGTATTAGGGGAAAATGACTAAGAATTCACCTCGGAGTTTTTTGTAATAAAGAAGTTTTATACCTTATACATTGCTTTGTTCTCATGTTTTGGCATTAATTTTCGGGAAGCCAATGTTGTACGTATAAAGCCATCATGGCGTGTTGCTCCACAAACAGATAAAGATGCTTCTGTCACCAACCTAACTGCTCTTTCTACCGCTTGTGTATGACATGGTAAATTCCACAACTCACTTTCAATAACGTTACCCGTTTCAGCTACTTTCTCAAGTTCCGCATTGGGTATATGTTTTGTGAGTGGAGGGTTTGTAAGGACACAATTTTGCCAATTTATCAATTCTGTATAGTCTTTTGCTTGAAAATATAGAGGTGGAATGACAAAATCACGAACAATTTCATTAGTAAGAGTTCGGGCCTTCAGGATTGTTCAGTAGCCTAATTTCCTTACTGAGGATCGCATGCCGTTGATCATGGCTATCAGCAGGTTTTCTGGATGGCCAAAAAAACCATTTCTTTATATAACAGGGTCAACTACTAATTTCAGATCATCGCTAAGATATCTTGAGTAGTGGATAACTTCCCAAAGATGCTGTGCACCGGCTGTGCATGAAGGCTCAGTTTTAATCAAAAACCAAACTTTTGCATACACTTTTATAATGTATTCTACAATAGTCCCTATTTCCAGCGATGACTCTTTTGTACGAACATACAAACAAAGTACTCTGTTTGCTGTTGTAAGCCACCTAGCATGAGATAGCTTGCCTGGTGATTTGGTGGACAGTGATGTTGAATAATTTCCTGAACATATTGCTTGACATATTTGATACAAGTATTTTTAGTCAGAGCCAAGTCGGTCTGTATCAACTGTTGACAGATCAAAAGCGATTTCATAAAGTTGACAATTGGTAGCTGCTCACATGTGCCAAGAAGTTCCCCTATATGACCATTATATGTAAAAGGACATGTAGTGCTTCCATCAAGATGCCGTAACAGATAGCGTAAAGGTAGCTCATTGGCATGCAATTGACATATGAGCCACTGCAACGGCCTTTTTAAATACAGCTCAAAGTCTTATTACAATACCTTTCACACCAGTATTGACTGCTGTTCCATCTGATCCTACTGCAATTAAAACCACAGTAGATACTTGGGTTGTTTTTAAATAGTCTAATGTGGTTGACAACACTTCATTCGCTGTACCAATTCTTCTGCACTAAGTTTTTCGTTACCATTTCTATTTGGTTCATATATGCTTGGCTAAGTGCCAAGAACATGCCGATTTGTCAGACTGGGGGGATGGGTTATTTAAATAGTTTCATAATATCACAGAGAAGAAGAAAAATAAACGTCAGGAGGAATCACACCATCTGTCTCTTTGGTAGTTAAAACTAAGCAGAAGGTGCAAAGAAAAAAGGAAAAACGCGCAAGTTCAGATTCCAGGCAGGGGTGGTATATGTAATATGACATGATAATTATTTTGCTCACAAACAAAGGGTCTTAGTTTTTTCTATTTACACCACAGGTGATTAAAAAAAAACGTAAGAAATGAAAAAAAAAGTTTAAAAAAAAGTCAATTTTTACATATTTAGCGAAACTTCAGGGACCTGGCAGAGGGTATAAATATATTTCAATTACCAAAAATTTTTTTAAATGAACATTAGATGTCAATACACAACTTTTAACCACCACAGGCGATTAAAAATATTATACATAAGATGTTTTGAAAAAAATTTAAAAAATGTCAATTTTTACATATTTGGACAAATTTTAAGGGGCTGGCGGGGGATCTAAATATATTTTGATTTCCAAAAAATTTTTTATGTGAACATTTGATGCCAATACACAACTTTTTTCACCACAGGCGTTTTCGATTTCAAAAAAAAGTCAAAATCGAATATATATATATATATATATATATATATATATATATATATATAAACTTAAATAGAAATATGAAATGAACTATGGAAACCTATGTATGAAAATTAAATTAAAACGTTGGAAGGTTTCTATATTGAGCAAATACCAATTTCTGAAAAAAAACGCGCAGCATGATCAAAGTCTTGCACGGATAAAGTAGTAGATTCATTTTTTAAAAAATCAATAAGAAGTATACATTTTTTTTTTCATTTTGATCCTCATCACACCAAGCTCCCTCTCTTCTTAATTGAAGAAAATCCTTTCAGATAAAATGCTAATCACTCATTACATTTCTTTTTTTGTAAAAAAACGTCAACGCATTTTTTAAATTATTTTTGAAAACCATTCTGATTAGTAATAAAATCTTTCTAAAGTTTTCTTCAATAAAAGAGAGTTAATAATCAAGTAGGTATTTTTTCAATGAAATTTACTTTATTTAAGCGTAATAACTGGTTTCGCACCAGTTATCATTTTAAGTAAAAACATCTGATACCTTAAAACGGTGAAAATCTCTGTGTAGTTAATCAAAGTTTATGAATTAATTTTCATAAATTAAATTGAACAATATTCTTTACATTAAACGTTACAACATTTTCTAAGTATTTACAACCCCTTTCTTAACTTAAACCAAGGATGATCTTTTTACAGATTTATATCCAGTAGTTCCCTGCAATCACAAATGTTGCATTATTTCTAACATATACTTAACTACTTACTTCTGATAAACACTGGAATAGATTTGCGCAATACTTTCACCATCTATATCATATTCTAATGCCTTTGATTGAACTAGCAGATCCTTAAGCGTAAACTTATTACATTTGCATAAAAGGATGCCTGGTAATGGAGCCTCGAGAATTGTCTTAACTTCCCTCGGTTGCTATGGATACGGATAATCATAGTGATGGCACGCTGGACAATTCATTTATCATATTGAACAATGAGACATTTGGCTTTTGATAAAGTGTTCTTCAGGAAATAACATTTGTAGCAAAAGGAAGTTCGAAGCATACTGTTCCGATAAGGAACAATCAAATTAGACTCTCAATGAGCTGCCTTTGAAATTATATTGACATGGATAATTGTTGAACAAGATGAACTAAGGCATCCTGTAATGACATTCCTTCGAAGCTGATTAGTTACGGTGATGCTAAAAATATGCTGTTGATGGTATTGGTGTCCAAAGTGACAGAAAACTTGGAATGTTTAGTATTTAAAATAGGCCAATTAACTAAACATATTTTTTTGTGAGAGTATTGTTTTGAGTAAGCCCGAGGTCAGTTTTGGTTTGATATGCGACACATTTAAGTGGTGTTAGATAACCAGTTTAATTTTCTTTAGCAAAAAAAAAAAAATCATTTGTACGCCAACCATTTTGTGAAAAACTTGAAATAAATTCAGATTTAGATTATATTTTGAGTGTCGAAGGGAGCGACTGGGTCTATATCCAGCAAAAACCACTAATGGGTGCAATTAAATACACTGATCTGATGTTGCTCAGAATTTTTTCTTTAGAGCGAGTTGACTAAACTTTGACTAAATAAATTGCAATGGTCACACCCGTTAACTTGCAAATAGGGAGTATCTATCTTTAATAAGTGGCTGCTAAAAATTTTTATTTTAATGACTTGAATAGACGCTTTTCTTTTATTTCGATTTGATTCCATAAATATTCATTTCAATTTAGTTCTAGTAAGTGCCTTATTTCAGTTGATATTTATCTTCCATTTAGTAGTCGTCCATTAATGAAGCCCAATTTGAAGGGGGAAAGGAAGTTGTGAAATTGTGAGTTTCGACAAAGGGGAAGGGGAGAAGGTTACATGAAGTCTGCCAGAACACACTTTAATGACAATATGCTAATAAAATATAGCGTGACATGCGACAAAGGGATGGGCTAGGCTGAGTGTACCACTTCATTATAAAGGGAGAGGGAGGGACTATGGCTAAGTGTAACACTTCGTAATAACAGGAGGGGGGGAGTCAAATATGATGAAAATTATGTGACATCATTAATAAGTTATCCTTTAGTCCTTTATAAAACAGTGAGATACACTTTCCGAAAAACAAATGTTAGCATCCTTAATGAACTATTTCACTAAACTAATTATGTGTAATATACCTGAGAGTCCGTTTATCACATCCAGAGACTACTGTTTCGTTTTTATTAGAACTCAAAAGTCTGGATTAGCGATTAGCTAAACTGGCGGATAGTGTCATCAGCTCGGTTAATCATTGAGCTAGACTGCTGAGTTCTAATAAGAACGAAACTGCAGTCTCTTTGTGTGATAACCGGGCTGTCTGCTGTATTACAAGTAGTTTAGCTTAGCCCTGACATATGGGCTGGTAACATATTGTTAAATAACTCTGATTAGTTAACATCTTTTTAAGGCTGAGGTAAGAATGATATATCAATTTTAGTACAGAGAGACTTTAGCTGACACTGATAGATAAGTGTTTTTTTTTCTTTAAGTTTGAGCCTAAGTTTAACATTTGATAGCAGGTAATTTTGTTTAAACTCTGCGCATAATCTACAGCTAACGAAAGGTATACTTTTACACAAAAATTATTTTACCTACATCAATCATGAACTGTCGTAAAATATATATTGAAATGTTTTATACTAGTGTATGTATGTGCTTGCGAATGCTAGTTTTAATCGTAGCTTAAATATGTTATCAAACCACATTCTTCTCGCATATATAAATCATCTTCGAGTACATACAATACATGTAAAGAATTAATTTAACACCAACAATAAAATTTTATTTAATCAAGCGATCTAACGCCCAATTTTCAATGAAAACTGAAAATATGCATTTTGTGTTTCTATGAAATGAGAAAAAAAATGAAGCAGTGCGGCAAAAGCAAAAAAAGAGGAGAGAATATGCAATTAGAAAAAACAATCAGTTCTACAAATAAAGTAATCAATGACTTTAAAAAAAATCTGTAACAAAATTTTGTATTTTAAAATTTATTTCCACAAATTTTGGTCAAAACGTCTTCCAAAGTGCCACGCTAATTTTTTTTTTCTATAATTATAAACAGCTATACGTAGAAGTAAATATTTTAGAAGCCTCTTTTACAAATTGAACATAACTTTTCCGTCTAATAATATTTTGAGCTGGATATTACAGATATTTATAATCCTCATCAACATGAACATTGCAAAACAAACACATTTTCAGTACTAAAAAGCAGGAGTATCAAGAGAAGGAGGTTCATGGTAATTTAAAAACAAATGTATTCAATTTCCATTGCAAATATGTGCTTAATGCCCTTTCATTATTTCAATTCTGCAAACAACTGAAGATTTAAAAATATATTCGACTACGTACATACTATCGTGCATTAAGATTTATACGTGGAAAATAAATAGAACATGAACATAAAGCATGAATAATTGCTACCGAACTCTTCTTGAATATATATATTTTACGAAAAACTGGCACTTATCTTGCAGGAGCAAAAAAAAAAAAAAAAAAGCCCGCATTTGAAATTCTCTAGTGTTATAGCTAACAATCCACAAGACAATGTTTCGCATATTTGTTGAATAAATCATAGGACTCCGACCATTTTCTTGGAAAGTTTTATTTGACATAAGGTAACGGTTGCAAAAACGAAAAAATATCGACGAACAAGAAAGGTCAGAAGTTACCCTTTCAGAACAGTTATCATTTATTATTTAAATTTCCGAGGATGGAACATTTTTAACTGTTGATGGATAAAACATACCAGAAGCATTTTTTCCGGGGATCGTGGAATTTTAAATGTTTTGAAGTCAAATGGTGTAAGATTCTTTAAAATAAATTGATTCAAAGCTTTTGAATATGAAAATTTTGTATTGCAATGTGTCTTCTACTGAAGTGAAGTAACTCTCTCTTTGACAGAATTAATTCAAACATATTTAAATAGTTTTTCTTTAGTGAGTGCTTATTTATTGAAGTATGTCCTTTAGAACTACAATAGATCATTATTTATTGAGGTAACCTAACAAGTGAGACTATGAAAATTGGCACCATATCAATTAGAACTGCAGTTATGTGTTTCGATATTACGAGGAACACTTTTTACAATGCAATTGAATTTGCTTATGCATAAAAAGACGTTCGTTACTATTTGAATTAAATTAGCTTTTGTCGGACTTTTCCATTCACATGCACTAAAAAGTCCTTCTAACCCAAGAAGTACACGCTCACAATTCTGATTGCTATTAGAAATTTTAACTTTGTTATTTGTAACTTTCCGAACAAAAGATAACGTATCCTTTATATCTCCGGATAGCTTTTGTAAAACTGGTTTATAGCTTTGTTAAGCATGTTAAACATTTTCATCAATGGAAACTGATTCTTTTATTATAATATGGTGTAATATTTTGAAACAAAACTTGCTCTCGTCATTTAAAAAAAATACATGTTTTATTGTAATTGATATGGTGCCAATTTTCATAGTCTCACTTGTTAGGTTACCTCAATAATAACATGTTTTCGTTTTAACTTCATTTAGTAAAAAATACTTTGAATTTTAAATAATCAACCACTTTTCAATCTATCGCAGATTTATATATGCCCTGAAGAATCAGTATTGACCAAATATGTTTAATTTTCCTCTCTTCTCTTTTAAATTTTCATCTTGCTAACCTTGTTTTTTCTGAAGCATACAAGACCTTTCTTTATTTCTGATATTTGTTTTTAAAGTTGATCAATAAATCAAAGTTTTGTATGTGGATTTTACTTCTTTAAAACTTTTTCCTAAAATTAAACGTTAATGATTGTCTCTGGTGGGAGAAGATAAAACATTTCCGTAATTCAATCTCGCTAAACATATCTTTCTATTTATTTATTTACTTATTTATTTATTTATCTGAGAGTATCTTATTTTAGAAACTATCTTATTGATTACACGTTAAATATTTTATCTCCAATAAGGAGTTAGAAATTTAAAGAACTTTTTTATTGCTTCCAAAAATCGCCATTTTTTATACTAGCAGTTTTGGCATTAAAACAGCGTATATTTTGTACTGAAAAATTCACTAAATGATCAGAATGTTTTACAATGTTATGAAAACTTCTTTTCTCAACAACTAATATCCTTATGAACAAAACAAAAAGATAAGTAATCCTGTATATAAAAAAAACCTCCTACTCTTATTTCATTCCATTTTATATACCCACGTATTGATGTATTTATCCAACAGAAATCACATAACCGTACTTTTACGACTTCGAAAGTCCCAACATATATCTACGCCACCCATAAAAGAAGAACCATAAAAACGGCACAAAGGATTATTTTGTAGATGCATTGTTGCTTGCACACAGCAAGAACACAACAATGTTTAGCGAAAAAGGCGCATTTTATTGTACATTTTCGTGTAAGGAACAAGACGCAGTGTTGTTTTTCCTCCTTTCCCAACTTTAAATAGGAGAATCAAATTATTTTAAGAGCTTTCAACAATGTTTATGGTTTTTCTGACAGGAAAAGTGTGCTTTAAAGTTATTTTATGCATACGAAGATTATGACTGGAACATATTTTATAATGGTTATGCGGCTAAATTTGCCTGTTAGTTTCTTCTCCCGTAAGATGGTAATAAAACCATACCCTTCTTGGAAAAAAGACATTTCAAACAGTCGAAAAAAATCATTTAAATACTGAGCCAAAGAGGGTTTTTTTTTTTTTTTTGAAAATGTCGAGATGAACATTTAACTGCAATTGTTCCTTCAGATGAATTTTAAATCATATTATGGAAATAGAAGATTATATGTGCGGCTTTAAGAATAAAGAGTGGGCGTTCTTACACTAAATACACGAATAGATTTAGTCTGTAAAATAGATAACATCTTCAACTGTAGCAAAGTCATCACATGTCGGTAAATATTTTGCGATTCAATCAATGCAACATATGTCTTAAACTCGTATGTTGCTGACCTTACGATTTTTCGATTTTTGAATCTTTAAAATTGAAAGCATGAACCCTCCGACTCGTCATAAACATTATTACAAATTTTTAGTGTAGGTCCATTGACACTTGACAAAAAAATCAACTACTTTTTATGTGGGTAACTGCAGAAAGATATCTTCTACGTCGCTACTGTCTGCTTCCAATGCCTTAAATTTGCATTTAAATGGAACTTTAAATGCATTTTAATGACTTGCTTTTAATTTGGAGTTTTTTTTTATTTTTAATGCCACCAAATTTTGTTGATGGATAATATTACATTTATTTACTATTCAATTGGCTCCAAATTTTAACATTTATCAGAAAACTCGTAAAACTAAGAGAAAAATAAGTTCAAGTGAAAGTTTACGTTTTAATTATGTTTGTTTAATTTTAACTTTTAATTCATTCAATTTTGTTGAGGGATTATTTATTTATTTATAATTCAATTGGCTCCAAATTTAGCACGTTCATCAGATGACTCGTAAAAAATAAGAATAAAAAACACACAGTTTCAAGTGAAAATTTACGTTTAAATTATGTTTGTTAGGAGTTTCAACAAGTAAAGGCCATGGCGTTATTAAACACTGATCCCCAGTAAAGTCAGCTCTGGAAAAAGATTACCTAACTCAAATCTAAAGAGGACAAAAACAACAAAGGCTTTTTGATGACGACTAGCGAATTTTTGTCGTATAACATCAAAAGCATTATGGTGAGATGGCCCTGTTGGTCTACATGACCTGAGTTGAAGCACCCACCTTAATGCAATTTAATGTCTTGCCATATTTATTCGATGAAGTTTTTGACATTTATGTAAAAAAATTTTACTCTTGCTTAATGGCTTTTCCTTATTCAGAAGTAAATCAAATATTACCTAGTTTTCATGTAATTTAGCGCAAACATGGAGGACAATCGAAGAGTTACTGTACGTATCTATCCAACTATAATTGGAGCAAACCCAACATGGCAACACTGTGAAGACTACGCAGATCTTAATCAGAGCATTACGACGCTTCCAGATTAGGTTTGTTTTAACTATGCAACCCAAATTCAAAATAATAGAATATCTGAACTGTATGAACAAAACTTGTCCCTGAGTGGGGAAAAATGAACGCATGCAAACTAAAAAGAATAAAACACGTTATTCATGAATGGGTAAACAATGTGCAGACATTGTTTTGACAACTTATGAATCATTAACACATTGGAAAATTGTATTGATTTTTTTGGTCAAATAATTAGAATAATCTATTCGTTCAATGTGAATTTTAAAAAGTAGCAAAAATATTTGCATGTCTACTTACCGATAGTTTGTCACAAATATGAAGCTTGTCGCCTGGATAGTTTTACACCCATTAAAAACCTTATATTACTCAAAATGGATAATCAAGGTGATAAAATGGAAAAAACGAAGTAACGTGTTGTATCATTGCTTAAAGTTAGAAAAAAACAATACAGATCAAATTAAATGAACGTTTTACAATCTAGGGTACATAAGATTTTAAAGAAATATGGAAGGACTGGCAAACTAAAAAGTAACTGAAATAAATGAGGTAGAAAAATTGTAACAACTGGCAGAAATGAACCGATCTAAAGTGAATCATTCAAAATATTTGTTGAAAAATGCTCATTACGTCTGTAAGTATTGGAAAGAATCTACAGCTATCGGGTCCACGCCAACTACTCTTGGATGGTTGCATAAACTGCCGATGCAAATGTGGATCTACGAAGTAAGACCAAAGATAAACACGAAGCAGAAACGTGCAGGACTGTCCTGGAGTAAACAGAAGCTCATACAAGGCAAAAAAGTTGGAAAAGCATTGTATTAAATGATAAATCTTTTTTTTTTTGAAATATCTGTGAACGAAAAAGGTGTTCGGGTTTGGCGCTTAAAAAATGAAGTGTATGACAATTCTTGTGTAAGTCGTTCTCTCAAATTTGAGACATACTTTATGGTGTGTGGATGCATAAGGGCTTCTGGAATTGGATGGTTGTATGCATCTTAAAATAAAACAATGTGTGACTTCCGATTTTTATCAATAATACTGCATGATACTTCATCTGAAGCATAGCAGTGACACATTCAGTGACACATTTTATCTTTCAGCAAGATTGTACTCCGTGTCACATCTCTAAATCCACTGGTAGATTTTAAACAGAAAGATGAATTTCGGTATTAAACTGGTCAAGCAACAACTCCACCGATTTCAAAAAGATCAAGAGTTTGTGGTACCGTCAAATCTAAAGAAAGTGGTTCAAGACCGAGTGCTCGCCAACACAATGGAACTCCTTAACGCATTGAAAAAAAAATATGGAAACTGTCAGAAGCGATGAATAAAAACAGGTGATACAATCCGTGTGTGAAAGGATTAAAGAATCGAATCGAGCAAAAAGTGACACATTCAAGTATTAATATTGTTGTTGTTTTTTTTTTTTTTTTTGGAAATGCCCACCCCCCTTGAATTTGAATATTCTTATATTTTGACTCATTTTGAACTCTCATTACTATAAACTTTTCCTGTCTAAGATTTTTTAAAATTAAGTGTATTTGAAATGAAGTGTACACTTTAAGGTCTGAAAAAGGTGGCACGTTCATTTAAATACCTAATTTGCACTTATATTTGGTGAGAATAAATTTTTCTCCAAAAAGTGAAAAGTATTCTATTATTTTGAACTTGCGTTGTAGTACATTGCCTGTAGGTATCTAATCGTGATAAATCCATCATACAGTTAATGTACCCCTATTCAACGCTTCAACCTATTGATTTCAATTTCTTTTACATTTCATTTACCAAGAAATATTTTTTCCCTTTAAACTAGTTAAAGGATTTCTTTTTCTTCAATATCGGGAATAGGTGCTGAACAATTACGAAAAATAAAATTGAAAAAATTAGTTTAACCGACTATGTACGTTAATTAGGATTGATAATTACTGCAACAATTTTACCAAGTTAATTCTCACCGAATTCAATTCCAGATACAAACCCTGAACCCATTTTGAAATTGATCATAATCTCTTACATTAGTATCTGAAATTGGATGTGAAAAGTTCGAAGGCAATCCATTACTCTCAAGAACTATCTTGCGTTTGATTTTAACTGGAGCATGAAAATATCGATATTTGTTGAAAAGATTTATCTTACGCGTTCTGACGTTGATGGTTCTCCTCTTTTCTGTTGGATTATAGCAATATCAGCTGAATATAGTCGTTACTCGGGAGTTAACAATTACTTTTAAGTACATTGTATGGTTGAACCAAACAAGTAAAAGAAAAGCTGAAAATACAATCTCGGCTGGAGTATACGCATTGCTTGCTATAATTGTTGCGTTGAAAAATATATATTTCTTCTTTAAGGGCGGTAAATATTTGAAGTAATTTTTTGTAAAGATCATTCATTCACTAAGAATTTTCGAAATATGCTTCATAAAGAGAAAAAAACACTTTGCGGGAAATCTGAATACACGTGAAAATCTTTGCCGAAACAATTAAACAATGTTTGATCTTACTCATCTGTGATTTCAACTGAAAATAAGTATACTATCCAATTAACTAAGTTGTTCTATGAATATTACTGAGAACGATTTGTTTTAACGATTAAAGTTAAAGATTGTCCCTTGAGGCAGTGAGAAGCAGTGGAATGTAAGTGGACATTTTTAAGATTAGAGTAAAACGAGTTTACAGTTCTATTCCAAAGTAGGCTTTCATTGATAGTTTTTTTAAATCATGCTGTGTAGCAGTAACTATCTGGACTGATAGTAGGGGAGCGTGAGGCAAAATAAAATAGCGGGGCAAATTGAAAGTGTGAAATATTTACTCTGCTTTTAGCACCACCTATCTAGTAATACTTCAACTACGTACTAATATTAGTAGTCTATTCCAGCCAAGAAAACATTACCTCTGAAAATCTAAGACTATGCTAATCCATACAATTTTTAAAAATTGATACTCATTTTGTTATATTTTGTTGTAAGTCAAAAACTATTTTTGGTATTGATAAATGATAAATTTCTTGTTATATTAATATTTGAAATATTAATTAAGACTTACCAATACTCAGTGCAGTATTTATTTCTTTTATATCAAGCTTATTTGTATTTCATTGCTTTGTGCAGTTAGTCACCTGCATGCGGGGCAAAGTGAATGGGCAAAGACAAATAGTTCCTTTTATTTACTTTTTCATTCTTTTATTAAATTACTTACGTTTCCATTTATTAATTAGTGCATTTATTTTCCTTCATTTACTAATTCACTTATTTAAGCATTCATTCACTTGTTTTTTTATTCATTCTACTATTTTCACTCATTTATTTTCTCTAATATATTAAGTTATTTATTTATTTATGTATTCGTTTATTGCTTCATTTCCTTTTCATTTATTCATTCACTCTTTTATTTACTCATTTATTTGGTGAAATATATCTTTAATGATCGAAGAAAATTTTCTTTTTAAATACTTATTTTTCACTTCGCCCCAATAAAAAAAGAAGTGAAAAAGTTCCACCTTTTTTTGGAAATAAAAACTTGCAGCCAAAAATAAAAAAATATTGATTCAATGCAAGTTTCATTGTAAAATAGATTGCTTTTTCTTAATAGTCCGTAATTTTCAGAACAGATTTCCAGTTTTTTACATTTTAAAAAAAAGTAAGTTATCTTAACTCTTTCACTTTGCTCTACATTCTCCTACCATCTCCTGACAAAAAAAAAAAAAAACAAAGGAGAAGGTCGGCTAGATACTTGTCTCTAAATCTTTAATTTTGGTTCTTTTTAACCCCTTTGTTTCTCATTGCCTCTAATCGTTTAGACTTTCCAGTTATTTTATTCTGTTGTTTGGAATAAGTATGAAGCAATGTTAATCTCTCTCACTTAAATTCTTAAATGGTTAAATGTATTTATGATATTTTAATTATGTGAAAAATGGAGCAGCAGCTACATATCGCTGAAGGAGTTAAATTGACAAAATTGATTTGAAACTAATAAAGAAAACTAAGCATTTTAGTTTACGAAGAATACCATATCGAAACTTTCCGTTCAAAGTATTTATAATTTATATTGACTTTTAATTTAAAAAACTACTTTTTACGAAAGGTTTCATATCGTCTGTAACCGCTAAGTGCTAAATCCGTATCTAATCAAACTGTAACAGTTGCAGGAAAAAGGGATCCACCAGACAACTTGGTTCGTCAATAATCTTCCCCATTTCCGAACTCTAGTTCCCTTTTCCTGATGAGGATAAACTATGTCTCATTATTTGTAGGAAACTAACTCCAGTCGTTCTCAGTCACTAGTTATTATTTGCGAACATCATAGAAAAATAAGTATGCGCATTTGATAACACAGAAACTTAATGTGAAAAAAGAAAGAACAACATTTGAGGCAGAAAAGGATTGTTAGTGCACGTTTTTAAGTTTTGAGTAAAGCGCGTGTTAAGTTCAGCTTCTAGATAGATTTTGATTGTTGCTTTTTTTTTCTTTCTAAATCATGTTGTATAGTAGCACTAGGATGGTTCCGAAAAAATACCTTTTTCAGCTAGAGTCCAGGATACCCCCTATTTTTTTTAGACTTACTAATAGTATTATGCTGTAAAATTTTAGCTTTTTACTCAAATTTTGAGAGGATGCTCAATGAACCCTCAACCTTACTTTAGTCGTAGCATAGAAAATGTCACATTTTTAGAAACATTTAATTTCCGCAAGTGCTCAATGAACCCTCAACTTAACTTTAGCCGTAGCATAGAAATTGTCACATTTTTAAAAACATTTAATTTCCGCAGGTGCTCAATGAACCCTCATCTTAACTTTAGCCGTAGCATAGAAAATGTCACATTTTTAGAAACATTTAATTTTTGCAAGTGCTCAGTGAACCCTCAACTTAACTTCAGCCGTAGCATAGAAAATGTCACATTCTTAGAAACATTTAATTTCCGCAAGGGCTCAATGAACCCTCGACATAACTTTAGCCGTAGCATAGAAAATGTCACATTTTTAGAGATATTCAATTTCCGCAGATGTTTTTTTTTTTTTTGTAAATATTTATTTTATTGCAATGTATATGCATATTACTCGTGTATATTATAATATGTAGCATTATTTCTTTAGTTCAATGTATTTTTTAATCTCCCCCTCCTTTCTTATTAAGGTTTTTTTTTGGGGGGGGGGTTGGGGGGGGGATTGAGCACTCTTTCAGTTGAAATAGGTAGCTAAAATTCTTCCGATATATTACTATACACAAGTGTAAAAATATTGAGGGGTGTCTTGTTATCTAGAAGAACCCTTTTTTTTACATGTATTTTTGAACCACTCTAAGCAGAACCTACTATAGCTACTAGTAACTTTCCTTGCCATAAAACCGAAGACAAGTTATCCTAGCATTTGCATTAATTATCTCCAAAGTTTTAACTTTGCCACCTACATTCCTTTGATTCTCACTGCTTTAATTGTTAAATATAATTAAACAATATATAAAATCAATATTATCAAAAAAAAATACGGACCCAACTTTTTTGGTTACGCGGAGCCTTTTCTTTTTTTTTTTAAATTATGTCACAGATGACAAAACATCTGACAAAAGCTAAAAATGTGAGCATTTTATATTTTTTTTTTACAGATTTGTGCTTGTTATAGGCTGTTCCATTTTCTTTTATATTACAAAACAAACACATTTACATTTTTCGCAAACCTCATAACGTTTTGAATAAATTGATAAAAGCGAAAACCCGTAGCCCGCATTCGAAATCAATTTAGCCATTTTAATGCGTTGCAACTTTATTTTCTTCCATTTCTCTGCTTAAGTTATTAACAGTTTGGATGCTTCAAAAATGGTTCCATTTATTCTACCCCATGACTCTTATAGCCACCTTTTCAAATAATATAAAACCACACGCATTAAAAAAGCATAATTTTTCTTAAAAAAATTAAAAAAAACATAAATGCAGCAGAAGATTTCTTTTTCATTTGACTGGGAAAGTATAGGGGGTATATTGTATATATATATTGGGAACGTATTCGAAATCAATTTAGCCATTTTAATGCGTTGCAACTTTAATTTCTTCCATTTCTCTGTCTAAACTATTGACAGTTTGAATGCTTCAAAAATGGTTCCATTTATTCTACCTCATGACTCGTATAGTCACTTCTCAAATAATACCAAACCACACGCATTAAAAAAGCATAATTTTCCATTAAAAAAAAATCATAAATGCAGCAGAAGATTTCTTTTTCATTTGACTGGGAAAGTACGTATATTATATATATATTGGGAACGTATTTGAAATCAATTTAGCCATTTTAATGCATTGCGACTTTATTTTCCAGCATTTCTCTGTCTAAACAATTGATAGTTTGGATGCTTAAAAAATGGTTCCATTTATTCTACCCATGACTCGTATAGTCAGTTCTCAAATAATACCAAACCACACGCATTAAAAAAGCATAATTTCCCATTAAAAACCATAAATGTAGCAGCCGATTTCTTTTTCATTTGACTGGGAAAGTATTCTAAAAACCTTTTCGTATTAAATGTCGTAAAAACGGCACATGAACTTTTTTAAGTTGAAAAAAAGTAATTTTTCCGCTTCCAAAGGTAACTAAACCAGAAAAAAAGAACACCTCGGCGACACCTTTGTCCGAGAGCTTTTTACTGAAAGCTATTTGCTCAGTGGTGACCACGTGACCTGTCATCTTCACTCGCATGATCGCTAAAGCGTGGCAGATAGTGGCGCCTGTCAAACGATATGCGTTACACCTCACCTATTCTGTTACCGGTTGACCTTTTGGCGACTTTTTTCTTTCATTTTGTCCTCATCTTCTGCGTGTTCCTAGCTCTTGGGAAAGAAAAAGTGTTACACATTTTAGCGGATTATTACGTGTAACGAAGTTATTTAGTTTTCCAGCAAGAAATTCAAATTTACCTTAAACTGATTTAGAGGCATTTTGTTCACTGCTCATTATAATTTTCTGCCTGGCTGATATCACTGTTTTATTTCAATTACTGTGAATTATATTATATTCGCAACTCCAATAGACTAAAAGGGCATTCAATGTCTAATGGTGGACGAAAAAGGTTAAAACAAACCAATGCCGTAACTTATAACTTACTTTGAAGCTTAGTGATTGACAATAATTTTTCGTCTTGTTTGTGGGAAGCTTTCTTTTCTATTTCTTTGAAATTACATTACATCACAAACTGTCTGAAGCCTCTAATTTACCCCAAAGGAAGCAGGTGGAACGGAATGTTTTACCTTTTTCAGTTGTTGGTTTATCCCCGCAAGGTAGCGTATTCGAGCTCTGGAGTTGCGAATATTATTTTTCATTTATTATTTTTTTTATTTATAAATTGTGAGATATTTTAAGAAAGTAGCTTTAAGCAAGTTTAATTGTAGGTATTTTATGATAAAGAAGTAACGTTTCCGAGCAAAGAGAGGTATTTTAAAAACATTATTGAAGTTTTATTTTTTGCACTTTGGTAAAATAAAGTTTAATTTTTGATTATCTTAAAAGTTTTCATATGCTTGAGTTAGGTTTTTTTTAAACCTACATAAGTACGTTTATGTAATGAACGTTCGTCGCTGTACCGCGAATTCGGAAAGGTAAACGACATGCAATGCATAAAAATATTTAAAAAACTAAAAGTTTCATTGGCATAATTTAAAATGTATAATATAAAAATTCTTAATTGACAAAGAGGGTTTTTAAAGTTCAATAGCTACCGGGACAAAAGCCAAAAGCAACTGCATTAATTAGTGAGCAAAATAATGTCGTACGGTAAATGACTAACTATGGGCATGCTTGAAGTTTATTTTTACTTCCTTTTACAAAAAAGGAAGTATTGTATTCGTAAAAGAAAATTCACTCAAAAATCGGCCTAAATTTCCATTTTGCTCGCCCCCGAATGAATATTGAGGGGTTTTTTTTTTTTTTCAACTCGACCATACGTGAATATTTTCCTAAGAACGCATCCATCCGATCCATTTTGACGCTCCCCGAAATCATCCCTTTTAAGAAATTGAAGAGAAGTGACTGATTAGAATATAAAAGCGGCTGCGGCTGAATAAATTTAATCTTGTGTTTCAAGTTAATGAAACTATTCGGAGAAAGTATGTGCGTACGTATCTCGCATAACTCAAAAATGGTATGTCCTAGAAAGTAAAAATTTGGTACGTAGACTCCCAGTGGGGTCTAGCTGTGCACCTCCCCTTTTGGTTGCATTCGGATGCTCCGAAGGGGGTCTTTTTCACCTTTTTGGGGAAAAATCACTGTTAATTTCAATGCAAACTCAAGTGTTGTTATAATTTGGCAAACACTAGGCAATATATCTCCTAGCTTTTCGTCACCAAGTTTTGCCGCCAAACCAAGTTGTGCCTTCCTAAATTTAGCGACAAATTTGGCTTTTTTTTTAAATCTGGTTTCAATTTTGCCATATTTAGAGAGTTAACCATTGAATCGCATTAAAACGGAAAATATTGGGAAAATTTATCTGCATAAAACTTTTTCCTTGCTTCGGTTCGCAACAAACTTGTGGTGAAAATATTTAAAGTGTTTCTTTGCATACTCCGAGGCACTATTATCATTAAATTGGTGTAAAAGGAAGTCATGTGATGCACACATCAGCTTTTTTTTTAAACTTGGATACAAATGTTGCAGTTTTAGTTCACATAAAAAACTTACTAGTGTTAGAATTTGCACTTTTAGTACTATGATATTTTAATTACTTTTCTACTGATATATGTTTTTAAAAATAAATTGGAATACATTCGTTTTACTAGTTATGGTCCCAGTCACTTAGTTATTGTTATACTAAAAACTAGTAATGATCTATGGTTATTGTCTTCCCAAAGTGCCAAGATTTGTGTTCCACTATTTTTTTAGGAGATATACAGAAAAAGTATTCAATTACAATCGAACATTACATACGACATTTGTCTTGTACTTAATCATATTTAATGCTTCTTGACTTACCAATTCGAGCAGCATTAAATTAAAAAACGGATAACTGAGAAATTGTTTCTAAACAACAACAGATATTATTTATTTATTTAATTATTTAAATAATTATTTATTTAAATAAATAAATTAATGATTATTTATTTATTTAATTAAATAAATAAAATAAATAGATTTATTTTACTGCTGAATTTTTTATCTATCGTTTTTCTAATTTAGCATATGTCTTATCATCAATCCTTAAAAATAGTTTTGAGTAAGAATGTCTAAAACAGTAATTGTGGTAATATTTGCTCCTAACTAAAAAGAAAAAAAAACTTTTAATTGACTATTTATGGACACATTAGCTTGAAAGGATCTAAATTATCTTAACTAATGGTAAAAATATGCCTATATGTTAGAATAAGAGCTGAGGAATGAGTACGAACCATTAAAACTCCGACTTGGCAAGAAATAAAACAACAGTGTCAGATCTTTAAGAAAGACACCTTTCAAAACTTATATGCATAGAAAATTCACTAGTTGAATGAGAAGCACTAACATAATTAATCAAACTGTTGATTAAAACTTGCCTTCTGAAGAAATGCCGTTCTTGAAAGAAGCTATTTGGAATTCCACAGATGTTGCTCCTGAAGTATCCGTTCCAAACTTGATGTTGTCGTAAAATAGCAAAGCTGCTGATTATTGGTAGACGGTCTATTACTAGTCACTTACCCTAACACTAAATAACTTTTTGAAAAATAAGCATGATACATTTGCATAATTTCAACAAATAAATATTACTTTATCAGATCGTGAGCAATGTTTGCAATACTTTTGTAGTTAGAGTAATAACAAAGTAACTGCACAGAATATGAAATATATTTTTATTTTGTTCAGGAAGAAACAGAGACTTACAGTGGTGGTAAAAAAAAAATGCATCACCCGCGCCGCAAAGGAGAGTTTTTTCTCTAAACTCACACACAGGTTCAGAAATGGAAAATGAGCATGGGGCCCGCAGTTTGCCTTGGTCCGGAAACAGCCCTGATCTACGTAAACAGTTATCGGATTACTGCGGTTAAATGTTTATTTCGTAAGTTTTGCAGAATTTCACATAAATTCATCGTTAATCGGCTTACCAAAACTTCTCACATAATCCCATTGTTCCATTGTTGTGAAAATGCATTTCTTTTACCAGCACTGTACGTGTGCTTACAGTTTTTTTTTTTTTTCTTTTTTTTTTGGGGGGGGGGGGGGTCACAATTGGTAGAAATTAGTGTATGAAACGTTATTTGATCATTTAGAGGTTTGGTATGGTGCTCTTACAGAAGGTGGCCAAATTATCACACTCAAACAAAGTTTCTGTATATTTATTTTTTTATTGTTGTTGTTAAGCTTCACTATTTGAGCACATTTTAAAGTTTCTTTAAAATATGAGTTAAACGTATTAAACGTAAAATACCTTCTGATCGATGTTATAAATAGCTAAAAAATAATTATTTGATATTTAGTAACTCCGCCCTTTGCTGCTAATACGGCGTGGACGCGGCGTGGCATGCTTTCAATGCATAATATGGTTGCTTGAGTTACCTAGTGTTAAGTTTGTAACTTGAACTTTTAACGGACAGTAACCATGATGTCTATCACATTTGAAATATTGAAAAAAAAAGCAAAAAGTAAAGTGTTTCTTGAATAATCTTTAAACGTTTAAATAAACTTAAATGTGTTCAAATAATAAAACTATGTAACTGCGATAAAAATGCAGAAACATATGTCTGAGTATAATGAGTTGCCCGCTCTCTGTAGTCCTTATGCCTAGTAGTTCTTCCTTCATTGCTCAAATATATAATTAATACCTCTTTCATTCTCTCTATTTTTCTTTGCACACACATGTACACATTATAGTTTCATGCGAGATTGTCTCCTTATCAGTACATCGGATAATGTTTGCCTTTTTGTTTTACATAAAAAGGAAAAATAATATTTTCTTTCTTTACTTGCATTGTAAAAACAATTCAGAAACGTTACTGGAAAATAATAGTCAGCTGATGTGCCCAATTTCTGCCAGTAACATATATTGCAAAATCCAGGAACAATTCCCCACTAAAAGTCAGTAACCTTTCTGAAATTTTCCATGAAACTTTCTGAAAAATTGCATAATCTGTTTTGTTAAAGCCAGTCATATCTCCGAAACATTCTAGAAAAAGTAAATAGTTTTAATATAATTTATTAGAACCTTTCTTATTTACCAAGAACGCTCCAGAAGAATTAGAGCACCCATGGCGAAAGCTATGCGAGAACTGCTAGTATTCTCACTAGCAAGCATCTCTCTTGCCTTCAATTCCTGCAGCTACCCAGTGACTTAACTCGCTCCCGATCGGAGCTTGGTCAATCTGGACGGACCGTAATCGAACATAATAAGGCGATACACTTAATAAACACGCTCATTCAATATTTAAACTGTTAGCTAAAAATATTTTTCGCAGCTTTGAAAAGTCTGCGTTCGTGTAACTTGTAGCAATTCAGGAAACTTTTTTGCGAAGATACTTGATTCTTTGGCGAAACAGGTGCAAACCTATGAAATCCCAAAATGCTCCACGAAAGTAACCAGTAACGTTTCGGAATTTTTTTACAGTGTGCAGTTAGGAATTCTATTTTTCAAGATTTTTTTTCTTTTTTGTGCGACTATTCACAAGAGTTTTGTTTTTACATCCGGATTTTTTTTAATTATGTATACACACAAACACATATAGGTGCATACATCAATTGGGATTCATACTGAAAAAAATTATTATGAAATGAAAAAGTATGACGTACAATTCAATTTGTTAAGAACAAATACAACTAATAGCGAAGTCGTCAATTACTGGATCGAAACTTGCAGCAATATTTGTCAACAAACGACGAGACTGAACAATAAGTCTTAATAAACTAGTTTATTGAGCTAACACTTTAGAAGAGCCCTGCGAGAAAAGAGTGATAAGGTAATCCCGAGAGTCCAGACAAGCATTTGTTATTGTCTGAAGTCTGCAGATTCAATCTGTAGAATAAAAGTGGCCGATTGCGTGTTTTCTGTTAAAATTTTAGTAAGTGGAAATAAATAAATCCCAGTTAGGAAGTTCAAAGACATAAATAGGGGAAAGAGTGGAGAAAAAGTACTTTGAAGGCTGTATAAAAATTCTTCCAGATTTCTTAATCGTTTTGAAAGTTTGACAGATACGTGCTCAATTGTCAAAACTTTTGAACAGAAAAGATAAAAATACAGCTTAATTCTTACAAGTTTATCTAGATTAGAAAAAAACTAAAGAATTCTCATAAAACAGTTTATAATTTGAAGCTCCCGTTTTCCGTAATAATATAGGAATAGATCTACGTTTTATAATTTAATTGAACTAAACTATTTCCCGTAGCTTTGTTTCTATTTCGAGTGCAAATTTTTCAAATTATTTTTGTTTGCAGGTTTTGTTTATTTAGTTGCCATATTTTTGCTTACTTAGTTAATATTTGATGATTTTCCCGTTAGAAGTTTTAGCGGCCGTAACTTTTTTTTGTCCACTATTAACTTCATTTATTTATTCATTTGTTTCTTAACAAATAATAATAAAATATAACAAAATCAAATTGTTCTGTAAAAATGTTATGCTGGAAAATGTGATTTTAAATTTAATTATGTTTCAAATAAATATCCCCAATGTATTTAACAATGATCTTTTCGAATAAGAATCACACTTTTGATCACCAAAAATATACTATTTTTAATTTTGTTAATATCAAAACGGTTGTAAACACACTTGTAACGAAATTTTATACTACTGCTGGAGCTTCTACTACTACAAGAGCTACTGCAGTACACAGTTTCCTTCTGACCTGTTTACAGTAAATTAACCTGATGCTTAATGGCTATCTTTGTATCGACATTTATTTTTTCCAAAGAAATCGTTATCGCCATATTGCAGGTGGATTAATTCAAAATGTAGTTCATATGATGGAAAGTTTCCAAAACAAGTACATTTTAATTACTAATACAAAAATATCACTTTTCAAAATGCTACACATTTTACCAAAATTAAAACATTTTAACAACATTTAATTACTTTAAAATTTTAATTAACTTTCTAATGCAAAAAGTAAACCTGTTAACCTTTTAATAAGAAAACCAATTTACTAAAAGGAGACCATTCCTTATCCTTTTATCCATTTCGGAAAAAAAACTAATTAATTTTCCTCACGTTGCGAAGCAGGACATAAGTTTCGTCCCCTAGTAAATGCTATGCATTGTCCAGCGATCAATCACCTTGAAATCTTGATTCTTTTTTCAGGAGTCTGTTCGAGAAAAGAAGCTGTGTAGAAACTGTTTAATCGGCCTTGTAAGTCTTGGACTTTCCGTTGAGGGTTAGGCTTTGATTGATGGGGTCCTGGAGATTTATTGCTACGTATAAAGTGAGTTTGCTTCGTGCTTTGTATTGGTTAGATTCTCTTTTTTGACTTATGCACGAGACATGTCGAGTATTTATTTTGTCTTGGTGAAAGTATTTCTAGAAAAAAAAGGAGATGTCAGATAATGGAAATCAATAATTCTTGGTTTAAAAGAGTCGTCTGTCATTTGGGAGATTATTATTCACACAACACTTTTCTTTCAAAATTGTCATTATTTTCTTTTTACTTTTGAACAGAGTCATTTCAATTGTTTAAAGCTTTTTATATTTACAGGAAGATGAAGCAATATTGAAATGTTTACCTTTCTCTACGGGATACGAGTATAATGAACCCAGCTTCTTGAAACACGTTGTAATTTGGAACAATATAACAATGAATTCGGTGGTAAATACAACACCTTTTGCAAGTACTTAAATACTTTTAGCTGTATAGATTTATTTGCGCCACAGGTTCTTGATTCATGCTAAATCTGTCGTAGTCACAAAGTCCTCCACGTTTCCTTTCCAAACCAATACATCTGTCTGGTGTATGGATCAGGGATTACCAGGCTCTTTTTCTGGAACAACTTTCAAACGAAAGCTAGACTGCCTCTAACAGAAACAACAATGCTGTCTATAGAGATACATTAAACTGTTTAAACCACGTGCTGGTACGAGAGTCTCTGGAGCGCAAAGTAGTAATGGAGATATGGCGACGGTGGCGGATTTACTTAATCGCAATGAGACTTAATCATTAATTTACTTAATCAAAAATGAAGATTATAAGCGTTAAATTGATTTCTAATGATCATTATTGTATCCTTTTAAAGTATTTTGAATGAGCAAACAAACAAAAAGAATGTATATGTGTCTCTCTGTGTGTTTTTCATAATTATTAAAACATATTTTCTTTTAAAAAAGATTGCCTGTGAAACATTTAATTTAATTTTAAAGCGCTATTACGAATAGCTTATAATATTTTATACACGACAGATAGTACAGCAACGTATACAAGACACATTTGAATAAAGCACTCTATTGTGTGCTTTACCATGTCCGATACAATTACTACCAGCAACCTACATAAGCTTTAGTGGGGAGAATAATTCATACAATGTTGTGACTCATGCGAGTTGGAGTCTCCGTTGAGATAATGTAGATAAGACACATCGACTACGTTTCAAGGCTATTATTCAGTCTGGAGAAATATTATAGTATGAATACTCGCAAAGCTAAGATTGTGGTGCACAATTTATAATTGTGAATCATGGCGAAAAAGCGTTGTGTACTTTAAAATACATTGATGGGGAATTTCGTTTAAAAAAAATCATTTTGACGAAGTTAGTGTATTATGTGTCTAATATATCATTTTTAGGATTTTTTAAAACTTTTTTCATCGCAAGCATACCTGTGCTGCCAGAGTTACTAGCTCAAAAAGAAAACTTTGTTCGATTTTTAGAAATTGTTTATATTTCTGAGTAGCATAGGTAATTTTAAAGAGCATTCGTTGTAAGCCTAGTCTACTCTTTGGGAACTTTATGAAATAATCTTATATTAAATAGCAATATTTTAATTCCAAAAAGGCTAAAATTACTTTGTATAAGCTTTATTTATACTTACTCTGTCTTATATGGAACAAGGTTTTAAACGATGCCGTAATCAAATATGAACAATAGTAATAGTAAAAATACTGGATAACAAAGTAAACAAATCAGTTTGAAAGTTTACTACTAATCCGGTTACTAATGATTACCGGATTTTGAACTTTTTCGAATAGTAGAAGCTTTGAATTATTTTCATGATCCTAGTCATCAGTTTAAAAGCGTTTTAAAAGCCTTTTTACCACAATTTTGTATTTTTATGTTTGTTCAGAGACACCATTCCTGCATCAAAAAGGCGTTATATTTTCTGCAATAATCATCTTTTCACGGCAACATGGATGCTAAAATCTTAATGTACTCCAATTGGTGCTATTTGCCTGGGAGAAAAAATCAACTTATTATTATTTTCATCTACTTGATGATCTTCTTTTATTGTATAAAAACATTACTTTCTTTTTCTTCTTTTTTGTTTTAATCAAAATTTTAAATTAAATTGAAACTACATAGATTTTCCCTAAAATTCAAAAATAATACATCGGATTTTAAATGAGGCTCGTAAAAAATCACGAAATAAGTTTTGAAAATAAAACTGGAAATGTGTGGCAATAGCGTTTTATACATATTGAATGGTAAAAAAATATTCTTTTCCTTTTGTCGCATAATAGGGAAGTTGCAACCTATTAAATGTTCATATTTCGGCTATTGGATATTGTTAATTGACCCTCAAAACTAAAAAATTCAACATCGTCGAATTTTAAAACACCGTGATTGATTTTTAATGAATTTTTAAAAATCCACTCGCAAAAGTGCGCTCTTCTGAAACGTCACGAGCCTACGTCACAGGGGCTAATGGGCAGCCTTCCGCCGAAGATCCCTTGTTTTCGCTAGGGACATTTTGAGCGCGTTGATATTTTAATTTTTTAGAAATTCAATAATCCTTTTGAACACACTGTGGAGGCCGGATTTGTTAAAGCACAATCTAAATAATTTTCCTCAAGTAACATCAATAATGATATTCGAATATTTCCGAGAGGATGAGAGGTTTAATGTTCCAGAAACGCGAGGTGTTAAATGCGAGGAGATAAACCTTTTACGTTTCGTCTTCGAAGTCGGAATGCACGTCCTTTGCTTCTCCCCTATCGGAAGAGCGCATGACGTCACTTCCGATGCCATTTGACGTCACAAGCGCTTGAACTTTAAAAATTAATTTGAAAAAAAAACTACTGATCGTATCGCAAACATTTTTTCACCTATGATGTTCATACATGTTACTCTATCATATAAAAATAAAATTGAAAAATCGAAAACTTCCCTATTCTGTCACGAGCGACTTAAACAAAACGTTCATGAGTTCTAAGTAAAACCAAAACCAACTAAATGCTTGAATTTTATCAGTAATAAAGAAAAAAAGGCAGTTTGTGAAACGTCTTAAAGTTATTAGAAACTGATTTCTTTTTTGTCTTTAGTTCTGGTACAAAACGCGGTTGCAAACTGTTTTTATACACTCATTTCTTTCTTTAATTAAGAAGTAAATATTCTATTAAATTAGATAATGTTGAAAAACAATTGTTTATTTTGTAAATAAAAACCTGTAAAATTAAATATATACTAGAAAGTTGAGATATTCTCTAGTAATGAACTGCAAGTCACAATATAGTTTAAGTAAATTATAGTTTACCTATAAAAAAATATCAATGAGTAGTTCTTTCAATATTTATGATCAACTACTAAATTATTATAAAATCTTTAGTCGCGTTATACACAAAGACACAAAGGGTTTTTTTTTTAAATTCCTCTTACATCTTTTAACAGAGTCATCAATTAATAACAATACATTTATGAAATGCCCAGAGATATTTTAAAGACTCCTTAACGCACTAAACATCGGAAAAACAGCTCAACTGTTAAGTCAATCGTATTTTCTTGCTTTTAAAATTCAAATAGTATAGTAGAAAATGAGGATAAGCTACTAAAATTTTCAAACTATTACCCTTAAATGTATTTATTTTTTAAAGTTATTTTAATATACGAGAGCTGTTCAATAAGTAATAAGACTACATTTATAAAAAAAAAATACAGAACAACTTTAGTCGTCATAATTTGCATGCTTTTCTTACGAATAACTTCTGCGAGACTAAATGCATCTAAGATAAATAAATACCTTTGTGCTGAACAGTAAAGTAAGAAAAAGTCCCTGTAACGCCGAAACACGTGTCTGCTGTAATTGGAAAATTTGCTTTTTTTAACGTTGTTTTTCTTACTTTAAATGCATCTATTCTATCGTTCTATTCATTTCTTAAAAACTTGTGAACGTTAAATTTGTGAGAGCTATTTCAAAATCGCCTCCGTAAACTTTAGAGTTGCGTTGTTGCTTTCAAAATTTTTGCCTCGTAATGGTTTCTTAAGTTGAGGAAACAACCATAACTTATTGATATAAAATAATTCTGAGATTCCCCTCGATAATAATATCAGCAGTGTTAATCATTGTATCTGTGATGGACGTTGAAGCTTGTCCCTCACGTTCAATATCTTCCATATTCTGCTTGCCACATTTAAAAGCTTTATGCCAGCAAAAAGTACTGACTTTAAACATTGCTTCATCGTTGAAAACTTCATGTATCATATCAAAGTTCTCCGATGCTGATTTTTGCAAACGAAAACAAACTATAATAGTATTACTTTGTTCCAATGTCGCTTTCATTTTGACAACTGGCTGCATCTTGTAGGAGCCCACCAAGAGGCTTATTACAATTCAATTACGTGATACTTAGAAACATGAGTCTGTACGCGCCAACTATCGTTAGATTTTGTTAATACAGACAACAGACATTTTTTATGCCACAGAAATTAACATTCCTATGAGCGGTTTCGTGGCAGAAAAATTAGTCTTATTTCTTGTAGGCGCCCGCCAACAGGCTTCAATTCAATCACGTGAAACTCAGGAACCCGAGTCTGTATGCGCTAACTGTCGGTAGCTTTTGTTAATACAGACAACAGACATTTCTCTTGCTACAGGAATTAACACTCCGATGAGTGGTTTCGCTGCAGTAAAATTAGTCTTCTTACTTATTGAACAGCCTACGTAAATTAATCTTTAAAAAATGGAAATAATACACATCTCCCCACCACCACCCTCGTCTTCTATTTTAAGTTTAGAAAGTAGACTTTTGTTGGAATTTATTTTCATCTAGTTCTTCACTATTTCAGTACATGTTATTCCTCCAAAATCTATCTCACTCCTCTAAAAAAAAAAGGAAAGAAGTACTTTCAAGTCTAAAAAAATTAGAAATAAATCCATAAGCATAAATCTGGCCATAAGCATAAATCACCAACACGATAAAAGAAAAACAATTTTCACAAAAATACCGCCTTGTTTCAATTTAACTAGGTCAAACAATTTGCTTAAAATATTATCAAGTACATGCAAAACTTAAAAACCAAAAGGTCTTTACTCTTTTCTGAATAAAACGAAAATGGAGATTTGACTTCTGTGTAGAGGAAAAATTTCCGATTCCATAGTCTCTCCATCGTATGTTCGCTCGATGAGTGGATCGATGGGATGAAGGACAAATGTTTATACCACTACGGCCTACAGCCTCGACTGCATTGAGAATGAGGGGTAGGACTCATTTCTACTAATGGCTGCTTATTTTGTTTTTTTAATATCCAAGAGCGTTTGGACGCAAAACAAGTATTTTCATATTATTGGTTTTTCATTCGATGCTGTTTATGAACAGTGCATTTGTTCAGTTACTTAATGACTAGAAAAATTAGGGCAACAAAAAATGAGGTAAGTCTTGCAGTGGAAAACATTTAAAATAGTGTAATACTTATAACATAATTTAATAAACAAAAATGTTTTTTTTTTCTTTAGTAACTTGCATTTTTGGTTTTATTACAAAAAAAAAAGCTAGTGGCACCTGCACGGCTTTGCCTGTAGTAGAAAATTAAAAGGTCATTTGCTTCGCCTGTATATTTACAAATAATAAATGATGAATTTCTCGCTAATTTGCTGTGTTAAATGTCTCGCCCATGTTACGGTTCCACGTTATGATAATTCCGTAATTTACTATTCCACGTTGTGATAATTTGCTCGGTAAAATTTTCTTGAAATTGGAACAGAAAAAAAAAGAAAATCGAATTTTCAAATATTCGCTTCATGGTGCACACCCCCATGGAACAAACTAACTTCGTGCCAATATTTCATAAAAATCGGCCAGTCTGGGCACTATGCGCGTCACAGAGATCCAGACAAAGAGACAGAAATCCAGGTAGACTTTCAGCTTTATTATTAGTAAAGATAAAGATGTAATCTAACAAATGAAGGAAGAAAAAAATTTGAATCGGAAGTTAAAACAAAATTAAGAAGCTTGTTTTGAAAAATTTAAAGTGAAAAAATGGCAATTTCGTGTGCATCAATCAGCTATCCTTTGCAATATGAAAATCTGGGCAACATTTAGGAAAGTCAGAGTGGAAATTGTTTGAAAGTGAAAAAAGTTAAGAAGTTTTACGGTACGTCGACGTATGTTTTGCACGACTCTCTAGTTGGCAATATCATGAAGCATGGCCCCACTAGATGGCGCTGGCGTTTAACAGGCCTTGACAATTTTTGATTTTTTTGTGTTAAACCGATGCAGCTCATGCATCCACCAATCATTGTCAACGTTTCAATGCAGCTCATGCATCCACCAATCATAATCAATGTTTCAAAATTTGTTTATATTTTTGATTGGAGGTCGCCCATTTTGACCGCAAGAGGCGACACTGGGAACCACTGCACCCACCAATACATGGCAACGTAATGGAAACAGGGGTGCCCCGTAGCGCCCTCTTTGTTGCCATGGGTTTAAGCGATTGCCACTGCCCGTAAGTAATAAGTGGGGCCATGCATGAAGTTTAGGAAATAGCTTTCTCGTGCCTTTGTGTAAATGCTTTAACAAAAATCAAGAAACATAAATTATACATTCATTGAAATTATCATACTTAGTAAAGTGTCACAGCACTAAACGCTAACTCATGCTTTGTAGATACAAAATGCATACCAGCTCATTTTTAAACGAAAAATTTTAACGCACATCGTAAAAATCGGTAGTTCTTAAAGGTTTTCATTTTTTTCAAATTGCCTGATTGAATTTGTTTCTATGATTAAAGAATTCCATTTATACATTTAACACAAAAACTTCTAAAATGCTGGTTTTTGTTCTTGCGTTTGACAAACTGTGCAATGAGCAACATAAATAATACATCTACCATTTTTCTAACCGAGGTCATATAATTATTACGTAGTGGAATATTTTTCACTAATGTAATTTTCGCCTTGAACATGTTTTACTGTACATCCATGCCAAGAAAACTTTGTAGGAAACAGAAGGCAAATTCACTTGCCTTCAGGAGTGAAGTTTTACGCTAGAAAACTTTTGTAATACTTAATCATTCTCGCGTAAAGTTCTTTGAGCTATTTTTGAAGTATGCAAAGTTTTCAACCAAAACACGTGGTTGAACATTAATTTCAAACACTTTTGTGAGCATTAAATTAAAATTTATTACTGTTTAAAAAATAATAAAGTCCTCGCACAACAAAAAGGCATCACGAGAGACCTTCAGAAAAGGTTACATAAAATATCATGTAAAAGTATCATTAATAAGAGAAATTTTTAAAAAAGAAAAGAAAAATAACATCAGTAATAAAAAAAGAGAAGAAAAAAGAAAATTTCAAAAAGGGTACAATTGGTATTATTTTTCCAAATTTAATTGCGTAAAATCGAGTCAACCTCGACGAGTACTAGGATATTTATTTTTCGTCTACATTACTGCTTTACTTACATTTGGAATAAGTACGCGTCAACACAACATTATTAGAAGCTTCCTTTTTTAGATAAATGTAGGCAGGTAGTCATGATAAAAAATGTAAATTGCATTTTGCGAGCAATTATAACAACAAATTTTGTCGCAATTTTCAGAATATTACAAGCAGCTAATTATATTTAATTTCACTAGAACTGGTAGCGGTGGTGAAGAAAACAAATTGACGCTCGGTTGTAATGTTGTCCACTGGGCGATTAGAAAAAGCGCAATTTTTAATAATTATTTTTTCAGGCATGAAACATTTTAAACTTTTGCAATTTTGCTTTTGATCATAAAATAAAAAAATATATATATATATATATATATATATATATTTAAACTGTTCCATAAGAAGAAAGATACTTTTTGTACGTATGCTTGTGCGAATTGTATGTACGTGTGCGGAAAATTAGCTTGTCTGAAATTAGTGTCCTGTCTGCGGGAGCTTTGACTGTAAAACAATCGAATTAAAGAAGAAAATCAAAATAAAACTTGACCAACTATTCCTTGGTCATTATTTCCAAAATCGAAAAGCCAAAAATAAGTTAAAAGAATAGCAAATAATGACGACAAAACAGCAAACATATTTAATAATGCAATTATTATTTTATAGAAATAGGGTACAGGCCATAGGCGCCCATTTGGCGCGGCTCAAACACCCCCACCCCCCACCTAAAAATGAGAATTTCTTTGGTTTTAGTACTTTTTTCTTTGCAAAAATGTAAAATCATTTCTTCTCCAATCATTAATGAATAAATTATTGAAAATGTCAAATTGTAATAACTCAAATTCGTACTGAAATCGGTTTCCATTGGAAAAATATCTGAACCCCCTTAAAATTCTGCATACGGGCGCCCTTGGTATAGGACGTAAAACAAGTTTTCAAGACGCGAAACATTTATATTTCTGCTCTAGTTTCCACCTAATGGACTTTTGAAAGTACTCTCAAAAAAAAAGCTAAAAAATATTTATTCAGTATTACTAAGTCACTCCTGCTAAAACAGCGTTCTAAAACCGTCTTATGACATGCATCCAACTTCACTTTTAGCTTCATACCATCATTTTACGCCTCATTATATTTTCATCGTACTCACAACCTTTTATCTTTTTTGCTCTCATCAAGTCACTGACAGTTTTCTCGACGTGCTGGCCTCTTCATTATTTCTTCGCCTCCATTTATTCTCCCTCGTTTTTACATGTAAAAATAAAACTCGCTTGTTTTCCTCATCATTTCATAACTCAAACTAGTATTTTCTTGTTGAAATGAAGTGCCATTATTCCGGACTCAATTTGCATGGAACCCTATAAAGACTCAGCTGCTTTAGTTTTCTGAAGTTTTCGCAGTTACTTTTCACTTAATTGATGAAATTCAGACAATTTATACACAAATGTTAGCGATGAGTAATCTACGCCTCCTGCCTTTTTCCTGATAGAGTTTAAGCCTCCCTACATAAAGCGCAAATTTTTATTTATTTATTTATTTATTTTATTTTATTTTATTTATTTATTTATTTTTTGTAAATTAAATTTTATTTCCGAGTCTCAGCATTTAATTAACTTTTTAAGTTTTGCAATGCGACAAAATTTTATTTTAGTTACTTGCATTAATTTCGAAAAGTAAAACAGTGTCACATTTTTTATTTGACTTTTATGCGAGATAGGCTACATGCTTGCACAACCAGGAACAAGAAATCAATGAATAAATCCACTATATTATTTTAGGCAATGTCTAAAATATAATAAAATGTGCCATTAACAACGCCGATGTTGAGAAGTTTTACACAACGTAATTAATATTTTTCTAGATAATTAGAGATTTTGAAAAGGTTGAGTGTAATTCTTTCTCATTACTAACCTATTATTTTCTGAGTATGATATGTATAGATAATGTTTAGAATTCAGGATACGGTCATATTTAATTATTTGACACAAAACTTGTTTTTCTTTTCTTTTTTTTTTCCTTTTTTCAGAAAATATGTTTTTTAAGGTATTGGTTTAGAAAATATGTCCAACTGTAATAGAAAAAAAAAAGATCTGACTCTGTTTCAATATTTACCTTCTACTTTCTGAGTACTTATACTGCTAAATAATAATTAGAACCATAAAATCGAATGTTTTGAACTAAAATATTATTCATTTCTATTCATATAATGTGACTTTTAATATATAGATTTCGAAAAGATGACATCTAATTCTATTTCAATATTCACATTTTACTATATGAGTATTTACACTCCTAAATAATGATTCAAACCATACAATTGGATGATTTGAATGAAAACGTACGTTTTTTCTATTAGGAAAATGTGATGTATGATGTACATACTATTTCGAAAAGATGACGGTTAGTTCTCCTTTTTTTTTATTCACCATTACTTTCTGAGTACGTATTTAAGTGAAAGCGTACTTCATTCTTTTCGAGAAAATGTGACATCTAGTGCATGGATTTAGAAGAGATAAAGTATAATATTATTTCACTAAACATCTTTTAGTTTTCAAGTACTGACGCGTATAAATGTTTTATCAGAACTAGTTACATAAATATTTTTTCATACGAAAAACGATGTTGTTTAAAAATAATGAAATGCTTTACACATAAATACCAATATAATAACTATCACTTTTGCATACCTTACTTAATCAAGTCGGTTTGCTCAGAAAGCCACTGGGCGAAATAAAAATTTCATCATAACAACTAAGACAAATATAGTTTATTCTGCGTTTAAATACAGTTCATCAAATAAAAAGTAAGTAAAATGTATTGGAAAATCAAAAAAATAATAATAAGAAGAAAAATATTTTTTTTTAATTTTTTAAATACTTTCAAATTGCATCAATGATGAAGTGTTTGAACGCTATATTACGCTGAAAAAATTATTCTTACGCGGTGCTACGAAACATCGTTTTCATAGTTAGAGAAGTACACATGCAGCAAGGAAATTTTCTATATGCACGGTATCCCAATCGACAATAAACAAAAAGAGAAATATTTCTTTTTCGAATTCTATCTTGAAAAGAAAAGCCCCAATACTTTGTGGAGAAATGCAGTGGTTTAGTTTGCCCTTGAGCCGAAAAGAGATAGGAGGTACTTGATTCAAAGTCATAGAGGCGCTTCGCTTCTACTTTCGATACCGAATCGATAGAGCTACCGCTGAAGGACAAACTACTACTCTTCCAATAACGTACTACCGACTGGCTATGCTCATGAATTCATTTCAAAGGGGATCTAGATATTTTTAATAGTGATCGAAACCAAATACATACAAATATATTTTTTTTAAAAATAGCGATTATTATTATATGTATTCTAGTCCCGGTAGGCCTTTCAAGAATAGTATCATAACAGAAATAATAATAACTATTATAATTATTATTATTATTATTATTAACATTATTTCTATTATAACTTTTATTAATATTATTCAAATTATTTCTCGTATTATAATAATAATAACTATTATTATTGTTGAAGTTATTTCGATTATTATTATTATTTTAGTTATTATTATCATCACAATTACTATTATTGTTATTATTTTTGTTGTTGTAGGAAACGAAATTGTAGCTGCCAGGACTGTGGAGTTAGAGGCAGAGTTACAGTAGTGGAGTCGTTGTCTGACTGATTTGGGGTAAAAAAGAGTCGAAGTCGGAGTTGGGAATTGAAGGTATCGAATTCTAAGAGTCACAATTGGAGTCGGACAGTTTTTTCCGCAATTTTGCCATTGCTACCGCGTAGGAATCAAAGTCATATAGTCAGGATAAGATTTGTTTTGAAATAAAGAAGTTGGAAAATGGTTAAAAGCTTTCAATTAAACTTTTTTTTTAATTGAGAAAATTGAAGTCGGAGCCGGAGTAGATTATTTTTCCCGTAACTCTGTAGCTCTGATAGCAGTATCTGTAAGCCCCGCATGGTTAAGTGTGTCCTTATTTGACTCATAGCACACTTAACACGTGTCTCCGCGAATGTCTTCAGAGAGCTTTTCATCACTAAAGACGCAAGTTGTATCGCTCGAGTTTTATTTATGCTCGAACAGCGTTTCCTGAGTCATTTTTTTCTCACCCCTGCTCTCTGAAGGTCTTAACTCCGGGTAAACTCAAAGATACCTTTTTAAGTATATTTGCCAAGTGTTTTGTCAACTGATTTCTAGATGGTATTGACAAAGTGATGATGATAGGGGAAAACCGGCTATATTAGACCCCCTAAGTACAAAAGGCCAGTGTCGCTAAAGATGAAGCAAAACAAAAATAAAAAATAGGGCATCTGAGGCCAAAATTTATTAGGAACCGACATAAATGCTTACATTTTCTGTAAATATGACGATTTTTTTTTTTTTAAACATTTTTGACAAAGTTGAAAAAGTCCAATTTAGGAATATATGCGCCTATATTGAATCATGCGCTTCTTAAATTGGAACATACACTAAATCATGCTTTGCACTTATGCTTTGCAAACATTGCAAGTTCAGTTGATTTGTGCGGTTTTTTGCTCTTTCCTTAGCGGTCTTTTTTGTTCTGTGTTCTTTTTCTGTGGCGATGATGTTAGAACGTTTGCCGAAGTAGGTTTTCTTGGTTTTTATTCCTTAACAAAATCATCAATAGAACCCACGATCATAACTTGAAGAGAACTAACCACTGATTCCTCGGAACTCGTGTTAATTTCATCCATGCATTGTTCTTTTGCAATCTTGAACAGCTGACATCGAATATATAGCATGTTTATTTTAGTAGTCTCATCTGGACTACAAACGTCTGACTCGGTTGCTGCAAAGTCGCTGTCATTAAACACAATTATACTAATAGGTCGAATTCCTGTTCTAGAAAATCCATTCACAGAATATTAGCCACTTTTTCAGTTTGTTAATGTGAGTCACCTAACAGTTATCTTATTTTATATTGGGTAATGGACTTTATTGGATGTTCTCGCATTCACAGATTCGATTGAAATATGTGGACAGGGGCTTGAAAAAGGCCACGTCAAAGGCCTGTAAACGTGCTTAGTGTGTGCTGAAAGAGGAAGCATTTTTATAACGTTTATCGTTAGCCAGGTTTATAGCATAGCCCCATATCATCGTTCCTACAAACAGCTACGGCTCTTTTCATTATTTTTCCCGCCTATGAACCACATTCCCCCTTTTAGGCATCTTCTAAAACCAAGGATGATAGAAATTAGCGTAGCTTGTAATTCATAAAGCTTTAAATTAGCTCAAAAAAAGGTTAACGAGCACAAATTGCAGTCAAAATAAAAAAACAAATAAGGAATTTTATTTAACAAAACTGAAATTGAAGCTTCTTTCTAAAAGGAAAAGAAGAAGAAAAACTTTTTTATCAGGTTGAAGCTTTTAAGCAACTTACTTATCAAAAACCAGCGTGAATGCTTTAATAAGTCTTATAATTTAGATTTTTAGTAATCATTTAAATGACACCACTATATTTTTTTCTATAAAAAAATTTAAAAGTTTGTTTGAATTTCATGTTCTTAAACTTTACTACCGGTCCTTGTAATTAATAAAATAACCTGTCAACAAGTAACGTAAACAAGCACAAATTTCAGTCAAATTGGAAAACTATATTTAACAAAACTGAAATTGATTCTTATTGGATAAACACCTAGTTTTATGGATGGCAGCATCTAAGAAATGTGCTTGAAAAAAAAAGTCAAAATGAATTTCCTTAACTAGTGTTAAAATGTGCTCAAAATAATCCTAACTACGTTATTAAGTTACACTAATCACTTATTTTTATAACGTGACAAGTAAAAAGGCTTGCTTAATTACCTATTCTTAAATTGGAGCACCGCACAGTGGGGCGAAAATGCCAAAAAGCGCTTAAAAGTGTTTTTAAATCTCTCTTGCTTGTTTGTTTACACAGGAATGTTGTGAAGTTTGTTTGGGCTCAGGGTCCAAAGTTCGCTGGTTTACGCAGCTAATTCCTTTTCAGGGTCTTTCTACAGACCATGTCTGACTAATTATTATTAATTTCTAAGAGGACATAAGAGGACATTTTTTGTAGAGTGTTTTGAAAAAAATAACTTTGAATTCCGAAGTTTTTGGTGCTGATCATAACCGATTCTCTGTTGGAGAATTCGAATGATCATTTTTTTTCGTCCTATTACTATTGTTGGACACAAAAAAAATATAAATATACCCACCTTTAATAAGAAAAAAAATCTAGACTGCTTAAAAGCAATTTTTGTAAATTCCCGCACGCATGGTGCACTGTAAAAGTGATTCAGAAACGTTCCTGGAAAATAATAGGCAGCTGATGTGCCCAATTTCTACCAGTAACATAACTCGCAAAAAACCAGGAACGTTTTCCTTTAAAATTCAGTACCAGTCCTCAGATTATCCTGAAAAATCCAGAAATCTTCCCGTATAAGCTAGTCGTGTCTCTGGAATTTCAGAGTAATCTTAGGTAGGGATAATATAACAGCTCCAAAAGTTGAATTGCAAACAATGCCAAAGCTGAGCCAGAATTGCAACTAAGTATCAAGCATCGCACTTCATTGCAATTCAAACAAGCTACATAGTCCAAAGACTTATTCGCCTTCTTTGGGAGCTTGAATCAGTCCGGACGAACCGCGAGCGAATTAAAACTTATACATTACTATAAATACTGTTATAAATACTGTCAGTTAATCTTTAAACTGGGAGCTAAAAATATTTTTTATAACAGTAAGAAGTCTCCGTTCATGCAACTTGTAGCAATTCAGGAAACTTTTTGACAATGATACTTGATATTTCCAAGAAGTTGAATCCCGAGATGTTACATGAAAATACTCAGTAACGTTTCGGAATTTTTTTACAGTGTGCTTCAACTTCCTAAAGGCTCCCTTCAGCTTTGTAGTGGACAAAGGGCACTAAAATTCCAGTTCTGATTGCCTAAGAGGTAGGCCTGTGCAAATTTTTTAATCCTCAATTGGTTTAGTGTAGGAAAAAAAAATCCATTTATAAGCGCTTTTCGGCGTTTTCGCCCCACAATGCACCGGTCCGATGTAGGAAAAATTTTTCGGTCCAAGAATGGAAAACACGCCATTTTTTATTCTTTTATTTATTCCTTGCCAATAAGTTTCCCAATCGTGCATTTAAATACATTGCTGTAATCCCCATTAAATACTTTTTATAATACTATAAAAGCAATTTTCTCAGTTCAAAAATTTTAGTATTATTGTAGGGGAGACCGGGGTAAGATGACTATGCTAACAATATTCGTGGTTTATTAATTTATTTTTAAGGATAGTAAAATTAATTTCACATGGGCTGTTAGAGTAGTCTTTTGTAGTATTAAATATGTTACCATTTAATTTTTCAAATAAAAATAACGGAGGATATTTTTATTTTTTTATAACCTTAACAAATCGTCATCTTGCCCCAGTACTAGGGCAAGATGACTTTGGTCTAGGGGCAAGATGACAACGTCGAAAAAGTTTTGAATATGTTACCTAGTTTTACAAATGATAACTGTGTTTTTACATCTTACTAAGTATCAAATTGAGCGTAATGCGTTGTAGCGTAATGTTCAAGTAAGTGTTAAGTTGTGCAGCTAACAATAGACACAAATAAAAATACCATTTTCATGATTGGAACATTCCTCATGCCACCACTCTTGGCTTTTACAGCTCTGGATCCATTATTTGTTGGAGGGTCTAAAAATTCCACTTTCCAAGCAAGGCATCTTAAAACACTATTCTTTGAATTTGATGCAACTGCATTGGTTGGCATGAATACGGGCCCACAGTAATAGACTTGGGCCTACAGGAACTTTTTTTTTTTCCTTTTTTTTCAAATAATCTTTTTTTTTCTTCCGCTTTACTCCTTGTTCTGACATTTCTTTGATGGGTGTGCTTGTACGAATGTTTGAGCTTCAGTTTTTGTTTTCTCGCATTATGTTACTTTAGGCAATGCATTGAAATCAAAAACACTAACACGCTTCTTTGGTGTATCAGAATCAGCATTTGCCATAACTTCTGCTTCGTCTGGAGGGTTTATATGTCGGTTTTCTACTCCCAAGGTCTGAGGATTAGCACTATTATTCTCAATTTCAGAGCCAACATTGTCATAGTCCGCTAAAAACAAGAAAATTGTGAGACTCGATACCTCATTCTTTAAACCCTTTATCGACATTTCCAACTGTAGCTGCTTTAAAGTAAGCGGTGCTCAAAAGCTCACCAATATTCTTTTTCTGTGATAGTTTGTCCTTGATGAATGACCATAAAGTTGTTACATGCTGGGCTACAGTAGGTTTTTAATGGGCAGAAAAATGACGCATCAGGAGCCAGAGACGATGCGATGTGTGAAATGGCAACCCAACCATGATAATGTTTTTTCACTGCAATATAAGATAGCCTGCAAAGCTATGTGAGATTTATGATTGTCAATAATCAGCAGAGCAGGAGATTCCTGGCTTGGTTTAATTCATTCAACTAGTCATTTGGTCAACTAGATAAAAAATAGCCCCTGGTCACCCGCTTTCGAACGATACCTCCCTTGATTCAATGCGTCCTTTATCCCCAGAGGAGAAGCGCAAGGTCGCGTGGACAAACACACAGCGTTTACAGGAATTTAATAAAGTGGACAACATAGTTAGTTTAATAAATTCCGAAACACGGGTAATAGGCAAGCTCGTCATCTTGCCCCGCGTTGCTGCCCGTCATCTTGCCCCAGACCGCCTGTTTGAACGGATTCTTCTCCATTGCCATAAAAAAGGCAATTAACTGACATTTATTCATTTTAATAGGTAGTATTTAAACTAAGTTACTCATAAATACTCATGAGACACGATATATCCTATATGTATATGCAGCAGAGCTTATTTACGCATGCATAAAAGTTATACCGGGGCAACGGAAAACAATCAGAGCTTCAGAACTAACACAAATATGGCGATTTCAGCGTCTCTATACATTGCTGAACGAACAGCGGATAGGAGAGCCAGTAGCATGCAGTTGATGCAGTTACCTAGTTTAAAACGGAAAAATTAAGGCATTTGTCATCTTGCCCGGCTCGTCATCTTGCCCCGGTCTCCCCTACTAGATACAAGTTCTCAAAAAAAAAAAAAAAAAAATCAAACACGTTTTCAACAAAAAACACATCGTAATTCAAGCTATGCAGATCGAAATGTGACGAAACTTCATCCTCATAGGTTTCAGACACAAATCTTTGTATTTCCACCGGCAAAGTGTAACACAGAACTCTACGCTAGATTTTAAGCCCCCGGTCCGATTTAAGCTGTGGTCCAATGTAAGAGGTCTTCCCCCATGCCTTTCTGCATTATGTTCACGATCAATGGTTCTCCTTTCAGTTATTGGTATAGGATATTTGTCGAATATAAATTTCTGTTTAAAGTTTCCAAGGAACATTCCGGTGTTACAGCAGTCAGTTAAATCTCGATCCATATTTACTCTAACGCAACCTCAGAAAAACGACCACTTTCATATGTAATTAAAAGGCGTGAATGACTAAACACCTGATACTAAAAGTAGCTTAGGAACTCTACTTTCCAGAGATAACCGACTTCAAACACTTACCATGTTAGATCAAAAATCAGGCCTTTCGATTGATGGCAGAATTAAAAGCATATGTTTTGTGTGTGTGTTCTCTTATTTTCGTTTTGGTGCTTTCGATCTCATAACAGAGCACTTACATGAAACTTTTAAACTACATGAAAGCTTAAAATTAAAAAATAAATAAATAAATAAAATCAAATTTTAAAGAAATTACTGCACAGGTAGTAGAGCTATAAAATGATCATTACGAATTTTGCGCCAAATTTCTTAACTACGCACTGTAAACTGAACAAAAGAAAAATATTTTAAAATAAGTTGTAATCATTTCGGCTTATTGTAAATCTATTGGCCTTCCGCCCAATAGGGTAGAAAAATAATTAATGTGTTGTAGTTAATTGGAGCCCATTTAAAATTATATTATTTCTAAACTTACCGCGTCAAAATTATTTAGAAGCTCCTGGATTTCCTTCAGGAACAAGCACAAAGTTAAAACTTATTGAGGAATGCAACTCTTCATTTTATACAGTTCTGCTATTATTGACATCAAACCGAGTAATTAGAATTGAAAGACCCTTGTTTTAGCGTTTCCCTTTTAAGTCTCCCCGATTGTGCTGTTATAATTTCTATATTAGTCGTTTTCATTTCAAATTCCTCCAGTCGTGATTATTGCTTTTACCACTCTTTACGTTCTACCATAAACAGATAGCATTTTTCTTAGAGATTAAGTACAAATATATATTTTGTTTACTTTTAGAAAAACTAAAGGATTTACCCGTAAAATTTTAATATTTAAACTGCACTTCGATTGCTGTGAACAGATAAACTGAGGAAGATTTTTCTTCCTCGAAATACGGTATTTATATGATTTTGTTTTACTTAAAAAATAATCAAAAAGCCCAAAAATGTACATCAGAAAATAATACACTGGAAGGTTTCGATTGAAGGTTGGACAACCTTAATGGTGGGACTTTAATGATATTGATGATTATTGTTACTTTAATAATGAAAAAAAAGTAACTAGATGATATAATAAATTAAACCCAGGAATTAAAAATAAATCAAAAAAAAAAACCAAAAAAATCTCAAGAACGTAAGAAAAAATGTGTCAGAATTCAGATATCGGAAAAACAACTCCCCCTTACAAATGCAATACATGCATAAATAAAAGGTAGATAAAAAGACTCAAAACGACGCCCATAAACAAAATGAGTAGCTTTTTATTCTTTAAACGTAATTACAGTCATTCTATTTTGCTCAGAAAGCTTGTATACAGTTCATCTGATATCTAAAAGTTTATTCGTTTCGATTGTTAAAAAGATTGGAAAAGTACGAGTAATTCTTTCTCCAAAACGATAATTTTTAGTGAAATTTTCGCTTAAAGTAGGGGGAAAAAAACGATTTTTAAAGAAATTTTTTTTGCAGACATCTAACATCTTATAGGCTATAGAGGCATATCGAATTTGGTGGCTGGGCCACATATTTCAATATGAAGACAGGTTCCCCACAAAAAACAACCACCTTCCCTTCTCCAACATTGAGGGCAAACGCCGAAGAGGAAAACCCCTCACCTAGATGGCTGGATGGTGTAGAAAATGGCTTAAAAGTAATAGAAGTGAACCGAAGAAAGTCCATTGCACGGGATAAGGCTAGGTGGGGAAAACTAGAGAGAAGATTTCGACCAGCAACAGGCTGTAGTACCAGCGAAGATGAAGAAGTGCACACCATAATTGTAAATTTTTCAGTTTTTCGTAAAAGATCCTGTGTTAAGATAACTAAAGTATCACTTATTTTTCTCAACAAAAAAGATCAAAAAAATTTAAAACTAATAACGTCTCATCCAAAAAAGCATTAATAGAACAAATCTTAAATTTCCTTACCCATCTGTTAGAAACAGTATTCAGAAACTGCTATGTATCATAGTAATTGAAATTAATAAGAAAATGTTTTCCGTACTTTTTACAGATTCAAACATTTTCGTTTTCAGATGCATTGCTAAAATGCCATTCTTCTGAAAAATTTTAACAAAACCTAAAATATTTTCTTAAAATATACAATCAATAATGCATTGTTAAAGTTTTCGCTCAGTTATACAATACACTTTATAGCTATTACTAAATCCAGCGTAAAAGTATCGCTGAAAAAAAAAAGAGACCACAAATGTATTCTATTCTTGGTGTCGAATAGAATTCAATCACACACACACACACAAAAAAAAAGTTTAATATCCATTCACATCGTAAAGGAGGTTTGAAAATGAAATTTTCAAATCCAAACTTTTTTAGCCTTAAGAGAAATTTCAGTAACTCTTATAAACCGCGGTGCGAGAAGGAGAAGGTGTAACGGCAATTTTTACCCTCTAGCTGAGAGACACCGAAGCTTCTCATTTTGCAGTAGTTGAAGTGCTTCTGCGCTCTCTTCGCAGACGATCGATACTCGGAAGGACAAACTTTTATACCCCTACGGTAACATACACGGACGACTGTGGGAAAAGAGAAGAGTTTTCCGTGCAATCTTTTATGATTGGTTTTTCCTTGGAATGCTCGCCTTATACTTAAGCACGTCTTACATAAACATCAGTTTCATTGGGATGCGTGGCTCTGTTTGCCGTTCAGAATCCTTTTGAAATTCATTTGGAAATAGATATCGAATTTTTCTTTTTTCAAGAACTTCCCAGAACTAGGCTTGTAAGATTTAAAGAAAAAAAAATCGTTGATACTTTTGAAGCAGAAAAATATTTTTTATGTGACTTAACAGAGTTTTTCTAGAGAAAATGAATAGACAGCGTTTCGAGTTAACACCTCCAGTGAGTCAAAAGCATAACTCTAAATCCTTGCGAATCTCGAATAATATTTTTTGATTCGTAATTGACGAAAGTTCAGCAATTTATTGCTACAAAATATTAGCGGATGAACAACTTTAGTAATTTGAAATCTTTTGACGGGACACGCAGCACAGACTGACTCTATTTTTGAGTAAAATCTGTACTTCAGATTCTTTTCTGGAGCAAAGTTATCAAGTTATTCCGCTGAATATTTCATCTTTTCATTATTTGTTGCTTAAAATTTGTTAGAGAATACTTAGCCGAAGAATACCTTGTTTTTTTTTTTTTTTTTTTCGAGTACAGGTGCTTTTCAAGCAACGATAAACGGCAAACATTTCGCAACAATGGCGTAGCGAGAAATTTTTCATGTGGGAGTGGGTTTAATGAAATTTTTCGACATTAAAAGCCGAAAAGAGCAATTTTAGGCCCTCGTGTCCATACATAGTTTATTGCTTAATAGGGAGGTGAGTTTTGACCCCCCCCCCCTCCGCCACTACTGGCTACGCCACTGTTTCTTAATACACTAAAACATAAACGACTCGTGTATAAGAACAGTTTTATGGATAATGTTGGACGTTTAATTTTAATCGTATGCCATAAGTTAATGTTGTGTTAGGTTTTATGCCAATTATTAGTGCATTAAAATGAAAATACCTTAAAATGTAAAACAAAATCGCTTTTAAAATAGTTTTGACTAGCAACAAGTCCAAAGAGAAGAACTTTAATAGTGAAATACTTTCATGAGAAAATAAAGCGCAGTAACCGAAAATTTTTCAATCCGCATTTTTGTCATATCTTGTACTTTAGCTTTTTAGTACAAGCTTGCTTTTTTAGTTTCTGCTGAAAATAATGCATTAAAAAAACTGTTCAACTCCAATATTTCTCAATTGTTATTGCGGAATCCAAAACGCAATTTCATAAATATACTGAAAACTCATTTCTTCAGATACTGCGCTTAACCTTCTCACGGCAGAATTCACTATGACTCCAAGGAATTTTGTCACATTATTGATTAAATTGCATATTATTGAATAGAATATCCAGCGAGTATTTTTAAAGGGACTTAAAAATTTTTAACACGTTTGGATGGAGTTTACAATCTATAGAGCAAAGCATACGACGCAATTCCAAACACCTATGAATTTTTCCAAAGAGCCCAATCATGTTTTAGGGATGCCTCGATAATGCTTTTCCCTCTGGAATGCGATTAGATTTTTTTTAATTTTTTTGAAAGTTTGAGACAAAATATAGTTTAACCATTTCTTGTATCAACTCTTATATAGCTAATTGGGATCCCTTTCAGTTACTTTTTTTTGTATTATATTTAAATTAAAATTGTTGAAGAAGAATTAAAGAATTATACAAAGTAGCAGAAACGACACTAGAAATAAAAGCCTTTAACTTAAAGGTATATTTTAAAACAACAGAAAACTACAGCTAAGACTTGCAAAAGGACTTAATAATTTACGAGGAACTGATGGGAAAAAAACTGCAGTATTAACAACAAAGCTTTAAACGCATTTCCAAATCCATACGCTCTCAAGTGACAATGGTCACATAATCTCACAAACTGAAATTCTCGAGAGAAATAATTTAAAAGGAAAAGACCTAATCCACTTTGCACTGCGATGTCGTTTGACAGCTTTACCACTTCAGGTTTTCTCCGAGTATTGTTAACAAGATTTTGGAGTCTTCGCGTTTTCTCAAAAGTAGAGAAAGAAGACAAAAAAAAAGTGGTAAGTTCGTCAATGCTCATCTGAGACTCTTTACCATTCTAAGCTCCTCAGAGAAAACTATTACAAAAATCTCCAAAAAGAAACTTTTTGAAAAGAGAAATTAAAGGGAAAATGCCCAAGGCTATTTTCTGAAAAGTCTTTTCAGCCATTTATAGTCATTAGAGAAAACTTTTGAGCGCCTTGGATAAGGAGTATAAACGAAAATATATTCTGCTATTTTAAGAATTTAATGCTTTTGGAAAAGCGTTTATTGTAACGAATTAATTAAAAAAACGACTGCTTAAGTCAACTCGTAAGTTTTCGCCCGAGTATATTCCAATGCTGCTCGTATCCTAAAATAATTGCATGTATCTCCGCATATGTAATTATATTTCGTATAATAATGCCGGTCCACTTAACAAATATACCCCTAGTTTTTAAATAGGCGAGGAAGCTTAATATGCAAATATGTATGTTAAGTTATTAGTGGTAATCCACAGTATTAATTGAGGCACTTAGCTGTAGGCGAAGATCTATTACATCTTCACTGTTAAAACGATTCAGAAACGTTTCAAAAAAATAATGGGCAGCTGATGTGCCCAATTTCTGCCAATAAGATAACTTACAAAAACCAGAAACGTTTTCCGCTAAAATTCAGTAATATTCCTGAAATTATCCAGAAATCTTCCTGAAAAAAATCAGAAATATTTCCGTTTAAAGCCAGTCGTGTTTCTAACACTGTGGATTAAATTTAAGTAGGAATAATGTAATAGCTTCGTACCTTCCTGATTTATTAAGGAAGTTCCATAAACAGTAATGGAAATAAGGCCGCAGCAAAGCCAGAATTGCAGCAAGTAACAAAAATTTTACTCGCCTGCACTTCTAGCAAAACAACGTCGTCCATACCTATTTGCTACTTTTGGGAGCTTAACCAGCTAGGGCGAGCCGTGATCGAACTAAAACCGATACACTTTATAAATACGCTCCGATCATCTTTAAACTGGGAGCTGAAACTATTTTTTTTAAACAGTGAGAAGTCTGCATTCGTGCAACTTGTAGCAATTTCGGAAACTTTTTGACAGTGATACTGGTATTTTCCAGGAAGTGGATAAAAACCATTGAAATCCTGAAACGTTACACGGCAATACTCAGTAACGTTTCATAATTTTTTTACAGTGTTCGTCGCCAGTATCTACTACATAGGCAAGTAACTTGCAAATTCATGAAGTTTAGAGATTCCCATAAAAATGCCAAGAAAATGCTCAGATCATCGACCTTTTTCCAATGTGATTGATGGATTTTACTAAACAGATCTAAAAATTCAATTTAAAATTTTATTTAAGATAACGTTTGTTTCTGATTTTCTTTATTCGATTTTTGAAAAACTATTTGTAACACTCTAATCCAAAACCTTCTGTTGCATTAAGCGGGGGAAATTGTTCTATTGGTTAGGTAACTTTAAAAAGCGTATGTAGGGAGATTTTCGGATCCAGAGAATTTCTGTTTTAAATGCAGGGTATTTACTTTGTCCTTTAATCGGTTAAGTGGAACCGACAGTACCTAATCAACACGCAATGTTGCACATAATTTCAATAAATATTTTACGCATGTCATTTTACTCTTTAAGTTCACCCAACGATTACTGAGTTTGAAAACGTTCCGAAGACAAATTCTGGAAAACACGCAATTAGTATCACTTAAATGACCATTAAGTTTCTCTGTTCCAAAAATATTGTCAACTTTTATGTAAATAGAAAAAAAAATGGACTGGGACTACCATCTTATTTTAGTTAATATATAGTTCAGGGTTTCCAACCTTAGAGCAACAACTTGAGCAGCATCTGTGGTAATTTTGAGGAGCATTTTGAAAATTTGCGGAGCAGCTCGATATTTTTTATAAAAACCTAGAAAAAAAAAAACTAAAAATATTAATCTAAAATAGTTTTTGAGCTTTGATGATCATTTTAAGAACAAACAGCCTTAAACCCATGTTATGCTTTGAATATAGTATAAGTACCTTTAATTTTCCAAATTTACATGTCTGTCATAATAAAATGTTCTGGCTTGAAACTTGTTTGTCCTTAAAAAAATCTTACCTTTCTTCCGACGAAAGGTAAGATTAATAGTAAGGGTTCTTGCTTCCACTTTAAGAAAATTTTGCATTCAATTAAACATATTAATGCTATCATAAATAAAATGGCAAAACAAAAACTAAATCAAAATATTTTCTTTAAGTAATAAAATAAATATATATATATATTTTTTACCATCAAACATTTACGCACGTCCTTAGAAAAAGAAAAATCTTTAAAAAAAATCAGTATCACAGTAAAAACATGACTTAATACATTTTTTGTAAAGAAGTCCAACTCAAAACAACGCGAGGATATTTTTCCCTTTACTTAATCCCTTTTGAATTTGAATTTAAAAGTTATGCATCATGCTAATCCGAAACCTACTTTTAATATCATTAAAGCATATAAATAAAGGGAAAATAACGCTGAAGAAGGGAGAAAAAACTTGGTACGTTGCCAAAATAGAAACTATTTTTCTTCAGAAAGAGAAAATGGAAAACTTTTTTTTAACTTTAAAAGAGTATTTAGTTTCTTATTTTTTCTCTTCTTAACTCCTTTTTGAGAAAAATCTCTTTAGCAGTTTAAGTAAATTTTTAATTTTTGCATTTTTTGTTCATTAATGTAGAAGAAAAGTTCCCACATCTTTGTCGTACCAGAATATTTTGTAATTTAACAACTTAAATAATGTTTTTTTTTTCTCTCTCTCTTTTCAGAAGATAAATTTTTCATTCCAGTTCTTCATATATAATGTATTTTTCTTTCCATATCACGATTTTGAACAAAATTTATTTCGCAGATTATTGTTGAAAATTGTACTAATTCTTAAAAATAATTTTATTTTATATTTAGAATATTTTTCTTAAAATTATTTTGGGTTATTTCACGCTTTACAAAAAAAAAAGCGAAGAAAAATTATTTTTTAATGAAATTAGAAGCGTAGGTAAGTATAACAATCATAGTCATCAGAGAGAATCAAGTTTTGCCTACTATTTTGTGACATTTATCTCAAAAATTATTAACAAAAATTATATTGTTTGTAGAAATTATTACACCAGGCGGTAATAAAATAAGTATCTCTACTTGGAGCTATCCGTAGCTTGTAGGAATAATCCGAACGTTGCAAAAATTGGTACAGTTACTAATCATGAAGGGGAAACAGAAATAGATTAATAAAAAAAATAGTTCCTACAATCGACAACGGGTGGCTTAGTAGTCTACAAAAATTGGTGCTATTCGTTCATACATTTTACCTTTTGAGCAAAATGAAGGAGTGGTTATTTCAGCTAGGTCCTTATTTTCTCGACGAGTTACGGATAGCAGGACCTATAATATGATCGCTAACTGCACAACGATACCAGCAAATGCAACAAACAGTCACAGTTTCTCAACTCCAGCAACTGTTTTTCTGATACTTTTCATGCAAGATGGAGAACCACCTCATATTGGGAAAGCAGAACAAGATTTGTTACTTCAACATTATACTAATGATAGGGTAATAAGCCGTTATTTTCATATGACGTGACCTCCCCGATCACCTGATCTGGCACTATGTGGTTTTCGATTTCGGGGATACTTAAATATAGTTTGTACCGTGGAGGTGTTGCAAACCTCAATGGCCTAAGATCACATAACATACATATGCGGTAGTGAGAAGCAAAGGGATGTAAGTGGACATTTTCAAGTTTCGAGTAAAACGTCCAAGGTGGGATTTCATTGAAAAGTTTTTTTAAATCATGCTGCATAATAGCACCTACCAAAGCTACTGGTATTATCTCTTGCCCCAAGACATAGAAGAGGTTCACCTACCATTTGTACTAGTTATCTCAAAATTTTTAATTTTTCCACTTATATATCTTTGCTTCTCACTGCCTCATATGCAGAACAACATTCCTGGTGCATTGCATTCCGCAACTAAACCCATAGTGCAGTAGCTGGATTGTGTCCTCCAGCTCAATGGACGTGTGATATCTCAACTTGATTGGCACCACTATGCGCAGTTGCAATCTATCTGTAACATGTTTTAATAAATTAGGTATGCAATCCGGTTTTATGTTTTAATTCTTTTTCCGCTGCTATTCATCATACGTTCAAAAGCGCCAGATTTTGGTTTTTTATCCTATTCTTCTTCCCGCCTTCCTGATCAGTAAGTTTACCAATTTTTGCTTCAGACAGAATATTCTTTCAAGCTATAGACAGTTCCAAATTGAGATTCTTATTTTAAAAACACCCTGTTATTTCGTTTTTTGGAGAATTTTCTCTAACTTTATTTGCTCAACTCCACGATTTGCATGAAAAAAAAGAAGCAGAAAGAATCATTTTTAATTTAAATCAGAATAATAGAAACTCAAATCCTCGTAACAATCCCACTCATCAGAAATAATCACATTTTGCTTGTTATTTAATAACATTTTTATGTGAGAATAAAACGAGAGAGAAAAAAAGCTGCACCCATTTATATTTTCTGGCCATATAACTGAATTCCAACAAAAGTCCAAAACGAATAAGAAATTCAATGAAAGTGAAACAAATACAGAAAGTAAAACTATTTCTTTGCCCTAGTTAGAAGTAAGGTAACTCAAGCTTTAGCTCATTAAGCAATGCCCTGGTGTACTGGCCATTAGTTTTATGTCATTCCCCTTCCTCGGTGCTGAACTTGATCTGGAAAGAATCTCTAGGTCATCAGAGAAAAAAGAAAATTGTGGAACAGCTGTGGACTTTGGTGGACGTTTAAAGATATTTGCTCAGCTAAATGCATTGAACTGGAACATTTCTTTCAGTAAATTAGTTAACAATTTAATCTTAAATCTGAAACAAAAATAGCTTTTCTGATAAAGTATAACGAAGAAATTATTTTTCCTTTTTAAAGCAGAGATTAAAACTATTTAACACGAAAGGAAAACAACACTTTCAACTACTATTTTGAGAACTTGCTGTCGAAACGAATAATTCATAAGTTATGAAAATCTTAAGGGGGGGGGGGGGACTTGAAAGTCGTTTGTTTCAATAAACACATAAGAATAAAGATTCAGATAAAAACTATGGCAAAAGATTGCATTCATGAAGTAAAACTATTCGATTGCGTAAAAACCATTTAAAATTTTACTGCTCCTTAAGCATTCACGTTTTATGAACGTGCATATAACTCCCAGGTTTTCTTTGTAGAGTAAGATTTTATGAACCCGCCTCTGCATCGATGCGGGGCACTTTGCGGCTCAACCGACTCCGAGACGACCCTGAGACGACCCTGAATTGAAGAGCCAGAGAACGCCCAAGGCAATGCCTTCGGTCAATTTCTGTTATTTTGTAATACTTATTCACTGTTCTACATGTTTTTTTTTTCTTTTTTTTTAAATAAGTGTAACCAGCCTTGCCATTAGAAATCAATTTTAAATAAAGCATCTGTAGCAATCGCTAATGATAATCAAATTTTGCAAAATAGTGTTTCTTTGAAATTGTCATTCTGAAAACACTCTTTACAGTCAGACTTTAAAATTACTTAAAGCTAAAGTTCAACTCTCTAAAGTCCCAGCTCATTGAATAAGAAGTAAGAATTAAAAAATATAAGATATAAGACACTTTTTTTTACGAGGAATGAGAGAATTGAAAAAATATTCAGAAAATTTGAAACTTAAAATTAGTTGCATATTAAATTAAAGAATGGATTATTTAACGGCGAATTGCCTCTCACTATCGACCCATTGGCACAAAAGTTAACAGTTTTGTGGTTGGCCATGCTTCCGTCAACGCAGCCATCTTCTAACTAACATTTTGTGATTTCGTTTCTGTTAGTGATTCATCTACTGGTCCCGTTTGAAAGCTCTGACTGTTTTCGTCATCTTTAGCTTGATTTTTATTCATAAAGACACTTTGCTCACCCGTCAGAGCTCTTGTTACATATGTATTTGAAATACCTTTTCATACAGTCGAACCAGCTAATTCAAATACCAGTTAATAGAATGTCCCACTTAATATAATACATTTTCAATGCACCAAACCAATGTATTTTTATCCCGGATAATGAAATATCCTGCTTATTAGAATATTTTTTCCTGGCAAAACGGCTATTCCATTAAGCGGGCTCAACTGTATATGCTCTTTGACTTACATACCAACCAATTGATTATTATCACAACATCCAGCATAAAATGTCATTTTTGTACAGTGCCAACAGTCTTAAATGCACTTTTTATAAAAAATGAGCAATTGTCACGAAGTAGTTTTTTGCAACATATTTCACCCACATCCAATGTTTTATAGTCATTTTTGAATGAGAAATATTTTTCTAAAAATTGCGGAAAAGTGGAATCTGAATCAAATATATGGAGGCATAAAACAAGCATCAGCTGCAGGTACAACATTTGTACTTAGCACAGCAGTAATCTGATGGTCTATTCTCATCTATAAAGTGTTCGGAAAAATATAGTGCGAACACTTTTTTAAAACAATTCGTCTGCGTTAAACTTCGATTTCTCTATTGAAATCATTCAAAACGTGTTCAGTCTTATGTGCCCTGTGGTATTAAAATCGGCCATTCAGTCACAACGGACAAGAAAGCCAAAATAAAGGCCGACCTATTGAATCCGAAGTTTCTTCTACGAGACCATTCAAGTAATCACTAATAAATCCTAGTTGACACATGTAATAGATAACTTTCTTATCGTACGAGAAAAGAAAAGTCTTCTGAGATGAGGTAAAAAAAGGGACACACACGAAAAAACTCAGTAAACTAATCTTTCATTGGTCGCTCTATGATAACCTCAGCGTTTGGTCGTTAGGTAATGCCCTCTGGTGTACTCCTCATTAAGTTTGAGTTATTTCTTTTCCCAAGGTGGCTGTCAATAGAAAAGCGAATTAGTGCATTGGTGTCTGAGTGAGAGAGAAATATCTTCACACCTCGAGGGAAGGGTTCATATGTAGTTATTTTCGTAAGATAATCGAAATTATTAATTTTATCAGTATTAATAATGAGTAAAAAATATTGATATTTTTTGGTAATAATATCAACGTAACTACCAATTTATTTAATAGAAGAAAGAAAACATTTATTCATGCTTATAAATGCGGCACCTGCAGAATGCAACACAACTCGACCCGCGAGTTATTCTGTTGACGTTTTCAAAGCTTGCACGCGGCGGTCGGTAGCAGTTCATTCCCTGCCTCGTCATGCTGTAGTTTCTACCTTTAAATGTTTTTAAAGTGTTTTAGCATTTACAATGTTCCTACTTTTTTAGTGTTTTAAAGAAATTTAATTAGTTTTTGTTCAATTGATTGTAATATGCTTCTTTCCCGACCCTGAAAATGCAACGCAGTGAAATCCAATGATACCACGCTAACGTTAAATTAGCAATCAGTATTTATTTATGCATATTGAAATCAAAATAATCTTAAATTTTATTAGCAAAAATAAAGATGAATAAAAATTATATCCTGTAAATAAAATATAAAAAAATAACGCAGAGTTAAATTTTATTTATCTGTAAAATTATATTAAGATTGGGTACTAATATCTATCAACACTTTTAAAATCCCGCCTTATCTATTTATGTACGTCCGGCAAAATGTCGCTTCTGACAGGCTGTTGGGTGTCACGTGACTTTGGTGAAGGTCTTGTGGCAGTGAAGACAAAATATGGGAGAAAAATTGCCACCAAAAAGTCGCCAGTTTTTCGATATTTCTTGAAATTTTCGCCTTGACTTCCTAAAAAATGTGACTGTACCGCCGTTACAGGCGGTATCTAGCAGTCACAGGCAGCTGAATTTGCGGTAGCCTTTAGGCCGGTTTACCTAGGAGGGAAATTGGCGATTTTCGGTGTTGAGTCACGCTATAGTGGTCGCGCTTCGGACACGCGCGCGAGAGCTAAATTGATGGATTTGGCTTTTGCACATGTCCGGTGCGTGGCGTAACGCCGACAATCGGCAATTTCCCACCTATCAAACGAAGCCTTTAGGAAGTGACGAATCAAGACTCTGCAGACGGCTACTGTTAGTTAAAATTTAAAATTCAAGCGACAGAAATATTTATTTTATTTCATTACAAAATCACAATAGTTACCAATTAAATATTCATTAAAAAAACATGCTGTTTTATGCATTTATGTAGGAGAATAACGCAAGGAGTTTACTATTTTATTGAGTAGTAGTATTACCTTAAAATTAAATTTTATAGCCGGTAAAGTTTTAATCGTAAATCATTAAAAATATGTTATTTGAGCATCCGCATTTTTAGAACCTACTAAACGATCTTTTCTCATGGTGGTTGTTTTGAACTTCACGTAACAGGGTTCTTCATTCGCAAAATTGATTCGAAAGATTTGCAACGCTTGTTAAATAATAATAATAAAAACATATAAATATCTGAATTACTATGCGTTTAGCTCTCAATTAACATGCATGCCCTCACTTTTCTTGTGGAAGATAATTTCGTCATTTTTTCTTTCATGCGTCTTATTTTCTTGAAACAGAGTCAGTTGACTTTTAGTTCAAAATTCGATTGCGTTCATCTTTCATTCACAAAAAGAGCTTTATCTGATCGCTACATTGAATTTTAATCTAAAAGTCAACTAAAAGCTTCTTTAAAAAGTTAAAAAACACGAGGAAATAATAATAAAATTATTACTCATTTTAACTAGCACTTTTAACTAGCACTAGTCCATTATACACATTAAACAATTTTTGTTTAAGGTCACATTTCAGTAGAAAATGAATTGGTTTTTCTGAAAAATAAAAGTTACATTTATTCGAACTATTGAACACTTGATGTTTAAATATTGAAGTTAAAAAATTTAATTAAAAAAATACTAGACTATTTTAATCATGAAATTAAATAACTCATGTCAGATAATATTCAAAGAATAAATTAACCTTAAAATAAAAAGCAGGTTTCTCTTTTCTTCGATATGGACAAAAAAAAAAAAAAAAAAAAAAAACAGCAAAACATTGCACTGGTTACATATCCAAAGTTGAATTATTTTCAAGATTTCTACTAATGTATTCACCATTGTCTTTTAATAATGCAAAATTATTCAAATCATGCGAATATCACAATTGTTTTGACGAAATTAAATAAAAAGCGAACATCTTAGCGTTTTTTAAACTAATATTTACTTCATTTTCATACACATAAAATTACTTTTCAAGGCAAATAAGTCTTAACTTGAAATCCGTGGTTTTAAAAGCAAAAACCAAGTCTCCAATTCCATTAAGCAAATAACAAAAAGGAGAATATTTACATTTATGTTTTCAAAAACTCCAACAGTTTCCTACTTTTAACAATATGACCTGAAATCCAATCTGTAATGTAAATATCAAGCAGGAGAAGAATACGTAATTACGTTAGAAAATTCTTTATTATCTTAAACTCATTAAATATGTAAATAGAGTTTTAAAAACACATGAAAATGAAATAAAAGAAGTAACATACGTTGGTTTATTTATCATAATCTGAAATTCATATCAAAATTTTGACCTTTCGAAAGGTTTTTCATTAAAAACGCAGCCATTCCATTTTAAAATACATAGTTTTCTTAGCGTAACGTAAGTTGTTTCTTTTTAAGAACATTTTAAATTCAGTCAAGATTTCACGTTTTATCAGGTTTACATGAGTTTGACATTTGACTTAACGCACATAATTTTTACATTTTTTACAATTATTCCTAGCTACATTCGTTTTCGATTGCCAAAAAGAAAAAAAAATACATAAATAAATATGTAGCTTTTTAAGCAGCAAGTTTCCTTACCAGAAGCAATAAGAGGACATTAGCTTCCAACTCAGTGTTTTTACTGTTTCAGACTGATGATTCTATACAAGTTCGAAACTGTAGTATCTGGATGCCCTAACCGGGATGTCGGTAGGGGAAGACCGATTATATTGGACTCCCTAAGAACAAGAGGCTCGCGTCGCTAAATGTGAACCAAAACAAAAATAAAAAATAGGGCATCTGAAGTCAAATTTATTTAGGAACCGCTGTAGGTACTTACATTTTCTGTAAATATGACGATAATTTTTTTTAAAAATATTTTTGACAAAGTTGCAAAAGCCAATTTAGGAATATATGCGCCTATATTGAACCATGCCCTTCCTAAATTGGACCGCATTAGTAAATGATATAATAACTTGCATTTGTCCTGCACAATCTTTTTGCATGATTTGCAATAGACTTCCCTTTGCTTTGGGCTAACTTGGCGCAGTGTTGATAAACCCACTGAATGGATATCACACACTAAATCATGCTTTGCACTTCATCTCTGGGTCAAATACTGCAATATCAGTTGTTTTTTGCGTTTTCTTGCTCCTTCTTTTGATGCCTTTTTTCTTCTGTGTCCGTTTTCTGTGGCGATGTCGTTAGAATGTTTGCCGAAGTAGGTTTCCTTCTTCTGCCTTCCATTTTTTATGTAAAGGTAATATGCGTGCCACCTTAACAAAAATCATCAATAGAACCGACGATGATAACTTGATGAGAAATAACCACTGATTCCTCGGGAATTGCGTTAATTTGATTCATACATTGTTCTTGTAAATCTTCAACAGCTGACACCGAACATGTAGCATGTTTACTTTGGTTTCTCATCTGGACTACAAACGTCTGACTCGGTAGCTGCAAAGTCGCAGTCACTAAACACAATTATACTTATAGGTCAAACTCCTGTTCTACAGAATCCATTCACAAAATATTGGCCACGCTTGCAGATTGTTCATAAGAGTCACCTAACAGTTCTCTTATTTTCTATTGGGTAATGGACTTCATTGGATGTTCTCGCATCCACGTATCACAGATTCGATTGAAATACGTGGACAGAGGCTTGAAAAAGGACACGTCAAAGTGCTGTAAACGATGCTTAGTGCGTGCTGAAGGAGGAAGCATTATTACACCGTTATCGTTAGCCAAGTTTAAAGCATAGCCCCATGTCATCATTCCTACAAACAGCGAAGGCTCTTTCCATTATTTTTCCCGCTGATAAACTACATTTCCCCTTTTAGACATCTTCTAAAACCAAAAATTATAGAAAATAACGTGACTTGTGATTAATAAAGAAATCACCTAAAAAACGGTTAACGAGCACAAATTGCAGTCAAAGTAAAAAAACAAATAAGGAATTTTATTTAACAAAACTGAAATTGAAGCTTCTTTCTAAAAGGAAAAGAAGAAAAAAAACTATTTTATCAGGTTGAAGCTTCTAAGCAACTTACTTATCAAAAACCAGCGTGAATGCTTTAATAAGTCTTATAATTTAGATTTTTAGTAATCATTTAAATGACACCACTAAATTTTTTTCTATAAAAAAATTTGAAAGTTTGTTTGAATTTCATGTTCTTAATCTGGACTACCGGTCCTTGTAATTAATAAAATAACCTGTCAACAAGTAACGTAAACAAGTACAAATTTCAGTCAAATTGGAAAACTATATTTAACAAAACTGAAATTGATTCTTTTTGGATAAACACCTAGTTTTATTGGTGTCAGGTTCTAGAAAGTGTTTGAAAAAAAAAAAGTCAAAACACATTTTCTTAATTAGTGTTAAAATACGCTCAAAATAATCCTAACTACGTTATTAAGTTACACTAAACACTTATTTTATAACATGATAATAAAAACTGGTTGCTTAGTCACACATTCTTAAATTGGACCACCGGTTCGATATAGGATAAATTTTTCGGTCCAATAAAGGAAAACACGCCATTTTTTATTTTTTTATTTATTCCTTGCCAACAAGTTTCCCAATCATGCATGTAAATACATTGCTGTAATCCCCATTAAATACTGTTTATAATACTATAAAAGCAATTTTCTCAGTTCACAAGTTTTAGTATTATTGTACTAGATACAAGTTCTCAAAATAAGCTCGAACACGTTTTTAACCCAAATCACATCGTAACTTAATCTAAGCAGATCGAATTATGACTACATACTTCATCCTCAAAGACTCTAGACACAAATCTTTGTATTTCCACCGGTAGAGTGTAGCACAGAGCTCTATGCTAGATTTTAAGCCCCCAGTCCAATTTACGCAGTGGTACATTATAAGCGGTCTTCCCCTAAATTACATTCCCCTAAATTTGGTTTCCTTTACGAATTAAATGTTATACTCTGTTTTCACTTTAATTACAACTAAAACTTTAATCCTAATGAATAACGAATTTATACAGACTTATTTTTTTCGGGATATCTCTACGTATTTATGCAAGTTCAAATGCGTGGATAAACAAAATATTCGCACCCAATCCATTTACACGAGCTTTGATATTGCGTATGTACGTTTGTGCGTATGTATGTTGCATTACTCAAAAACTGTTAATAATAGAACTAGGGGACTGTCGAAATTTTGCTCGCCAACCCCAGTTCGCCACCTGAGATGGCTCAATGCCGCCCGTGGCGGGTGCCAATTTTGATAATTTTAATGCTTTTGCCACTCGATATCCGGCCACTTACGGTTTAGAGGGATGAGAAGAGGCGAAATCGTTTTCCCTGAATGTCATTTATCAATCAGTACCAATATTGACCTGGTAAACATTTTCGAAGGAGAAAGGATCACAGACACACACAGACTGATACACACAGGTTTTAATAGTGTTGATTTTGAATTTTGTAAGTGTGACCTGCAAAACGCCTGCTTGAGTCCCTTTCTTTGGGTCGTCTGTTCGGACGCATGTACGCACTTACGTATTCGTTTATTTATCTCGTATAACACAGAAACGGCAAACAGTACAAGACTAAAACTTCGTGGGTAGTATCTGCTACACATCTAGAAACGTAATTTTTGAGACAATTATCATGACTGTCATTTGTCGATATTGAACGATCGCATATGGAATATATAAATTATTGTTGCTGTTGATGATTTCATGGAACGTAACAGATTTTTTTTTTCCTATTGTATTTAGAGAAAGATTAACATACTTCATGTTCATGAGCTCTACTGTTTTGCGGAAAATGACATTTCCAAAACTCTATTTTGGGGTTATTTATATGCATACTTAGATATCATTATAATTTTGAATAGCGTTCAATACTACGCTTTATATTCGTTTGCTAAAGCCAGGTAGGTGAGCCTAGATATCAGACATTTGTGATATGAAAATAGCGGCTTTAGAGAAAGGCATAAAAGACCCGCTTAGCATATGCGGGGTACGTGCTAGTTGCATTTACGGACCTGAAATTTCTGTGGTCAGTTGCTAAAAAGTTTACCATGAGTACAACAAGTAAAATTAAATTGCTTTCCCTTCCATCATCAAATCCAAGCTGTGGATGTGGATATCGTTTGTGACGTCATAATTCGATGGTTAAGCCAATGAGCGAAATTTTGTGTCAGAGACAATGATGGTATGCCCCCTTACTAGGTGTCCCTTTACACATAGCCACCAAGTTAATGAATGCATTTGAAAGAATGAATGCATAGGTGGAACTTTAGAAGCTTCTACATCTAAAAAAATATATTTCCATAAAATACAAGAAAAAACTTTATAACGTCCCTTAAATATGAGTAAATTCATTTCCAAAAACCTTTACGCAAATCTCATTAAACTGACCCAAAACCACTGAACTAACAGATATAATCAAAAAACTCATTATGAGGAGCCCAAGCAGAAAAAATTAAAACTAACATCATCGGTTCACATTTATAAAAGACTTCAACTTTGACAATTTTAACCTTCCAGGCTTAAACCATCACAAATGGTTTCAGGAAATAGGTCTAGGCATTAACTTATTTCTTTCATAACAGTGTCGTAATGGTTATTTTACATCGAATTATCTTTTTTCGAAGTCGTTAACGTAATGTTTCTGACGTCCCAAGGATAGCTTGAAGTAATTGGAATTAGCGCCATTTTATTGATCTCAGTTTCAGTTCTTCAGAACTTTTTCGAACTTCCTTCGTTGTTTTAGTTAAATGTGAATGATGTTTAAGACTACGTAAAAAGCAGAGAAAATCTTTGTACTACAACAGGAATAAATTTTAAAACATGATTGGATAAAATAAATGATTTCATTCGTGCTCTATCATTATCCTTTTTATTTGCTGAACAGATAAAATTATAGACGTAAGGAAGATTTCTTTTTGAAATGGAATTCAGAACAAAACTGTAAGGGTTACTTGCGAGTTTATACAATTTTATCACACAATTTAAGTTTGTAAAAAATTTATGTTGCTTATTCTTTGTCGAAATGCACATGTTTTATGTACTGTGTTATCATTAACTTTGTCTTTTCATATTAATCACGATATAACGATTGGTACTTGCACATATAATATAATATCAATATTAACATATAATTTAACATATTAAATTTAATTGTAATAACAATAAATTTAATGAAAACAACTTGACACTTTATATTGCAGGTAATAACAAGTAGTAATTAGTTTTTCACGGAAATCAAGCTCTTTTGAAGTGTGATAGTTTTCTGTGTATGAACTACACACTGTAAAAAAAACTGTAAATTTTGAAGAAGTTATCCGTATTTTTTACAGAAAAAACTGTTCGTAATAAAATACAGGATTTCTCTGTTTTTTTGAATCTGTAACCGGTTATACTTTGGTTTTCTTCGAATCTTCGAAATTTCGCCAGCGTGTTTGGATTTTGGTTCTCGTGCTCGAGTTTTTGATCTTATATTTATTTAAAGCGAGTAAGTCTTAAATCGTTTGCAACTTCCATTTCATTGCATCCTAATCAATATTTTATTATTATGTTTTTTTGTCATCTGTTACAGAGGCATATTCGGAAATTTACCTTTGTATACATGTATTTTGTAGTAGTATAGTAAATATTGAAATGGATTTATGAAAGTATAGTTTCATTTTTTTAATCTTCATAAAAAATTAAATCAGCTTGAATAAATAATAAAAATACGGAAGATTTCTGTAAAATAAACGGAAGAAAACTGGCGTCCTGGCTGACAGTTTTTTTCTGTAAATTTCACGGATTTTTTTTACAGTGCATGAATATTAAATTTAATCTTTAAAAAATGGTTTTATCTGCTTTCAACTTTTACCAGTTCCTGTCGAAAAAATTCGGTTAAACCCCAGATTTGATTAAAATGTATGCCTTATTTACTTTTGGAGAAACTTTTGCTCGTGGTATATACTGAATGTTAATTTTCGTGTATTGCTGAAAAGCATCTGAAACAAACGTGAATTCAGTTCTATAGCTGTAGCTACCCTAAGCTGGCAGCATCTATAAAACTGTGATAAATATCTGCGTAACATTCACAATGCTGTCAGATTAGACTTGTCCCAACTATAGCGCTTTAACAATGCAACTAGTTATATGCATAAAGTTACAAAATTCCATTCTCTGTATGTTAACATTGAAGAAACAACCTTGCTGTAACATGACGGATCTCTCCAAACCTTATAACACAACTAGGATAAGCTGGTTACGTGTTAACTTATTTTCACAAACTTTATATAAGTAAAATTTCCTATTCCTAGATAAATGTAACCTAATGCCATGGAACGATGTTTTACTGTGTCATTCCTGTGGACCAGTAATCATTCATTTTGTATACGTTATGTGGTTTACGTATATAAATGGTGCAGAATTAAATGTTGCAGTATTCAAAATTATTGTTTCGCAATCATTACTTTTTCTCTCAACACTGTAAAAACGGTTCAGAATCGTTCCTGGAAAATAATGGGCAGCTTATGTGCACAATTTCTGCCAGTAACATATCTTGCAAAAACAAGGAACGTTTTCCGCTAAAAGACAGTAACCTTCCTGAAATTATCCTTGAATCTCCCCGGTTAAAACCAGTCTGGAACCTTCAAGGGAAATTAGGTACGTTTAACGTAATTGATCAGAACCTTCTTCATCTACTTAGAAAGTTCCGGAAGCATCAATACAACCATGGCCAAAGCTAAGGCATAATTGAAAGTACGAATCAAGCTTCTCCCTTGCTTACCAATTCTTGCCTTACAAGAGCTGCAGCTATCCAGAGATTTATTCGCTCTCATTGGGAGCTTAGTCAACCTGGACGAGCCGTGATCGTATTAAAGCCGATAGATATATTAAATACGCTTTGTTAATCTTTAAACTGGTAGCAAACAATACTTTTCACAGTAGTGAAAAGTCTGCAGTAGTGCAACGTGCGCGATTCAGGAAACTGTTTTTCAAGAACATTTTATTTTACCAGGAAATAGATAAAAACCTGTGAAATCCCGAAACGTTATTCGGAAATAATCAGTAACGTTTCGGATTTTTTTTTACATTGAAAAAATACAGTAGGGGAGACCGGGGATGGTTGGCCCGCGACCCACGAACTTGTGCGAAGTTAGTCGTGGCAGTCGCGAGGCGTTCGTAAGATCGCCTGTTCGTGAGATCTCACGTTGTGTTTTTGGTCTTGGTGAGTAATTTTTTTCGTTCGTACTTTTTTTTTATTGTGCCTATAAATCTGTTAGAAATGCTTATGGAAGAAGTCAGAAATGTTTATGGCTTATGCCAAATTAAAATGTAATAGTTCTATTATATTTAACACAGTATTGCTTCTATGTTAGTGCCAGAGTTTGCATATGATGGGAAGGTAAAATTCAAAATGGCGTCAGGGGCTGATTGACAAATTTTGTTCGCGGTACGTAGACTAATGATGCTGATTGGTAGTCTAATTGATTAGCGATTTATTACAATAATTCAAGTTACAATTAAGGTTGAAACAGAAAGTATACAAAGAATTAATCTCACTTATTGTTATTTTTAAGTTTTTTTCATTAATCTTTAAAATAAGAGAATTAAAAATTGTTACATTTATCAAAGTTCTTTGTGAACGGAGGATGGACCTCAAATTTAAGTTTGTTTATATTAAGTAAAAAGTTTCAATCATTTAGTAAATTTTTGTGTTTTGATTTTTACTAATCCTCTTTATTTACAGTAATTACTGCCCAGGTCAACCTCCCCCATGCGTATGGTCAACTTAGTCCGGACATGGGGTAGGCTGACCAAGCGTCAGGGGTCTATAAAATTGGCTAAATAAGTATTATAGTGATGAATATATAGGTCATATTATAATGTTTTAGATACCTGAAAGTTCTTCTATCTGTAGCAATTGTTGTTCTTGTCATATTAAGTTAAACGTCAGAGATATACGAGCTTAAGTCAAAAGCTAGTCAACCATCCCCGTTCTCCCCTATTCTTGTTATTTCCATATGTAGATGCAAATTAGCAAATTTCGCTAAAGCATTTGCCTTTCTTAGACACGGATTTTATGGTCATTTGCAAAAGACCACAATATAGTTCAAGAGTAAACCATTATTGTCCTTAATACGGTTCTAAGATAATTCTTATACAGGTGGCGTCACTTGTTATCTCCACTTCCGCAATTTAAATATGAGATTAGACGAGAAGGAAGTTTTTCCCCACTTTCCTGCACATATAGTAAACTGCCTAGCGATCATTTTCAGGGTTTCGGGTCCATAGATCCAAAGAGCCTGTAACCTGCAAGTAGTCGTGGGTTTTCATGGCAAAGGGTATCCGTTCACAAACACTATGTCTTAACCGCTGGTGGCCCCTCTTCAATATGTACTGTGCATTGCGTTGATATTGGAATGAGGAAGAATGATAATCTGCAGTTGAAGCAAACCCTACCTCGCAGCATTGTAAGGACAACGTAGATTCTAACCTCAGAGTGACAAGCTGTCAGGTTAGGTTTGCCGCAACTATATCGCACAAACCTTAATTTCTCAAAAAAAAAAAAACCCAAAAAATATTAAGAAGAAAATAACAAGAAAGCAATGAAAAAAGAAAAGAATAAAAAGAAAAGAATTGCTAAAAGTAAAATACTAAAATCATCCAAATAAATGATTGTAATGACATAAAATACCGCATTTATAGCGGCATTATAGAGGGTTTTTATTTCCCAAATGGTGCAGCATGAAATTTCTAAGAACACGTAATTACTGCTCGGTCGCCATTATGCGCATTCTCTAATGACTTTTAGCTTTAAGCTCCATTCCTCTCGATTTGCTGACGTTATGTAGTTGGTGACCTAAGAATAGCACAATTTAATGGGGAGAGGCGTCAGGTTATTGATTTTCGCTGTCGGAAAAAAAAAATGTGAAATACCTTTCACAAAAGTAGGTTTTTAGAAAAAGAGAGAGTGACATTAGAGTTAATGATGTCATAGAGAACCTAACATGTTTCCAACTTGAGGAACATGTAGTTTTTGTATGATATGAGTTTTTTAAACGTTAAACAATAAAAGTTCCCGAAATGAAAGAATACTCCATCCATTTTAGAAAGGTGTATCTTATCAATACGTGTTTCATGGGTACTGTGTAGAATAATTTTTTTTTTCCTGTTGTAAAATAAGACTATGGATGCTTTAATGAGAAATTTTCCAATAATGATTGATCCTATTTAATTCAAAAAAGTAACAATTAACGCTGTGATAGAGGACGTAAGCCGCAATTAAAATTTCAGGCAAATTATTTAAGATTCTTACACGGAAATATCGCAATTTGGCCTTTTTCACACTGTATTTAATAAATGTAGTACATGAAGTTTTCTGCCAATGTTTTTAAGATATTTTAAAAAATATATGAGCTTTAAAAAATAAGCATTACAAAGAACCGAATTGCGTAGCAATTAGATGTGTCAAAAGAAATGTGTAAAAAAAAAAACTTCATCCAAACTATTTAGAAGATCTTCAGAGGGAAAATCCCAATTGGACTTTTTTAGTGAATGGTTGAAATTCAAAACAATAAGTGAGTTTAGGGTAAGACTCTACATAAAAACTTCTATGAATATTTTTCTAATAAGATATCATTAATCAAATATTTGATGAATGTATTAGCAAATAGATTTTTTATCAGAATGGTTTTTTTTCTATAATAATTCCGTTATTTAGGTTTCTGCTTCGCATCTTAGTAAATGCTTACACATAAGTAATTGGTATGGACACATAGATCCGAGAGAAGTTTGAGGTTCATTGAAAAGTATTTTCTCAGATACTATTATTAATGAACTATTTCAATTTATTAAAAATGAAGTTTTTATCGAAGCGTGGTTTCTTTTTTCTTTTTTTCATATTTCGGGTTTTGATTCGCTGTTTAGGAATTCTTGAACATAAGTAAAAATGATAATAAAAAATATATTCATAAGAGATTTGGAAAAAAAAGAATTACAGCTGTTAAAATCTCTCTCATAAAGTAATGGTATCTTTGCTTTGGAATACAAAGCCTCATGTTAGCAGTTAGTCCGAAAAGAAAAAGGCTTTTCAGAACTATTCTGCTGCTGTTAATTCTTCTTTAAGGATTTAATCATCTCTTTTCTTGAAAAAATCCACCGAGTCAGTGGATCATGTTTGCAATCAATAGTAAAGTACTGTGTTTACTCGCGAATAAATCTTACTTTTTCATTTTATTTATTTTTTTTTTCATGGTAGAATCTAGCAGCGATGTATTTGCGAGAAAGTTACTGTGCAAAAAATTGTTTTAAAAAAGATTTTAATTTACCAACCAATTCGAAACAATGTACTGATAAATGAAATGAAAAAACATCCCTATATGTTTGAAGAAAATGAAAAGATTTTTTTTTTCTCTTTAACTTTCTTGGAAACGAACGGCAGCCTAGTTTGACGGAATTCTACCAGCTTTCTAGAATCCCTAGTGTTTGCCGCCAAAGTTACAGAGAAAACTAATTAATTAGCGATACCATTCATTACTATGTATTTTAATGGATTTTAAAGATTTTCTTAACTAGCTCATTTGGGACAATATTTTTATTTTTTATATTAAGTTGAATAGTATTTCCTCATTTAGAAATTTCATTCTTCATCTTGCATTTAACAGGACCTAACGACGAGGAGAACAGTAGTGCAGAATAAGTCATTAAAAATTTTAGGTTGGTGTTTTCAGATGCATTTTCTCTCTTTTTTTGAATTGAGGGGGGGGGGCTTATGTTCTTGAGGAGTTCATGATGATTGGAGGGGGCTAAATTTCTAAAGCAGAATTGGCACTCCTGAACTGCAGACAATCAGCAGTTAAGTAGTTATTGTAATGCACTCTGGCACAAAAAAATAAATGAAATTTTAAAAAGTAGCATTTAGCATACCCCATTATACCGGAAGACACTAAAATTCTAACTGACGTAATTCCTTCTATATCCCTGAAATATTTAGGCACGACAAACGGATGAATTCTGGTTTGATAAGGAAAAAACATTTTAACTTGGAATGCAAACCCCGTTTTTTAAATGTATACATTACTCAAAAAATATTTCAAAATATAAGGTCCTATTATTTTTCCATATACATTTAAAATACAACTTGTACAAATTATAGAAAATACGTAAATGAACAAATTATTAACATCGAAATCGGTTATATTTGTTCAGTTTAGACAACAGAAATTATCATTGTGTGTTTTGTGTAGTTGCATCCAGTACGCATTTTTTTACTAACCACAAACTAAGGAACCGCATATTTGTTTTTTACTTAGAAGAAATAGAATTCCAAAATTTTTGCTGTATACATACATGTTACCTTAATTTTTGAACAAAGTATACAACTTGTATACGTAACCATATAGGAAACGTGAACAAATTATTTCCCGCTTTTAACATTTTATGGTATTGAAATTATATAAAAGAACTAAAAATATTTAATGATGCTCAAAACGTGTTCAAAGATGCTTAGAATAGGGAAAGTAGAAAAGTAATAAAAATAATAAAAATAACTAAAAATAAAAGTCAGCTAAAGCATTCGCTTTCAAACACAAAAAATAAAATAAAAAAACATTTCTCAAAAACGCTCTTACAAGTAAATAATTAAACGACAAGCGCACGTAATTCCTTCACAAATCTTTTTGTAATTGAATTTTATTGTTCTTTACTTAGTTTTAATTACTCTTTCTTGTAGTTTTACATTTTTTTTTTTTTATGGAAGCATTAAAAGCACTAGTTTAATTTTGTTGCTTACACCAAGTTTTTGTTTAAATTAAGTTTCTTTACTGTATTAGCCGTTCCAAAGACCAGAAATGCTTTCCAATCTGTGAGTTACGGCATAACTTAATAAAATAGTTTCGAACTTGTAGTACACATTTCTTGTATAAATTAGTTTTGATTCAATAAATGAAACTGTTTAAATGCAAACTTTAAAAAAAAAAAAAAGCGTATAATTTTGCTGCTGACGGAATTTTTAAAAGAATTGACTTTCTAGAAAATGTAACAAAATTATAAAGACGGTTCACAACGTTGATTTTATTTATTCACTTTAGGAAATTGATTAATCGTATTATTGAAAAAAAGGAAACTAAGAAATGATAAAGGGATAAAATGTAAACAATCGATAATTTGCATTTAATCCCTTAATCAATTCAACATTGATTCGTTTGAAATATAAATAATTCCTGTACACAGACGGGTCTCTTAAAAGAGACGAGCGTACTTTTTTTTTCTTCTTTTCTTTAAACTTTTGTGTTATATTTAAAAATCACTTATTAAATTTACGACACTTTTATAAACAAACTATAGTTATCGGTAAAATAATGAATGTAAATAAAGATACAAAGAAATTTTATACAATGAGAGTTAAAAAATCTGTAAATTGCCATTTTAATAATAAGTGTTTGCATAGTCGATGAGCACCAAAGGAAAGGTTCGCGGTAGTCTTAAAAGTGTTGTTGCAAAATGTTTTCCACAAGGAGCAAATAGTTATAAATATATTTGGCTTACATCAAGTTTTGAAAAAAAAAATCTAAAACCGAGTTTACGAAAAATAAATATTCCAAAAAATCACAAAATGTAAGAAATCAACTATTTCTTATATTTTGCTTTCCGTTGTAGGTGTAACACACCAAATTTTTTTGCTCAAACTGTGAGTCTAAGAGAAATTTAAAAAATCGTTTACATTTTGAGTAAGAACAATTACTTTTGAAAATGTAATATAATTATAAGCACAAAATAGTTGAAAAATATATTCTACCTAAAATAAGATAAACTAGTCGACCCGTGCGGAACTCCGCACTGTACTTCGAATCGTTTCATAAGGCATTTTGCTCTTTAAAAATTTCAAAGAAAGAATATTATGAAGAAAAACCGAAAAAAGTAAACGGAAAAAAGTAAGCGCACAAGAGAAGGCATGTAATTTGAAGACATTAGTAACAAAACCTCGTTAAATACTACGTTGTGATAATTTGATCATCGCTCCCCTTTTGGTTGTACGTATTTTCAATGCAACTATAAATATCATTAAAAGTGTGGCTGAGTGACACGTGAAAAATCAGTAATTTTGCATGTGAAAAAACAGGTTGTGGCAAATACAGTCCTGTCCATGTGAGCATCTGAAGGGAAAAAAAGAAACATTAAAGAAATATTTAGTGGCACGGATTCGAACTGGCGCCATTCTGATTAACAGTACGACGCTCCAGCAAACCCAGCAACTGTCCCTTACTTTTCGAGTGCTATTCATTGAAGGAATGCGTAATAAAACACAGTAAAAAAGTTTTTTGCCGAAAAAAATATAATAAGATCATGTGTCTATGTTTTGTCATTAGCCAGCATGATACGATTTAAAATTATTCGAAAACATGGAATTTGATTAAAGAATGAGGACGATCTCACGTAGCGGTTGAAACAAACATTCTAGAGAAGTAATAAATTTGATTGAAAAAATGAGTGCTTTTATTTTTGAATATGCAACAATTTCCCATAGCAGGCTTCTTTAACCTGTACGGCTTAAAAGCCCGCACTTGTTTTTCTTTTAATCGAACACTTAAACTTCAAAACCAAAACCAGTTGAACTGAGTCCGTTTTTTAAGTGTAATTTTTCGAACGTAGACAAAATGTTTTTTTTTTCAGCCGAAAGCAGAGGAGTAGAAAATGATTTCTTTCTAATGAAGTTGATAATAATTTTAATGTTTTATATCGTATTCGAATAAATAATTAAAGATTTACTGGTTGAAACTCGTAGTTTTAATTTGGCGTAGTATTTTTTCATTTGTACAAAAGTTCGAACACTGCTATTAGAAACATCTACATTTCAGCATACAATGAAAATGTTTTTCCGCACAAAAAATATTTCCTTGAGGTATATCTAATACTTTTTTTTATGCTTACATTATGCTCAGTGATCTGGACGGAGTCAAAGCTTTAAAAAAAGGGAAGAACACCCTTCGATTAGCAGTCAACTTATCTGAATGTTAACTGTAGCCTGCATAAAGGAGTCGAAACACCAAATAGCATTCCCACTGCATTTATTTTATTACGTGTGTTATCTGTTGTACATTATGAGTACATGTAATGCGTAATATTACTGTAAATTTGCTATTATGCCGGACAGCCCGAACTGGCCCGAAGTTCAGACAGTTTATAGCCGAACGCTCTACCAAAAAAAAAACCACAGGTAATTTTAAATTTTTTTTCCTTCCAAGAAGTGTTTTTATTTTTGAAAATTTTTACAATTTGTTATCGCAGGTTGTTTGAACCGTTATCACTTAGATGGCAGCACGTGTTCATCATTTAACAGCACGGTTAAAATACAAAATAATTTGAACTAAGTTCTTTTTTAAGCGTAGCTTTTAAAATCTAGTAAAAATGTGATATGCTATTTGCTTTTTTTTTTTTTTTTTTTGCAAAAAGAAGAAAAATATATATATTACCCTTTAAATTGAGGTAGTATTTTTTTATTTGTACAAAGAGTCAAAAACTCATTAGAAGAATCTATATTTCAACATACGATTTATTATATTTTACTGAACAAAAAACAATTCCAATGTAGTCTGAAATCTTAAACCTGATACTTATATTTTCGCTTACATTATGATTTCATTTTCTTCCCGGAACCAAAGCTTTAAAAAAAACCTTACATTTGAGTATCAATTTAGCTCCGTGTTGCATCAAGTTTTCATAACAGCTAGGAGCGTTTCTACCTCATGTATTCCCTCATATTTGTTATTCATTGCTCATGTAATGCGCGATATTTTTCTAATTTTTTGATGCAGATTGTCCGGACGTAGGCCCGAACACGCATCCTCCTGGTTACCAGTCGAACGCTCTGCCGATCAAGCTATTCAGCTCCGTCGGTAACAGTGCAAGTTAAAGTTATAAATTTAATCGAAAACCTCATTCTGGATCTTTAAAACAGGTTGTTTTGCCCGAAAAAACAATTTTTAGACTGTGGTTCTATTTTTCGTCAGTAGCCTGTACGATAAGCTTTAAAATAAGGTGTAAATCAAAGAAATCGATCAAGAATTGCGGAAAATCTCGCGCAGAAACCAAAAACAGGCTACAGAAATAATATATAAGGATGAGAAATAATTTAATGTTTTAACTAAATAATACATTTAAAGCAAGAACATATTCTAAACTGTTTCAATCTATAGCTGGATACTAATTAAAATCTTCTGTTTATGTGAAATTGGGAAACAAAAATTTTAAAACAAAATATATCTTATAGCTAAATGAACCATTTAATTCTATTATTAAAAAAAGAATAACGCAAACAAAGTTAAAAAAAAAAATCAAGCACAGAACGACCACACTTAGAAACTAAAAAAAAAATCATACTAGCTTCTATGATTTCGAGATAGAATCTTACTCAATAAATAATAATATAATTCGTTTATCGCATTAGTAATTCCATTGTTGACAGCGATCGTTATTTTTAGTGAGCACCAAGAGTTGTATCGTTACTTTCTTTCAATATGTTCTTTGTCATCAAACTATTGCTGAAATCTAGCTTTAGAAAACCCTGAGTCGGGAGATATGGATTAATAGAATTTTTTGCTCTTTTGTAAGCATAAAATATTATCTGAAGAAAATATTTGAAGGAAGATGATACGTCAAACGAAATTCAACGAAAGATCTGAAGGTGAATGACTTCAAAAAAATAGTTCCAACAATAGAAGCGTCACTGGAAGAATGATATTGCATTAACTACGTTGAACCTAAGAGGATGCTTTTTAATTGAAATAAATTTATTTTCGTATTTTTGTTATTAACGTTTAATTGAAGTTATTCGTCGTAAAATACTACGTCACTTACGTACAAAACCTGTACAATGTTACGTAGATACCTGTCCGATGAGGCATCTGTCTTGTCCGAGGAAAATGTTTCACCTATTCAGCTATTTTCTTTAAACACCACAAGGTGGCGTATTTAAATTCAAAAACTGCGAATAACTCATTTTGTGCAATAAAGGTAAATTGTCAACCACCTGCGCTAGTGATAAAACGAAAGTGCCGAAATGAATGACCATTATTTTGTGATATTTCTATTACAATTCGCCAAGTTCGGCATTATAAATGAGACGCCAAATCCAGTTTCCGTTTAGTTACTGCTATAAGGCAAAAAGGTGGGATGAAGTAGTGCTTATTTTAGTGCTGAAGTTTCTATCTGCAACCTCTTTAAAACTCGTTTATCTACATCAGTTTGCAGCATCGCAGAAATATCGCACATCAGAAAATTGTTATTTATGCTAAAGGTAGGGTGAAGCAGAAAAAAGCGTAGGTGCAACGGTATTTAAAGATATCTCCATAGAACCCTATGTTATTGTTAAGTTTCAATCTGCAACCTCTGTAAAACTCTTTTCCCTACATCAATTCGCAGCATCTCAGAAAGATCACGCTTTGCGTAATTATTATTTCCAACCCAAATAATTGGTAATTACAAAGTTAATCGCAATTATTTTATGAAATATTTATATTTAAACTACAATACACAATATCATCACATTTTATTCTGATTACTCCTTCAATTTGTTTATTTCAAATTTGCTTATTTATCTTATTTATTTATTTATCACGCTTGTTTAAACCTCACATTATTTGGAATCAAAATCAAACAGCTCTCCATCAAACTTGGGACACGTTTAAACATCATATTTTAAATGATTATGCATCCAATATGCGTTTAACTGCAATAAGGAGAATACTCTTAAACTAATTTGAACGTTTGAGTGTGAAAATTTTTTCATGCTTTTAGGAAATAACAGCATTTTTTACATGCATATAATAAAGATCCATGATTTGAAGAATAAGGAAAAAAAAGTGTTTTTTTCCCTTCCTCAATTATTGGTTTCTAGTTTTGATCACGTAAAAAGCAACGCAAATGATGTCATATTGGTCAACCTAGCTGAGGCACTAGATTATGTTAATTAATAAGCATAATACCATCTCAGTGAAATATGATTGATAAAGTCAATGTCAATCATGGAGCTCTGAGGACAAAATAGGATAGACTGAATGCCATCTAAAATTACAGTTACCTCAAAATACCTATGTGACAAAATTCGTTGTTAAATGAAAGTGATACCTCAAGTCGCATCAACAGATACAAAGACAAACTATCAAATACACACAATGTCGAAAATAAAAAAAACGTTTCCCCACTCGGTTATGTAAAATTGATAGAAATTAAAGAATTTGACGCCGTTATTCAAAAAGAACCCATTGTAATTATATAAATTAAAGATGTTAAGGTAACCAAATACTCAATGATCTAAGAGAAAAAAAAATAAAATGTAAAATAAAAAAAAAAAAACTTTTAGGTAAGGATTTTTTTTTTCTTTTGAGGAAAAAAAAATTTTGTGCTCAGTTTCAAGATTGCGTAAATTGTTGCTTTATCATGCGTTGTTTTCTATACATGCTTTATTTTCTAGTACAAAAGTTGCTCTTGGTATTTCATTTAAAAATAGCTATAACTGAAACGAAAACTACTTCATGTGAATTCAAACAGAAAAATAATAATTATGTCTTGTTAATTTAAGCATATGATACTAAATAAAACTTAATGATACAAAACTGAACTATTTTCATTGAAACTTCAACTGAAAAAAAAAGGAGCCAAGAACGTAAATGCAATGATTATCTTTTTCCGCTAGAAAACTCAGCAGACTTGATGTATCATTGTTGGTTTACAGACGGCTTTCTCTAATAAATAAACAAGATTATCAAAAGAATCTGTGAAAAGGGAAATATTTCAAATAAAAGTGATTTTTTTTTACGTTTTAAACTTATTGCGCTTAAGTTCCCTAAAAAATGTAGGGCTGCCATCCTGTTTGTCTATTTGCAAAGACTACTTATCAAGACTTTCAAATTTTGTAATGCTTATTTATTTTCATTTAATTATTCACTGGAATTTATGTTAAAAACAAAATAAAAAAATCAATCGCACGCATCCATACGCTTTATTTAAACGAGATAAAAACTTAAAACTTTACTTTTTTATTAATTTGTTTGAGAAACGAGAGCATGTCTGAGTCCTTAACACATTTCCGATTTCTTCGAAAATATTTCTTCTCTCATTTGTTAAAATTTTCAAGCAAAAGAGACAGTTTCAACTTCCGTAATGTTTTGTACTGAGACGTCACTATGGCTAATGATTTTCAATTGCTTTAAGAGAAAAGTAAGTGGTATAAAAATAAAACATTTTCAAACCACTATTTGCTTAGATTGCTTGCAGTACTTCCTAATAGCTAAAACTATGTACAATGAGGAAGTTATCTAATTTGTTTATTTTTCAAAGGCTGGTCTTCTGACTATTTATTTCAATTACGCAGTTTTATTTTGAATAATGCAGTTGACTTTGTGATAAATAAAGCATCCAGTTTTAACTGTAAACGAGTAAATTCGTTAAACTGCAAGGTTTCATGTTGACAAATTTTATACGAGACTTAACAATTTTCATTTATAACAAGAAAAGTACAAAGCTATAAATGGCAAACGGTCAATTAATAACGAGTCAAGTACCTACACTTGACTTACATAAAATGATATGTTTTGAAATTTTAGCTGCACTGTGAAAAAAAACTGTAAATTTTGATGAAGTTATCCGTATTTTTTACAAAAAAAAAAACTGTTCGTAATAAAATACAGGATTTCTCTGTTTTTTTGAATCTGTAACCGGTTATACTTTGGTTTTCTTCGAATCTTCGAAATTTCGCCCGCGTGTTTGGATTTTGGTTCTCGTGCTCGAGTTTTTGATCTTATATTTATTTAAAGCGAGTAAGTCTTAAATCGTTTGCAACTTCCATTTTATTGCATCTTAATCAATATTTTATTATTATGTTTTTTTGTCATCAGTTACAGAGGCATATTTGGAAATGTACCTTTGTATACATGTACTTCGTAGTAGTATAGTAAATATTGAAATGGATTTATGAAAGTATAGTTTCATTTTTTTAATCTTCATAAAATAATAAATCAGCTTGAATAAATAATAAAAATACGGAAGATTTCTGTAAAATAAACGGAAGAAAACTGGCGTCCTGGCTGAAAGTTTTTTTCTGTAAATTTTACGGATTTTTTTTACAGTGTGACGAAATATTAAAATGCACATTTTCGACTGTCCTTGTGTCAAGGTATTGCATAAAAAAGTTAAATGCAGTATTTTCATACATAGCGCTTATACATTAGGTTTTAAAACAAACAATTTTCTACAACTTTAATTGTTAACACATGAAATGCGCATTATTTTGCTTCGAGTTAAGTAATTGTATTGACGAGTATGTTACAAGATTTTATACTATGACAACGTGAATCCTCGATTTTACAAATTTCATTGATACAAGTAAAGTTCACAACTTTAAACGACAAGAAGTCAAGGAATTACAGTTAAAGTACTGACATTCTTGATAGATAAAATAAGAAATATGACTTTTTAAACTGGTAATAAGTTGACATTTTGAACTGTCCACAATTCAACTATACCGACAACTAAATGACAGCACTATAACTTATACGAATCATATTTAAAACTTCGTAAAGTTAAGAATTTACTCTCATTAACAAGAATTGATAACGAATAGTATTTAAGGTAATGACTCACATTGTTTACAATAGCAAATCAGGGTATTTGAACAGGTGAACAAGTAAGAAATGTACTTGTTCGCCCTGAGACACTGGGGTTTCAAACTATCCTCCAGGGATCCCAGTTTATGTCACAGAAGAAAACCATTCAAGAGACTAAATCCTCCAGTGCTCCCAGTTTCTACCACAGAAGAAAACCATTCAAGAGACAAATTGCCGAATTATATTTTATGTTGGTATACAAATAAACTACTTTTTCAAAAATCGATATCAGTTCAAAAAGCTGTTCAATAGTGAATATCGCATTTTACGAAATGTATGACGCACTTCCAAAATTCCAGTGTATTTTGTACGCAAAATATTTCAGCCTCTCCATGGCAAAGTTTGTGCCGGACATTGTTTTAGGCTGTTTCAAACCGATAACCATAGTTTTTCCGTTAAACATTTCACACACTTTTTTCCCCATTTTATAATTTATATTCATTACCATGCTCCAGTATCCACTTTCCCACCAAAAAAAAAATGTATTTCGGTTACTGTTAAAGTTTTACAGCGACACACCCCCAGCCTTTGGTTCCATTCATTTAATCTAGGATCCTTTAGAAGTTTAAAGCCTCTGCTCTAACAGATGAAGAATCAGGCGATAGCTTTTGTTTCATAACGATTCATCCTGTTGCCTTGATGAATAAAATACGATGATGATAACCGTACCAAAAGTTTTACAATGACGAATTAAGTGTTTAAAATGACGAGTAAATTAACTATCGTGACGAAAAGTACACTTGTTATAGGGATCCAAAGTACAAAAATTTCATAAATAATGAGCCAAATAGTTACGGTTATGAATCAAATATTTATGATAAAGAGCCAAACACAAGACTTCTCCATAATTAAGGTGGTGAATAAATTATTTACAACGGAGTATCAAGTAACATTGTAATGATGTCTGATACAAAATGAATGCTTGCTAATTGATGAAAGGAAAGGATGGACTATAATTTTCAAAATCACCGTGGAAAACTGCAATCGGGTGAGGTAAGTTTAAAATTAGGAATGTGTTGTAAAGTTTTTGGAGCAGACATCTAGAAATTTTTAATTTCTGACGCTAGGCACAGAAATCAATTTTTAAAATCAGGTACGAATTTTGAATGCTATTTTATTATTTGAGCTGCATCATCGCAAAAACCTTTTTTGCCTAAATATTGTTACACTTCATACTATTAAGAAATTTATATTTAAGGTTTTCTGAAAGGTTTTCTAAGGTTTTCTTTCAGTTTTTGAAAGAGAAAAAAAAATATTATTGTCTTTTTATAGCGTAAATTGCATCGGAAAAACCTTTTTAAGATTCACCTTAAAATTATATTTGTAAAAAAAAAGTTTAAAAAAAATTGATTTCGTAATTTGCAAATAGTTCGTGCTAACATTTGATTAATAATTCATTTTACTGATGATATTTTTTTTTAAACCCCAAGAAGATATTTGAAAGTTTAATTTATTGCCAATAACAATGCGATTAATATAGGATAGGAAAACCACTTCTTATGTTAAACAATTCAAAATAAATTCAATTTCATTCTCTGCGAGAAAGGAGTTTAGTTGATCGTCTGCTTCTTTTATGTAGTTATTTTTCATTTCATTTATTTTTTATTTACTTCGAAAAGATTTACTTCCGCTGCAGTTTCTGTTTTGGTTTTTAAAAAAATCTTTGCTGCATTTCTGAAAAGAATATAAACGAAAGCAAAGATCTAGAACACATGTTTCGCAAGAATTTATGCAATACATTACTGAGTAGGATATATTGCTTTGTACTATTTCTGCATTGAATGCGTAAAAATATAAGCAACATTAATATTTCGCGTATGATATGAATATATTTGAATGGCTCAATTTTCTATTTTGCTTTTACCGTAGAAAACTTTCTTTTTCAGAATTTCCCAATACATGTCCAACGTTTTACATCAGATGTCTGATGTTATTCATATATGCACACTTATATTTGAATGAACTGAAGAAACTCCGCTCCTAAATTAATAAAAGAGAATTATTGCAATCAATGTGCTTACAAATATTACACGATTTTCAATATGCATGATCAAAACTTAAATGATAGTAAAATGTTTCACTGTTTAGTTGGGAGTGGGGTGGGAGGAGTACAGATCACTTTTTTTACAAAAAACGTCAAGTTATAAAAATAGATTTCGATTTTACATGTATGAGAGACAAACATAGTTTGCTTTAAGTATTACGAAAATTATTGCTAGCCTATGTCCTTTGTTGTCTCTTGTGAATTTCGTCAAAAAATCCTCCCCCCCCCCCACCCTTATCGTCCGCTTTGGGAGCAAATTAAATCTTCGTTGCATGGGGTTCTTAACGCTCATAGAAAATGTTCGCGTGTAATTAGTCGTTGGACTCATACATATACTCCGAATATCTAACCAGTCAAGGATCTCCCTTTGTTCATCAGACTTTAGCAGAAGCGTTGCAATTGAAGCACCTCTTTGCATCAATTTGGAGGGCGGATTTTCTTCGTAATCCAGCATTAGAGGTCCACTTAATTGAAATTAGAGTATAATGCTTTCGGCATTATGTTAGTGACTCTAAGGTAAATGTTTAGGAGGGATAAAAGTGCTCATATGAAAGTACTTCTATGCCAAGGAGGGAAATGACACTAAGTCACAAAAACAGAAGTATCCAGAAATATATCAATTCGAAAGTTTTTCTTTTCTGATGAATTGTATTACTGTGTTGTCATTTATTGGTTTTTAAAATGAAAATTTGCTTATCAAAGTCTTAGTATTTATACCGCTGAATAAATTATGAAAAACTTAGCAAGGTGGAGCTTATGTCTCATTTTTTTAAAAAATGGACATACTTGTGCTAACTTCGCATGTACACATTTGTTAAGTTTTTTTTGTGCATGTTTAACGTTTCGTAGTTGATGGACTTTTTATGCAAATTTGAAGTTGTTAAACATATAAAGTAAGCAGTTAAAGCATGTTTTTACTTATGAGTTTCTTCATTAATCAAAATAAAAAGTTACCCAAAAATGTTTGAACAAATCTGCAACATAAACTGAAGATTAACTCTTTATAATGACATTTTTTTCCGTTAATGTTGGCTTTTTTCATTAAGATCATATTAAGGAAAAACATGATTTTTTCGAGTAGAAGAACTAATAACATTTTTATTCATTTTTTTAAAAAGTCCTTTTTGCATTTAAAAATTAATGCATGAAATGGGTGTATAGTTTCTCTGTCTGAAGGCAGCTTAAATTATAGCGATTGAACAGTGTGTGGATGAACTTCAAATAATCTAAGATGACGAAACAAAGTAATGGTAATCCTTTTCACTAGTATAGCTGCCCGGACATTTTAACTATATCAATGAACATGAAATTTAGTTATTTTTACATGGATTAAACTAAAAATTTGAAAAACCACAGTTATAGATTAGCACAATTGATCAAATTCAACAAATCTGTTTGAAAATTATTTATTCATTCATTTATTTATTTTATATATATATATATATATATATATATATATATATATATATATATATATATATATATATATATATATATATATATATATATATATATATATATATATATATATATATATATACATTTTTTTTTCATTTTTTATTTCTTATTTTATTTTATTTATTTATTTTTTGAAAAATGTCATTATTTCGTTAAATATGTTATCAAAATTTAGAAAAAGTTACTTAAAAATTTCATCATGCGGTAATAAGACTTGATCTCGATAACTTTAATTCAATGTTTTTCGGGGAAAGTCCGATGGTATAAAAAGTAAAAAGAGTGATCAATTGGATTTATGACGGTGTAATAATTAAACTCTTACTTAACATAGCAATAACTAAACTATTATCTAAACCGTAATACAATTTTCTGGTCAATGATAAAGGTGGAGCTGTAACTTTTCTACAATTAACCTTTCAATTAGATCAGTTTTTTTTTTTTTTTTTTGGTGACTTGATTCATTTTATTTTACAGAGATAGATTGTAAGCTGTAATTTTATAAAGCATGCTAGTGCAAGATAAAGAGAAATTGTTGGCGAAAGTCCGTTCACTGGGAACAGCAGGATCCAATTTCAAAGTCCCAAACCTGTCCGAAGGTTACTGTTTGGTAAGTCAGAACTCATAATCAATTTCAAGGTCCGCTTTTTCTTCAAGGCAAAAGGAACAAAAAAATTTTAATTTACTATGTGGAACATGAAGTAAGACCGCATCAATGACCTAAGTCAAGTTCCTACCTTACTCTGAGTAAATTTTTGCGGTGGAGTCAGGTGAAGAAAGAGATTTGGTGACAGCAAACCAAAAACATTAGACACACTTAAAAATCATATTCTTCACGTTCTCAATAACGTGCCACGGATGCTTTTGTTAAATTAGCTAAAACGACCACCATTTGCTTTCAATCACAGGGGAAAATATCGGTGCATGTGTTCAGTTTTAGGGTTTACCCATAAGATTTCTACCATAATAAACTCCACAACAAAATTCGTCACGGTGAAATATACGAAATATTTATCTAACCAGTTGATTTTACTACAATATGTAACAATAGACTCTTTAAGTATAATGCTATAAACTAGCATTGAATCATCTTCTATATATACAGTCTAGACCAGAAGTCACCAAACCGTTGATTGCAAGCTACCAGTAGCTCAACCGGAAAATTTCAACAGTTCTCAAATCAGATGGTTAAGTTAACATACTATTCTGATATTTTGATGTCATCCGAACTTGTTTGCCATCATAGATTGACAGTATATTTTCAAACACTTTTTATTATACGCAGCTCGAACGGAGCAGTTGCCTACTGGGCAACTGTCCCTCTCCTCTAAAAGTAACACGGCTTTTCTCCTCCACTTCTTTAAGTTCAACATTGCTCCGAACAACCAACCGATCGAAAAATGATTGTATTCACGGATTCTTGTGTTTAAAGTAAGAATTGACTTCACAAGTCAGTGTTGATATTTTTCTCGAATTATTATTACAAGAAAATTAAAAGGTAACTTTAAATTTGAAGGAGTATGTCTACTGCTGTGGCCGTCTGTATCGACTTTTGAAAATGGATTTTCATGCTTTAGAGAAGATTGTTCAGTAAATAATGACATAAAATCATTTGCATCCCAAAAAAGTCAGCTTTAGGGGTGCAGCTTGGGTACCTCCCTCCTAACATTTATTTTGCTTTCCCCTTTTGATACACCAACCGTCTATTATATTTATAATGAATAACGAGCAACTCGGAAAGAAGCTAAAAAAAGTTGTTGTTTTTTTTTTTTTTTTGGAATTAATAAAAATAATACGAAAAGGCAATAACTGTGATACAGTAGATAGTAGTTAAAGTAACGTGTCATTTGGAGTATAAAATCTAATTCAGATTTAAAACGCTTATTTTTTATTTAGAGGAGAAACAGGAGTAGCTTGTCGTATTTATTTGAAGCAACATATAGCGCTTGATTACTGAACAGACCAACAAGGCTGTGGCCAAGGGCCCTCGGCATTTAGGGACCTCCAAGTGGCTAAAATAATTTGAGTCCTGGCTAAAATTGTAAGGTTTGACTACAAGGGGCCCCCGAAAAAAGTTTAACATGCCGATATCTTGATCGGACCCTGACGGCACGGCGTCTCTGTGGCCTCATAGGTTTGGCGACCCCTTGTCTAGACCCATACCTATGGTCAAACTCCCTCTTGTAAGCAGGTCATTGACACTTGGATCGATTAACTCGTTATTTATAGGAACCTATTAACACCCCCTTTCACAGATAGAAAGAATCGACAGTATAAATGATGGCAGAAAGGAAGAATTGTAATAAATTACTTACGTAATTGCTATAGATTTCAGATAGCAAGTGATGAAAAGCAGTGCGGTAGAAACTTGCACACTCATTTAACAAGCACTGACATGAGGAATGAAAATCGATAAAACGAATTTCGCTAGGAGGTGAATCTAAATAAAATATCGCTTCCTCCTAAAAACATTTTTTCGATGCGCTCCACCCACATTTCATATCTACCTAGCCAATAGCAATGGGAAGAATAAATTCTGAAATATAAAAGTATCCCCAAATGTCTACTTCATGGAATAAGTATTGTTCTTTGCTCCATAAAAAGACGGGGAACCCTTTCACTGGATAATCGACTGCCCCAGTGGGGTGGAGGACAAGTGAATCGGCGTGACCGGATTACGGGACAATAAGTCTTCTCTCCTGGGGGCAATAAAAATCGTGACCTTTAGTTTTCAGAAGACAATGAAACATTATGGCTTTTACTATAAAACGGAATGGCATCTTCCAGTTTTGTTTCTACATGATGTATTACATATCTTCGATACTTCCATCCCAGAAATAGTGTCTTACGTTGTTCTAGAAATTTTATTATCAGAATACGAGTTTATTTAAATAATGACTTACTTATTTCAAATTTTGAGGAACATACTTTAAAAAATGATGTTAACCGTTATATGTTGCAAATACAATGGAAACAAATCGCGGCTTCTTTTTCCACGAGAAGGTAAAGGGTAGTATCTGCATAAATGAGTTTGCAGAAACTCGTGTTTGATTCGTGGTGAAATACTGGAATTTGTCTTGTTTTCATGATTTATTTTTAGCAGAAACGTTATTTTAATTTTACATATGGCACCTTGTCAACTAATGTATCACAACTTAAAAAAAAAATTTAAAAGGTATGCACATATTAAGTGTAAGCGTGTTTGAGACGAAATCACTCATAAGTAGTTTTGCGTAAAACCACCAACATCGCGTTGATTTCCTCAAATAATAGTTTTTTGTTTTGCGTTTTTTTTTTCGATTTATTATACTTCTGTTGTCAGGTTGTGATATTCTTCACCGAGTTCATAAAGCCGAATAAGTAAATGAAATACATTCAACGTTAAAACAGTTCCCAAGATACTGGTTCACATTATCTCGCCTTTTCTTTGTTAATCGATAACACTTTTTTTTTTTTTTTTTTTTTTTTTTTTTTTGAACCTTAGCAATTGCTGACAATGTTTGTACGACCACGAATTTCAACTTTCTCTCATTTGTTATTTTTGAATCTGATTTGACAAAATAAATTAGTTTTTTCAATACTGAAATTGTCTTTTTAAATATCTAATTTTAACAAAATTCCCAAAAGCTTATAAAAGGAAAGTACGCCAAATAAAACTTAATTTTGACTGAATTATGTTAAGGGAATTTTTTAAAGCTTTCAAATGTTTTTTTTCTGTCGATAGTCAGTAAAATATTTAGATTCATTAATTTTGTTTTGATTTTTAAATTATATTGAGCTTCTGGTACAACTTTTAATTTTAGTTTTTTTACCCGTTTGCCAACATACAAGTTGAAATTTAAAATTCAATAGAACAATTAAATTCGATTTTTTTTAAAGTTATGACGTTTATAAAAGAATAGAGAATAGAAGAATTTTAAGAATATCTTAAATTTGAACTTTCTATAAAAATTGTAAGTAAGTTAAGAAAGTCCAACAGAACAATTAACTTAAAAGAACTTTAACATTCATGAGTAGACTTCAAAACCTGTTTAACTTCTTCCTACTTAAATATCTTTCGAATTAAGAACACTCTAAAGAAATTAAAAATTACATCACTGATTTCTTGTTAATATTTAAATAGTTATAGTACATTCAATTTTCAACTACGCTCACATGTTGTACCTTGCTTTGGAAATGTAGGTGACGGAGTCATTCTGCTTTGAGTCATATCATACCACATAGTCCGTAGTAGTTCTTCCCATTTTGTCTCAAGAAAATTGACCATATAGCAACCCGCTAAGCCAGCCATTTTTCACCAAAACAATATTTTTTTCCCTAAATTCGGCAGATAGCAGTGATTTGCCATTCACCCTTTTGAATCATTTAGATGGTTAACGCCGTTCATATTCGTCGAGGAAACATTTATCAGTCCTTTAATTAGTTTTGGTTTAGTATTTCAAAGCTCTTATTTCATCAAGATATAAAAAAATATAGTCTGCTCCTGTAATTATCTCTTTAAATACTAGGGCAAGTGCACCAGTGCTATGTCAGTCTTCAGAAGTCAGCCACAATGACATAGTATATAAAACTAGTTCAGAATGAAATGTGACGCATGCCTAGGTTAGCTTACCTATAGCGAATTATCAATTAATAGTAGTAAGGTGTGAGTACTTTTTCCTGAATTAGTAAAAAATCATTTCATTTTAAGCAGTGCACTATTGCTTCTAATTTGATTGTCCATCTATTTTCCCGTGAGCTGGAAACACCATCCTTAAATGGCAAGTGATCTTTGTTTTTTGTCCTGTTTCGCTTAAGAACGAAATTAATTTATCAAGGACAAATTTAAGGCTTTAAATTTTAAGGAGTGTAATTTAATATTTCAATGAAAAGTGGACATCTCTTTGACCAAAGTGTGTTTAAAGGGGTTGACTGACCATTGGGTATTCTTCTGCGTTTCCAATAGTCGATCATAGTAGTAAGCTTGGTGTTTGGTTGATTACCCCATAGTCAGCCTCGTTCGTAAAAAGGCTAATCAAATAATAAGTAAATTACAGTATTGAGATAAAATAAACATGTTGAGTAGGTACAAATTTTGTTTCGGCAATTATTTCTCAAGGAAAAAAGGTTTAAATGTTGGGCCTAAATTTTCGCTTGAAAAGAGTTCAAAACTATATTCCTTCTAATGTTGATTTCAATGCAGGAATTTATAAAGCAGGTTTTGCAATTTCAGTCAAGCAGATGAGTCAATAATTCAGGCTTTAAAATGACTTTTTTAACACCAAGCTGACCTTTGTTTTTAACAAATGGTATGCTACGCGAATGATTTGCTGTCCAATAACTCGTGATGGGAAATCAGTTAATATTTCTGAAGCAATAAATTAAGAAGTATTACTTCCTCTTTTCGTTTGCTCAAATTGTTTCAATAAGTATCAAACTTCTGGTTAATTTTTTTGTCACTCTTCATGTTAGATTTGTATGCCTTCACAAAAGTTCAAGAGGCCGGTACTGCACTAGGGGTATTTTCTTTCAAGTATTGGAACTGTTTTTGATTAATGCTTCTAGACAACTATTTTATTCATTCGGATACTGAGGTCAAAATTCCGAGTTACTTAGATTTTAAGAATGCATAATTCCTTTGTAAATACTAAACGAATAAACTTTATAAGTATAATGATGTTTCACAAGTTTCGCATTAAATTTTGTCGAAATTCTTTCACTTATACCCCGTAAGATTAATACGAATGGGAGGTCTACCACTGTATTTCTACAGTCGACGCAATGAAATTAGGTATTATAATAGCTGGATTTTTTAAATAAAACTATTGATATTACTTCAACAATAAAGCGGAATACTATCAGAGAAAGATAAAGTTTTAATTTTATTCTTGTTTTTTTTTTTTTTTTTTTTTTTTTTCTTTTTTTGTACTTATAGCTGAAATTTCAAAAACAGGCAGTAGAGATTTTAAAATGTCGACAACTGGTGCTTTTACCAGTTTTCAACATTTCAGTCAAAATCTATAATTAATTAATGGACTCGATTCATTATTTGATCATCCATATTTTTTAATATACAACTGGAAATATAGACGTATAAGAAACTCCTTAACAGGGCTGTTAAGGCTAAAAATACATGAATTAGATACTTAAAAGTGTAAATTGTTGCAGTTAGCATTTGATTTTAATTTTGAACATACAGTTCAAAAATAAAATTGATCAGAAGATGAAAACATCTTTTAAACAGACGATATAATTTTTTTAGATTTCTTTTGGGAAGTTTATTTTTATTTGAAGGATGGGTTCAAGACCCATGGACCACCCCTTTCCTATACTACTGAATATTTATGATAATGACGTTCATTTAAAAGAATTTACAATATCACCGCCATCGAATATTTCATAAAAGTTTCAAGTTCAGGAGTTTAGTTGAGCCGATGTGAATTGTTATTAAGATAAATGCTGTTTAAAAGTGTTTAGTTATACAAAGAAAGTCAGTGTCATGAAGACACCCGATTTTAGCTCATCAGATTTTTTGAAAAAAAAAACAAAGCCACGTGTCCTCGCGTGCTAAAAAAAATGGTTTAAAATCATTCGCAATCATGTGGTTTACTCAAAATTCTTTCCCGATTGGGTTACATTAGTTTTCAAATTGAACTTGCCAGAACAAAGCGCAAAAAAATAAAATTATTAGCATTTGTAAGAGCATAGTAAAACTTTTTTTTTTTTTTTTTTTGGAGCCATAATTTATTTGCCTTCGCGTCACCGTTGTAGAAATAAAGTTTTTAATTCTTCCGAAATTTTAAGAAGTTGCACCAAATCCAGCGAGGTTTGGTAAGCAATGGAAGAAAACTTTCACACGCTTTGCACATGGATGTACCAAGTACTACTACCTGCAGACTGTTAAATCGTCGGTGAGAAATTATTATATTGAAACTCTTAAATTTTCACGCTATTTTAAAAGTTTCTGCTGTCTTTAATCCTTTATAACTCGATAACCAGGACATGAGGTCAAATACTTTTTGTGTCAAAATACAATATTTTGGTGGTTTCCAGATTAGAAGTTTTTGTATAAAAGAATTCACAAAATTGACCGCTTCTGCATTTCCAACTTAAAAGAGAACTACGTCAGTAATTACAACCGCTTTTTTACTCCCTATTCGATTACACGATTCAATTTTGGGCGGACAGGTAAAAATCGGGCATCTGATATCGGTTTGTTCTACAAGTGGTTTACAGCTGTTGATTTCAGATTATGTGGCCTAGTTACGGATATATAAGCCTCCTTAGATGGGAGTTTCATAAATCGGATCAAACAAAATAAAAACAATATTTTTAATAAGATTGGAATAGAAATGACTGCCATCCCCCATCCCCTCTTCTGTCACTCAAAGGAAAGTAATTTAAGACAACAAAGTTCAGTTTATGTAATTCTTCGGGACAATCAATGCGAAGTTATTATAATACTTTTCGTCTTCCAGTATGAGTTACCTCCTTACCTGGAAATCAACCTGTCAAATTTAATGGTTCTTTCCCCGCACCTGCGCAGCCAATAAGCTGTGCAGGTGCGCACAATTTTTCGACTGGACGAGGTGTTGGTCTGCTCATACAATGAGTTCAAGTAATGGTAAATTTTTTTGTTGATTTTAAATAGGGGTTTTCACTACGCGACAAGATAAAGATTTTTTCAACGTAAGTAAAAGATAAGTAGTTTTTTCTTACGTTAATGTTTGGAGAAAAGTATAGGTGTACCTTTCATTTAAAGCATTAAGACTTTTCAACACATTTTCTGAAAAGCAGCAGACATTGTTCATTGCAAGATTTTTTTTCTAAATTTCAGGGTAGTCTGTAAGATTGTTTAAACATTTACTAAAATTTATGTATACTGAAAAACGTGTCCAAATTTAGCCTTTTTACTGATTGCCAGACACTTTTAGAAAATATTAGCAAAATCATTTTTGATTTGATTATTTAATTTCATTTTCAGTATTCTTCATCCAAACAAGGTCACGACACTCTCGGTTTTCTTATACTATGAGATGAATTGAATCATTCCTCTGATAACGCAAAAGAACTCTGTATTCTGTAAGAAAAGGAACCTTTTGAACTTGCTTTAAGTGCATTTGCTTCAAATAGGAATTTCATTATTTTTCTCTATTCTTTTATTTGTAAAATATTTTCCACTTTTAGGAAATATATAACTATCCACTAGCCAAGCTGAACTTCGCTTCTGGGAGTAGGTTGGAATTTCTTCCTAGTGGATGTGAGAGTGGGATTAATAACGGTTCTAACTTACAGATATATCATCAGATTAGAGTACAATACGAATAGGAGGAGGGCTGTTAGAAAGATGTCCTCAACTTCCAAAAATCTTATAAAGCATATTAAATTTTATCCAAAAGATAATCTAATGAATTTTTAAGGATAAAATTTTCGGTAAAGCAGTTTCTTTTTTAAATCGTAAACCGTTTAACAAAAACTTGAAAGTGCCTAACAGACCTTTAAAATCTTCAGGGGTTAAGTAAGCGCCGCAACATATTTGGAGTCGACTCTTGTTTTTCTATAACATTAATATTATTATAACCATTATTTTTAACAGTAGGCATATTAACCAAATAAAATATTAAAATTATTATTGAATATAATGCTCCATTTACAATATTGATCTTTCCCAAACATGTTAAAATGTTTCAGAAAACATTAGCGCAATCACAAGAACCAATAAAAGTTTGAGAATACTTTCATCTGATTTCGATAAATAAGTTTCTTTAACAGTTTAGTATTCCTTCAGTGCTGATACAATACTTTTAACAATCCTTTGAATTAAAAAAAAACATATTCGCAAAGAAATAGATCTGTAAGAACAAAAGTATTTGCAAAAACACATGAAATATGAAATGGTAAAATTCATACATCTATTACTTAAACAATTCAGAAAATCAGATCAAACTCATCTCTATAGATTATATTTGCATTTTGTTTCGTAAAGAAACACTATCCGTAGATCCGTAGTTAATGTCTATAAGTTCTTCAGACTCACTTAGTTAATAATCTTTGTGATAGTAATTAAAAATGTTTTGTTAATCTGTAAAAATCTATATATCCAAAATCAGACAAATATTTTGATTTGTTACACAGTTGTTTGACAGATTTGTTAATCTTCATCGACAGCAAAGACCTTTTAAAAATTCAGTAAACACTTTGTAGTAGCACTTTGGAAACAGGTTTTAATTATCGCCAGAAATATTTTAAAAATACTAGAACGTTTGTGAACATATACACCGAAAGTACAAACCACTTTCGTGCATTTTAAATACGTATGAAATGTCTAAACACTATAGTCACAGGAAACATATTTATGAACATTTTGCAGAGGCAATATTGATTGTTTTCTTTACATATAATTATAAACTTATCAACTTTCCTAAATTTCAAATTAATTTTTCACATCACATAAAGTTGTTATCGTATGAAAAAAAAGAAAAGTACTAAATCAAACAAAATTTTTAGTGTTTCTACAATAGTATTTTTCACGCATTCAAAAGCGGATATACTCCTCAAAAGTGTAGTCAAATGTATTTTCACCTTTTTTTTTTAATTTTAATTAAAAGCATATCATCGTAGAACTGAGGGTAGGGAGGGCAATAGGACTTTTAAAAGTATTGTATTTGGTTTTGCAGAATGTCAAACACTTCAAATGTTAAAAAACATAGTAGTACATATCTCATGTTTCCCGGTCATCTTTATTTTATTCCCAGAAAATTATTATTATTATTATAACGGAACAGAACATTATTCTGCTATTTACCGTTTTAGTTTATTTCACTATTCCAAAATAAAGGTCATTCCTTTAAAATATGTCAAGGATAATTTGCAGGCTTTGAAAAAAAAAATACAATCTATATCTCTGTTTTGAATGATGGGACATCGCTCCTCATATTAAAATGTAACATGAATACATTACAAAAATAAACTAACAAAATCGCAATCCGCAACTTTTTGCCACTTACACACGTTTACTTCTCACTGCCTCAGCTTAAATGATTTGTCGTCCAGTCCAATTTTACATTATTTCCGGAGGGAGGGAGGGGGCGGAATACTTATTGTATATTCTGTTGAAAAACAACAAAATTCACTTCCACATATGTGTATACACATTAAGTTTTTCAATTCCAGGGACGTATTTTCTCCCTCAAACTCCCCCCCCCCCTAATGACGAGCCCGCATGTGTTTCTTTGTATTTATGATGGCGTAAGTTATTACAAAACGAAATAATTACAATTGCTGATATATTTTTCATCACAAAACAATATTGTTTGAATAGCTCGAGTTCAGTTAAGTTTTCATTATTATTTAACTAAGTATTATCATAACATTTTCGAAATTTGAAAATAGGATGCGGAAATACATTAAATTTAAACATCAAAATGAAGTTTTGAAAAGTTTTAGAACATACCTTGCTTAAATCACTTTGGCGTCCCAACGCCTCGTAAACGGTATCACCTCTGGCAACATGAACGGTAATTGCAGCAAAAATACACCAGCACTGTACAAATCCCATGTTTCACAATGATGAAATAGAAACCAGAAATTTTCAAATGCTTTATAGCATAAAACCAGTTCGAATATATCGAGAGTAGAGCCAAAATAAACACAAAAATAATCACATTTTAACGTTCCAACAAACTTTTCTACAGAGCACTTTATATCGTAATCCGTCTTACAGATGGGATCTTTAGAGGCTGAGAAAAGGATTGTAGAGGAGGAGGAGAAAACAAGAACTCTTGCTAGGAAGTTTCAGAACAGGTCAAAAGAACAGTTCTCCCTCTACCCAAGTGAGAAAACGCAATCGAACGGACACACTTCCTCTCTCCCTGACTTGCGACTGGGTATTGGGAATTCGGGCGCCCTTCTAGGGTTGCTGTAATAAAGGATTTGGTGAGAAAATGCCAACAAACTGTGTTCGTTTGCCACTTTTTGCGCTTTATTGATCTTATTTTCAGATTTTGTATCTAATAAAGTGTGGAATTAACCAAATAAATATTCAGTATAATTATGATTTTTTAGTTGAATTTTTCTCTATATTTGAAGTTGTTACATTATAAGTTTTTCAAAAACAGTTAAACAAAAATGTATGTTATTATGAGAATAGTTTTCAATAGTTCGCTCTATTTTCCTTGATGTTTGCAGAAAAACGTATGTATATTCTTATTGCTTCATCATTCATCTGAAGAGCTTTAAGATTGAGACAGCCAAACCAAAATGCTTTTTTTAGTTTATAATATGTCTACCATACTGCAGTATTTTTGCTCGTCTCCGGTACAACATTTTTTTTTAAATAATCATTTATATCCAAGGACTAAGAATTTCTGCTGGTAGTGTTATCAGCAACGCCAGCTACCGTGTGTTTTGAATAGCTCGCTTTACAAAATATGTGATTCACTTTAAAACCTACAGTCCTTCGAAGGGTTGAAGCCTTTAAGATATACGGAAAATATTTCACTTTCAGTCGCACCGCCCTTTTTTCATGAAGGGTGTAATCACATTTTAGTTAATTTCTTCCCGCATTTAATCATTGGTAATATATTACCTTTGTCTTTAAAAATAAATAATCTAAACCAGCTTTTCTGAACCCCCCCTCCTTTTTTTTTTCTTTTTGACCCGCGGATCGCAAAAACTTCTGAAAAAACTTGTGGGACTCAGAGTTGAAAAATAAATAATAAATAAATAAATAACGGATCATAGATAATGGAAAACTTTCGCGAACTCTTTAGTTTTTATTCATTTTAATTAATAAATAATTATGTAAACAATAAATAAATAAAGCTCTACTTGACAGAGATAATATTTATCAACTGGAGGAAAACGTAATTGAATTTAAAGGTAAATAATTATTGTGATTATTATTGACATGTAAATAAGCATTGAAAAAATATGGGAAAGTTAGTTGATCAAAAAACTGAGAAAAACTCTGTTTAGAACGTTATTGTTATTTATAAATTGGAACATTTTAACCTGGACGAGCGGAAGTGCTTGGAATCGGACCAGCGGTTGAAGATTCCTGATGTAACAAGATAAGGTGAATTGCTATATTATGGACACTAACAATATTGGATTTGGGAAGAGGGGGTGGGGAGTTAAAGAATTACTTTTCTTCATGAAAAAATGTCGTTTTTTTCATCCATGGAATTAAGTCACTCGATATAATGGTACCACAAACTTGGCTTGGTGGCTTTACATGATTTAGGCTTTGAAACTGACATGATCCTAATGCTAGAATTTCATTTACGTTTCATTTAATGCTTGGATTTCATTTTACGTCCAATATTATTATATTTTCGTAATTTTGCTAGTTGTAAGTGACAAAAACAAAAAGTACGTAACCCATATTCGTTGCCTTTACCTTAATATAAAAAGAGTTATAGAATGGATGATAAGATTAGTTTTTATGTATATTGGAATGAAATATAATAAAAATGAAGAAAACGAATCTAAAAATCATGAAAAACCGTTTTTAGAAAACTCAAGACAATTAACAACACATATTCGAGCACAATCTGTTCAGATTAACTTGCAAACAGAGAACGTCAATGAGAACACAGAAAAAGAAAGAAATCAACCAAAATGGATTGTGGTGGGTATTAATAAACGTATCCATTTTTGATCTTACCATATTATGAATGCTTAAAAAAATATGCAATCAACGTTTCGCACCAATTATGGTCTAATATAGCTTTCAAATACCAACATAATATTTGAAATTCGTTTTTTTAAGGTTTTTGCTTTAAGATGTTTTACTGTAATTTAAGCTGAAATTTAAAAGAAGTTCAAATGAAATTTACAAGTAGTAATGATAAACTTTGTGTCGCATACTGCTAATATTAAGCTTTTTTTAAAATTAAATTATCAACTTCTATAAACTAACGATTTTCGGCTGTACTACTTATATAGACCGCACATGTTAGTGAGGGAGGCGTACTTCACATAATCTCTTCATTACATAATTTTGCTATTTCATATAATATTTTTTTTTTAATTTAAGTTTTATTGACTGTTGAAAAAAATAATCTTTTTATAATTATTATTCTTGAGATTATTTGTCTCGGTTAATTTGCAGCGAATATCTCTCAATCTAAGCGACCGAGTCTTTTAACATACATAAAACATATACTAACCGTATCATGTCATAATTTTCATAAAACATCGACCAAATATCGTAACTTTTGACCTTAAGAATATAAATAAATAAATAAATAAATAAAAACAGGAATAAAAGCAAAAGACGAAAAATAGAATGAACATCTTTTTGAAGGCTTTTGGAAGTACTTAACAGGCAGGAAGATATATGAAACACAGTTTTTAAATGCATAAAGAATGTAGCAAGCTTACTGTTTGCATATTTGCGAAGGACACTTTGTACATAGGGATTGCAATGCCGGACAAAAAATTAAATACTGGTATTCGGTATTTTTCAAACGTGATACCCCGGATACCGGTATTAATATTGGTACTTGAAATTTCTCAAAAAATGCTTTAAAACGAATTATTTTGCTGCCACGTTTCATAATTTTGTCAAAAATTGTATTATTTATGAAAACGTAATACGAACAATTATAAAATTAAGGAACAAATTTCGTAATAAAAAAGTCAAAGTAATCAAAAAAAAAAAAAAAAAAAAACAAATAATGCATATGTTGAATTGTCTCAAAGCCTGGAAATTATTTTAGTGCTTTACTTTCCTAAAGTTTAAAATACTATTTCTGAATTCACACAGGTCGATAGTACTGTTAACAAGGCACGATACAACTCCTTTATTTGTCCAGTTAATTGTTGATTAACTCCCCTTCATCTTCAAATAATTCAGTCTCTTGCGTGTTATTTTTAAATAAATCTTTTTCTGTGAGTCTGGGTGTGTTTCTTTTGTATTGTGTATGTGCTAGTATTTTTTTTTTTTTTTTTAATTCATTGCTAGTTGCAATTTTTTCCGAGACGATACTTTTCCAATATTAACATCAATTTCTCTTGGTGACAAAAATTACCATTTGTTATGCTACAAAAAAAAAACATTTTGTCAAAATTTAGTACAGTTGAGACAAATAATTTAAAACGAAATTCAATTTCTTAGGCATCTGATGGTTGAAATAAATTGTTCATGGATCAAATGCATTAAAAATTACACTCGAAATTAACTCTTACGAAAGAGGTGTGATAAAGAGGAGGTGATCAGGGAAATGAAAAAAAATAAAAATATGGTGCACAAAAGCGCAAGAAAATGCGATTCATCTCACCACCGAGTTTCGACAATCATTTTGCCACCTTTTCGCTACTTTTTTTGAATGATATTCTATTCGTTCGTGCTCCTGAAGCCAAATTTTTACATTAATTGATTGATTTTGGTTCTGTATCATGGAAAAAGAATTGTATATTTAAAATATAAGTAGATATTTAATAAACTGAATTAAAAATTCGTTAATGGAAACGATTTTGTTTTAATTTTAGGCTAATACCGAAATACCGATATTTTACCTCAGCGAATACCGGATTTACGAAATTGCAAAAATTGCTCAAAATACGGGTATTCGGTGTACGGGTATTGCAATCACTATTTGTAATGAATGGACAACTTTTTCAGGTTTTTGTAGATTTTTTTTAATGGTATTGAATATTAGAGGGATATATTTAATTCTGTTAGAAAATTAAACAAATGTTTTTTTTTTTTTTAATTGAAATGCATCACATTCAACAAAATACCTTGTATGATGTTTTTTGTTTTAAGTTTCTATTTAGTTATAAATTCATGCACATACCATTAAGATTAATTTCAACCTCATTAGTTGTTTAAGACACTCCAAAAAGTCTTTTAAATGAGTTTCTTAACGTGATACGATTGAAGTTGCAATATGCAATAAATATAACGTCGTAAGTTTAGGTCTTTAATCGCGGCGATGGATTATTTTAAGTTGTACCGCCCTGTATAATATCTGCTATACCACACAAACGAGTGGTGTAGATACTCACAATGTTCAGTTCATCATTAAGAACCACTTTGAAATAATATTTTTTTAATCTCTTTTACGTTCTTAAAAATTATCGTATCGCTAAATATTCATGAAATTTCTTTGATTATTAGAAGATTTGCTTCTACTGCACACATGAGTACACGCAAGAGTTTTTCCTTAAAAAATATTTATTTTTTAGGAATTTAATTTGCTTATTTTTGTAGGTAAAAAAAAATCTTACGTTGAAAAATACATGAATGAACGATATTTTTAGTCTTCCTTTTTTTGCAGCAATATTTGATTCATTTCAAAAATCAGTTTTCTCATTTAAAGTCAGTGTGAGACAATAATTTGTTGTGTATGCTTTTTTAAAAAGTTTTCACTAAATTGTGCAGTATATGCTGAGCTTATAAATTAGATCGAAAACAAGTTTATTTTCTTGTTTCAAATAAACATTATAAAAGAATCACTGCACTCTAACATTACCGAAGAGTGAAAGAAAACAGTAATTGCTCTTATTAACCATTTTCAAAGTCCATGGAATATTAATTAAACAAAATGAAATCCGAAATGTAATTCTTGTCAAAAAAGACGTAAACAGTAAAAGACTGAAAAAATGATGCAAAATAAATTCAATGGTACATGTATGATGTACCATTAAAAAAAAAGAAAAGACGCCCCTCGAGAATTTGATGAAATTCCTTTCTATAAATAATCTTAATGCAAAAACAATTTTCATGTAGCATTTAGAAATGAAAGCAATTTGTAAAAGGTTTTAAAAATTGCAGCAGATTGAGCTAATTTATAATGTAAATGCAAATAAAATGCTCTGAAGAAAACTGGCAAGAACGCATTGTAGAGCATGTGAGTAAAACGAAATGATAATTGCCAGATTTAAAATACGGTGCTATGTTATAAACTTACTGGGTGGCCCAGCGGGTAATGTTTGAAACTAAGTCCAATAAATGGCGCTAGGTGCACGTGAATGAAGCCAAACTTGGTGCGCATGCTCCGTTGAGTGGGCAATTGTAAATGTGATGTTCCTTCATCAGGCCTACTTCAGTTTGGATGACCATCTGAACAAACAAAATTATCGCTACTGGGGCAGAGAACGGCCAGAGAGCACTGTTGTCCGAAGCTTCCAATCGAAAAAATGTCTTGTGTGGTGTGCAATATCCTCGCAATATCCTCGCATGGTGTGTTTGGCCCTGTTTTCATCGATGGAACTCTAAGCGCGGCGAAGTACAGAAAGTTACTGGACGAGGAGTTCATCCCTTTTCTTCATGGCAATGACTTGGTCCAAGGTCATTAGTTCATGCAGGATGGAACAAGACCACATCGTACCGCGGATGTTTTCGAGATGCTCAATGCATTTTAGCGATCGAACTATTGGGTTAGATTACCCATCGCACTTCCAAGGTGGTATCGAATGGCCCCCATATTCACCAGATCTGAACCCCTGCGATTACTACCTATGGTGTTATTTGAAGAGCAAAGTGTGGCAGACAAGTCCTACGAACCTTCCAGAACTGAAAACCGCCATTACAACTGCTGTCGAGACGATTGTCAGTGAGGCCTACTCACGAGTAATGGTTTGATTCCAGAACCGCCTAACTGCTGTCCTTGTTAAAGATCGTGGTCACTTCGAACGTCTATATCATTAATAGCCCAGTATGTCCTTTCAATATACGTCATTAAATTCTTCTCATGTATCTTAATTGTTTTTATTTTTTCATTTGTTTCAAACATTACCCGCTGGGCCACCCGGTATGTTGAAAACTCGTAACATATTGTTTAATAATAAACTGTTTAAAGATTAAGTTTGCTCCAAAGAAAACTGGGAAGAACACACTGTACAGCATATGAGTGAAACGAAATTATAAATGCCTTGTTTAAAATGCGGTGATAAGTTATAAATTTATGTTGAAATATCGTAACATATCAAATTGTTTAAGGATTAAGGTTAATAATACTTGCGTAAGTGTTTTAGAATAAGCTCTAAAATTCTAAACTAAACAAATACATTGTGCTTCACAAAACATTTTACTGTTTAGTATAATAGTCACTGAGAATATAATATATAATAGGCTATAAATCGTATTGCTTTGCTGTTTTAATTAAATGTGACACCAGTGAAAGAGTTTAAACAGTTTATTATCCAACACAATTAAATGATTACGTTATTTGCTTAACAAAATATCATTTAGTCTTTTGTATACGTTTCCCTTCCATTATTAAATACAAAAGTGATACACAATAACTGTTAAGAGTTAAATAATTCAATTTTACTTTTCTTTCGTTCCGATTCAGTGTTTAAAATGCCGATGAATAATGTATTTAAAATTGAAAACACTAAATAAATATCATGAAAGGAATAAAGCATATTAAAATTAAAGGATCATTTTTGCAAGGAAAATGTAAGCCTTCCTTTGTGAGGTACTGACAATATGTGTGGTAATAAGGAATTTTTGCCGAACCAACTTTTATAACCAAAAAACAGTTTTAAAATTGGTAACCGTTTTAACCAATTTTAGTCGTCCGTTGTGAATTTTCTTCGCAACATATGTTCTCTGAAGCATTTAATGTAGCATTTGAATTCAGTTTATTTGCTGAATTAGTAAATTCAGAATGGTTGAACGTTATTTAAATATCTTTTAATACTTAATGCAATTATATTTGTAGTATTTCTAAAATACTGGTATATATTGGCAGAATAAATTTCAAATTCCTTTGCATTAAATAGTATTATGCGTAAGACTTTTTCTGTCATGATTATGAAAACGTAATTCTTCTTTTTTGAAAGTTGTTGACAATATATTACACATGCACAATAACTGAAAATCGTTAGATGGAAAGAGCCTATCTTTTTGATTAATTTTTCTTGAAGTTAGTTATTTTACTATCGTTACTTATACATGTATTTGCTTTTTTACATTTTATTTCATTTTATTTATTTATTTATACATTTCTTTATTTATGTATACATTTATTTATTTATTTTTAAAGTTTCTTTGTTTTCTTTGGATTTTAAATATCTTAATGACACTCGTTAAATTGCAAAAGATTATTTTAAATGACTTATGAAATATGACATTTTTGACTATGACAAATATAAATATTCCATCATCTGGAGTAAACCTGATAAAGATCAGTATTTTAGAAAATTATCTACAATGACAAAATAAAAAGAATTCATCAAACTGACAAAAACTACTGCCTAAAACTGATAAAGTTCTGTATTTTCCAGGATAGTTCGATGGCTCTAATTTCTGCAAACGGACACGACACAGACTTTCATAACTTATATAAATAAATATAACCCACTGAACTTATGTTGATACAGGCCAATAGTAATGATTCAACAGTCGTCCTGTATACAAACTTCACACTCAGTAATAAAACTCTAAATCACTGGACGTTTAGATTTTGATTTCAAAGTATATTCCCTAATTAATTTTTTACAGCTGTTTTCTCAAAAAAGTTTTAGAAACATTATTAGCCCACAAGTTTAAATATACAAAAAAAACTTTCAATATTGAAACAAATCTGGCAGCAGAAATTAGGATCTTAAACTTAGTCTTAATTGAGAACCGTTGCCCAGAAAAATTCTCAAACAGTTTAAATTGAAAAACAGACAGGGAGTGCTTTTAGAATTGCGTTTTCGTTTTGATCTTCATTCAATGTAATTTTTTAGTGAAACAAAATACTAATCTTTTGAGCATCAAGGTTAAACATTTTTTTCAATACAGAAAAGTGTAAGTTTTTCAATGAAAGTCATTCGACAAAGGAAAAGCAAATTGGATTTTGTGGGTTGACTTGCCATTTAAAAGCTCACTTCTGACTTTAAAAGTCCGACAGACGTGTTTGCAATAAGTTGCTGATTTCTGCATTGTCAACATTGTTTTCTAACGTTACTTTTTCTTCACAAATATATTTGTTCCTTTCTTAAGTAGTCCTACTTATTGAATCTGTTAATGAGGAATTCAGATATATCTTTCCTCTAATAACTGATTGATAAAATCTTGTTCTCAATGAGAAAAAATATGCAATATTGCATAATGATATCATCAAAAACCACATGCATTTCATAATTGGGAGAAGGATCAGATCGAAGCATAAAAATCCGCAACCTTACGTAAGACACTTACATCATCAACTACGTCATTATCGACAACGAAATCACAATTACGACGGAATCATTATTGACATCATCGATCTGAAAGATGAGATAAAGAAATAAATGATACATCAGGAAGAGAGAAAAGGCTGTGCACGCATCCAAATCACCGGATTTAATATCATCGCTGTCTCGTAATGGCAAAACATTTCCGGCAGACTTGGAAGGTTTCTTTTGTACGAAGATCAATTAATAATTTAAATAGTTTTGAACATGTTCTTCTCGCAGGAGGGTGTTTGGTTATAAATTAATGCTAACTACTTCCAAAGTCGTTCGATATTTGAAACGATGTTGTCTGGAATTTAATAGATTATTTCAAGTGATAAATATTAAACAGAGACATTTTAATGCCCTACAAATTTATTTCACACGTTAAAAATCGGATAACTTTTTCAAAATTTCATATCGCGTGTTTTCAAGGTGTTTTTACATAAAAATTAAGCATCAAGGGGAGTAAGGCAATTGGAATTTTTAAAATATTAAATTTCAATGTTTATTTTTTAATGCAAAATGTTAAGCGTTCAAAATATTATAACTAAATACAATATTGTCTTTTTACAACCATCCATCAGTTCATAATTAGAAAGTTTTTTTCACGCTCCTACAAAATGAGTTTCACTCTTAGAGCAGGAATAGTAAATGGAGGGAGCTAGTCCAGTCGTTCGCTCAGCAAAAGCTTTGGCAAAGACCCCAAGTCACGTGACTTAACAACGACGAATGGTCGGCCCGTAATGCGTGAAACTAGCGAAAGAAACCTGTTTTTTTCCAATGCTTAGCTTTAAAATCTATCACGTGACTTGAGGTCTTTGGTTCAAGAATGAAATTCTTCACTCTCTCCATTTTATCCCTTCTCGATGATTTCACTCCTCTAGGAAAATGTCACGGATTATTTTCACACCATGTGAAGAACCTGAGTCAAATCTCTGTATTTAAATACAAAATATTTCTGACAGCCTTGGGATTTTTCTTTTTCTGAGAATCCAACCAATCACTTAAGCCATTTTATCATACTTTTGTCGCAAAAGGTCTTTTGGTAAAAATTAATGCTAACTATTTTCAAAACAACTCGGTATTTGCATCGAGATACCTTAAATTACGTTTAAAAAATGCGAAAAACATGCCTTTTTAATCCGAAAGACTCACCATAGCCGTGGACTATTTTTCGCTGAAAAGAGTGAGCAATAACTTAATTATGAAAGCAATCAACATGTTAAGCATACTATAGCAAGAGATATTTTGGTCATGAATTAATGATTACGACTTCCAAACCACTCGGAATTTTTACCAACATTGATCAAACTCTTACAGTGTGTTTTGAAGTGGAGCATTTTACTTGTTAATTAAACGCAAAACATTTTTAACAGTCGTATAAAACCTTTATTGAAAAACAGCAAATCCTAGTTAAAATAGTTTTAGCGTATTCTTCCTAAACAACATTATGAACTAATGTATTTAAATAACAGCTGTGTTTAAGTAACAAACTGTATTTATGTATTTACGTAACAGTGTTGGCACTAATTTTTGAAAATAGGTTGTGATTGAAAAAGAGAGAAATATATATGAACTATCAAAAATTAAACATTTTTATGGCCTTAAAAAATTGTTTTGTTTAAAGAACAGTAACAACTTGATTATTGTTAAGAATTTTTTTAAGTAAGATAAATTGTTTGAGTATAAATATAAACTGTTTATAAAAACAAAATTTAATATAAAAACTAGATTTGATTTGACAAGAGTTGAAATCCATTAAAAAAAGTATACAGTAAAAGTATTTTTTAACTAATTAATATTTTTTATTACTTTCAATACATTTATTTTGGGTTTAGCTGATAAGTTTAATGTAGTACTAATTAATCAATCCATTCATAACTCAAAACTAAAGAAAACGAAGGAAAAAATTGCATACTGACACTTTTGTCAAATTTACAAATGCAACCTCCAATATCTCTAAAACAAATAAAAATATTTTAAGATCTTTTGCAGCGTAACAATAATATGTGTGATTCTTCAAAATTCTCACAATATTCCGCATTTTGCACCTCAAATGAGATTCCTTCTTTAAATATCGTCTTTTTATTTCAAATATTCGTAAAATATATATTTTTTCTCAGTTCAGAAACACCATTTGAGCATGTAAAACATGTCCATCTTGACTTTCAAAAAAATGCTAAACTGCATCCCTAGTTAAATGTTAAAAATTTGAAAATTTTGAGATGCAACACAAAAAAAAAAAAAAAAAAAAACTGAATTGCCCATTTAAAATATATATGGAATCTTAGTAAACATCGACATTTAAAATTTATTTAAATACTCCAATTTACGTTTCAGTTGAAATCATTACTTTAAGGAGGCAAGGGCTCGTGAAGTTATGAGTTTGCAGCAAGAAGAAGTTAGTGGTAACAAGAAGCGTGAAACTCACATTTTGATTAAAATAAATCCATTTTGATAAAATATATATTGATGTAATATAGTGACATATGACAAAGGAAGGAGAGGGGGAAGGTAGTGTGACGCGTTGTGATAATAAGAAGAAGATCTTATATAATAGAAAAAAAAAGTGACCTCATTTGTGGATTTACATTAGCAGTGTAATACGACTGCAATAATATTATTTTATGCAGCGAATAGTGCATTAATAACGAAAAACGTTCCGGTAAATTATTATAGAACCTGATTAAAATTAAAATATTATATTTCAAATTAAAATTTGTTTGAAAGATCATCAAAATATTAAGTCTAATAAATGAAGCAGACAAAACATCTCTTGTTCAAAAATCAGAAACGCAATATTCAATTTCCACATGAAATATTTGAAGAGCTCCGCAATTTTAATTTTTGTATCTAATCAACTTTCTTTCCGAATAGCAATAGAGTCATCTTATCATTCTCTTACAAGTAAAAAAAAATCTAAAGGGAAGGAATTTCATTGTTAGCAATTTTTCAGACACAGCTAAGCAGTTTATACAATATCAAGAATTAGTTTGCTTAAGTTATGTATATTTAAATCTGGTAAAAGATAAAATGAAAAGAAAAACTGCGGCAGTTGTTTTTATAAAATAAATAAATTTTTCACACTCTGACACATTTGAAAATTTTAAATAATGGTCTTTAAATAAATATCGGAGAAAATTAGCACATTAGTTATCATCTTTATTCATTTTTCATCTGATTTAAACGACACATGTAAATGTAAAACACAAATATCAAATTTTTTAAACTAAAAATGGAGTAACATTAGTACTAATGATTAATAACGCTTAACACAAAGAAAACGAATAATGTTAGCATGTCAGGGCATACTAATCAGTCATCCAAAACAGCTGTAAAGACACTATTTAAACAGTTTTCAATTCGAAAAACATTGCGTCTATGCGTTTAAAAAAAAATGCTTGAAAAATGCGTTAAAATCAATCATAAACAGTACCAATTTTTCATTTTCTCAGCCGCATGAAATCATTAATTACCGCAACTTTAGAAATATATCTCATTATCGTAATGAAATCTAACCAATATTTTGAAAACAAAAAAAAAGACGAGAGTTTAAAAAATGATTCTAGTATGATTTTTACTGTTATGACATTTGCTATGAATAAATTTGTAAAGCTTGGTAGTTTGATATTTATCGGTAGAAGCGAATGGGGTTGTTTTTAAAATTTTAAAAGTATTTTTTTTTTCTGAAAGAGCATGCTTAAAAACCATTCTGACCATTTTTAAAATTATTTGACTAAGTTTAGTATTTTTAAAAAAATACTTTAATCGGATCGCTTTTATTGTTTTCGCTTCTGCCGGATGACATCACAAATGATGAAATGCCATTCAGTGTTGCCCTTCACAAAGCATAATATTTAATTTGCCTCTTTACACATGTGTACTGGCAACGATTTGGTTGATAGCAAGCGTAGAGCGCAATATTTGATTCGCTTGTTGATTATCATAACGTGGAAATGCGGTAAACATATGCGCCAAAGTGCATCATTTTTGACGTCATAAAGACCACGCCTTGTTTGAAAAATCGGACATTTTAAAATATTAATTAAAGAAATAACTGTTGGGAAAATGAAAGTATTTTCTGGTTTCTTTTTTTTTTTTTTTCGCTTATTCTATTAATTTCAGTGACTAAAAGTAGTACTTTTGACGAAAGGAAACAAAACCATTGTGTGCCAAGAGTGGGATTCAGATGTGTTTAAATAATGATCGGTGTATAAATAAATCAATAATAACTTTGATGCAATTAAAAGTTAATGTTCTACAATGTGCTGGAAAATAATCAGATTTGAACCCGATGTTCATATGTACTATCGCGTATAGGCACTAACGCAGTGATACTTTTCTTAGAGGACTGGTGTTGGTGATAATAAACCAGAAACGTATCCTGAGTATGGATCACATGTGTATTAGGGTGGTGCAAATAAAGTTTGTATTTCCAAGTCCCTAAAACTCGGAAAATTCATTTTGACTTAAAAAGGATTGAACACAAGGAGTTTGAAAATTGGAAAAACTGAGATTTCATAATTTCTTTGTGGCTTTTATTCAAGTTATTGCTTCAATTTTTTATTCAATTCTATAGGTTTGAAGAGTTGTAATTAAAGAAATACATAAAAACAAAAAAAATAAATAAAGAAAATTAGTGGGTACTTTCTGATTCCAAAACAAGCAAGAAAATTAGCAAACGAGGAGAATTTCATCTTTTCTTTCCGATTTTTTAAAAAATTTGCTTCAACGTTTTGTTAATGATTCAAAAAAAAGTACTGTAATCAGATAATGTCTACGGATGTTAACTGGTCTAAAAATTTGAAAATACGTAGAACTTCACCATTTGCTTGCATTTTTTTACTTTTGTTTCAGGGTCTTTTTTAAGAGTACAGGACAAAAACGTGGAACTGGCTACTAGTATATAAGATTAATAATTGGTTTTCTGTTTACAGATCACCTTTCAAAAAATAATGAAAAGTGGAAATGTTTTTTGCCTGTTCCCGGCATCCTCTACAAAAAAAAAAAATATTAAAAAAAATAAATAAATAAATCAAGTTTTATAAATAAGTACACTTTAAGTTAAAACTAATTTAGGTTGGGAAACCTTTTTAAATTGATTTCCGAAAAGCAAAAAGGATTTTTTAGTAGCAAAATGTAGCTGAAGAAGCTGCCACTGAAGCAATAAGGCATGAAAATAATTCATAATTACCTTCAATTGCAATTTTTAAAGCTATGCGTAAAAAAAAAAAAAAAATTATATTTGCTTAAATCAACCGAATCATCTTTTTTTTACAAACTGTGTAAAAAGGTAAAATTTTATCCAACTAATAAAACATTTTCCCAGGTGAAAAATTCTTGAAACGCTAATGTAAAAATGACTTCCATGAATACAAAACAGCGCTTTTAAACATCTTCACTACTGCAAAACGGCATCAGAATCATCAACTACATCATTACCTGCGCACAAATTGCATTACATCACCATCATTATCGACAACATCAATTTCAACAATAGATAAGAGATGGAATCATCCAAAACATGTCCGATGCACCCAAATTTGTCCTTTTGAGTGTCATTGCGCGTAAAATGCTCAACAGACAGTTTTAACTTGGTATTTTGTCTCATAAAAATTCTGCTGTCGTCAATGAAGCTTCAACAATGGTTTTTTCATCTCAGTTCCTTTTCTTTTTTGTTGTGACAGGAAACAATTTACCGGTTTATTATTACAGCTTTTGCATGACAATAAGCTGTCTAGAGGAAATCGGGCATTAGCGAAAGTAACGTTTCGCGTGTAAAGGTGTTACAATTTTGTTTATTTTTGCCTTCTGCTTCTCATTTACAACTACCTTTTTTTTTCCTTTTTTTTCTCATACCGTTGCAATTGGGAAACATGTTGAACATACTGTTATTGCAAATTTTTTTGCTTGTTGACATGCTTGGTCATTATTATTAACTTTATAGAATATGGTAGATTTTTTTTTTCTTTTATCCTGCTTTTGTTCCACCTTTCTTTTTCAACACGCATTTGAATAAAAAATAGATTGATACCTTTTTTGATAGAAGTAAGAATGAAGAATGTTTATAAAAAAAATAGAGTAATAAACCTTTAAAAAATCAGTTTAAAAAAAGAAGAAGAAGAATCGAAATGAAATAATCCAGATGGATTAATAAATTAACAAATGCATATGTTAGAATTGACACCCGTCTGTTTTTTTTTTTTTTTTTTTTTTTTTTTTTTTTTTTTTGAGCAATCACGATTGCTTATTGCTTTTATTTGACTGTTTTTGGCGTCCTATCATTTTATTTTCCCACCGCCACCCTCCGCAACATCACCGTCGACCGGCTCCTCACGATGCTGCTCCTATAGCGAAAGCCGTCTCCAGGTTGCATCCATGTCCTACACACACGCGCATACATACACAACTACACACACACGCACACATACACAAAATCCTACACACATACACAAACACATACACTCACGCATACATACAGACACTTACACATACACACCACAACACACATACGCACACATACACACAACTACCCACACATTCATGCCTGCACACAGACACAAACACATATGCCTACACACACATACACATACCCCGCTCCCACGCACACAAACACTCATACAGACAACTACCCACTTTCATGCCTGCACACAGACACAAACACATATGCCTACACACACATACACATACCCCCCACGCACACACACATTCATACACACAACTACCCACACACTTATGCCAGCACACAGACACAAACACACATGCCTACACACACATACACATACCCCCTACAAACAAACACACATACCCCCACACACACACAAACACACACGCCTCCATACACACACTCGTGATTGCGAAAAACATAATTTAAATTCAAAATGTCAAAATTCAAATTTTTTTTTTTTTTTTTTTTTTTGCACCCTGTTAATTCGCTACTCTAATAAATCATAGGGGGCGATGCAGCCACTGTCTAACGGCGGACGAAAAAGGTAAAACAAACACCCGCCGCAACTTATAACTTGCTTTGACGCTTAGTGAATGACAGTAATTTTTCATCGTGTTTGTGGGAAGCTTTCTTTTCTATTCTTCTGAAATTACATTACATCACAAACTGTCTGAAGCCTGTAATTTACCCCAAAGAAAACACGTAGAATGGAATGTTTTACCTTTTTCTTTAGTATTGTTAATTTCCGCAAGGTAGCGTAATCGAGCTCTGGAGTTGCGAATAATGATTTAAAATAGCATTTGAATTAATACATGAGTCTTTAAAACTAAAAATGTGATGTAATGTGTGTAGTTATGAAGTTATGAAAAAGGTGAAGGTGAGTATTTTTGAAAACATGATCTAATTTATGGAATTGAATTCTTTATTTTCGAAATTCAACACGTCATGAATTAATCATATTCATGACAAATTCCGAAATTTTGAAATAGTTTCAACTCTGTTTACGGTTATTCTCTACACCTCAAAGGTGCTAAAACTTTTGTACATCCAGACATTCATTACAAAACACAATCTATGACAACCTATGTAATTCCTGTAAGATTTAGTTTTATTTTTCGAGGGGGGGGGAGAGGAGGAATTTCTGATTTCTTGCACCTATGCAGTTAGAAAATATACTTAAAAAAATTGATACATACATTTTGCTTCTTTGAGATCTTAGTTCTAATGAAATGAAACTGGGTCTTTTTTTTTTATCCAAATGTGAAAAATATTTTTAAATCCGCCAGTGTATTCAAAGTTAAAGATTTGACATGTCCAATTTGCTCGTCCACCTTATGGTAATTTGCTCGTCCATGTTATGATAATTTGCTCGTTCATGTTATGATAATTTGCTCGTTAAAATGTTCTCAAAATTGGAATAGAAAAAGGACAATATCGAATTTTCGAAAAATCGCTTCGAGGTGCACACCACCATGCTACAAACTAATTTTGTGTGAAATTTCATAAAAATTGACCGAATGGTCTAGGATATATGCGCGTCACAGACATCCTGACAGATATTCAGACAGAGATCCAGACATTCAGCTTTATTATTAGTAAATCTTAAGCTCGGAAGAAGTTATACAAAAAAAATAATAATAAAATCCCAAATTCTTTAGATAAAGTCATTTATGTCACACATGTATATATGATAATTTACATCTATAGAAAATTAAAACGAGCATTCATTAAAGTCTTTCTCGTTACGGAAATAATATTATCTATAGAAATCCTCCATTGCTTAATAAGAAAGAAAGAAATGCCTTGTATCGAATAACCTTAATATATTGTTACAAATGTCCCACGTTATTTCATTAGCGTTCGTTATCGGTGATGCACGTCGTTATTTTAAACCAGATAAGTTAAAAAATCAAATTATCTTCTCCTATCCACAGAAAACAAAAACTACAATTTTTATTTTCCATAATAAATCATCTAGTCTAGCTCAACGAAAATTTAGATACGCATGTTGCTTGAAATATAACATCATTAGCCTAATTGGAATTGATTCAGTAAAGTGTAGAATAATAAATCTTCACAGAGAAAAAACAGGTGGATATTCTTAAAAGTATTATAATATTTTGTTCAGTATATTTTTGAGTAAGGGATATATTTTTTTCCTGTATGGGTAAATACTTTTAAACTGTATACACTATGCATTCTGTTTTTTTTTTTTTTTTTTTTAATTTTATTTTAATAACATACAATATTTATTTATCTGCCCTCTTATCACTCTTACAAATTTTAATCCGTAAAATTTTTTCGAGAAGTTGTCTAAGCAAGAACTCTTTCAATAATATTTAAAGAAAAATAGAAACTTCTAAAGTGATAGAGTCCATGAATTTGAATTTGAAACGAATGAAGTTTGGGAATTCAAGTGGTTCCGGCGGTATCGAAATCAAAACCATGCTTTTGATTTTTTTTTCTCTCGATATTTTTGATTGAACTGTTCATATTGTGCTTTAAAACATTTTAAGTTCTGTAATTTTGGCTGTTATATGTACATTTAATTAAACTATTCAATGGTTTTTAATATTAAAATGTCGAAAAATGAAACAACCGGTAAGTCGAACTTCCTTTAAGTCAAAGTTTTTTGTCGGTCCTTTTAGATTCGAGTTATCGCGAATTGACTGTATATACACTATAAATTGAAAATTGTGACAGACATATCGGTTAAATTAATCAAAAGCACATACGGAAACTTTAAACGGCATTTAAAAGATCTTTTAAATTTATTTTACTATGATCATTAGTTTAAACTGTTCTTGAATTTTTGTTCTTTGCATTCTGTTTTTTTTTTATTTTATTTTAATAACATACAATATTTATTTATCTGAATTCTTATCACAGTTACGAGTTTTAATCCGCAAAATTTTTTTGAAAAGTTTACTGAATAAAATGCTTCCATAACGTCGTTTCACTATTTTGGAGTTCAAAGTGATTACAAATTAAAACTTTAAAACACTGGCGGAAATTTATAAAGCAAAAATTAATCCTTAAAGGGCGCGCAGTAAAACTGTGATAAAACAATACCCTATAAATTAAGATTGGTGTTAAATGAAAAAAGTGTGGAGTTGAAGATCATATGTAGAAACTGAGAAGTAAAGTGGTGTAAGCGTCAAAATTTTTAAAATAGAAGATAAGCAGGTCAAATAGCAGGAGAACTTCTTCTCTATTTTTGGGCAAGAGATGGTACAAGTAGTCCTGATAGTTGCTTCTATACAGCATGATTTAGAAAAGAAGTAATGAAATCCTTTTTAGAATCTGAATTTTAGAAGTGTTTTACTCAAAACTTTACAAAGCCCACTTACAATCATCTGCCCTTCTCAGTGCCTTATATGGGGAAAAATGCAAATCATTACTACCTAAATATTGTTTTAATTTTCAGTTTTAACTAATTCAATCAATATAATTTGTGTTGATTGCTACTAGTCCCGTTTATGGTTTATTAGATCCCCATCGATCATGTAGTAACTAACTCGACCAATAAGCGAACACTAGTAAGTTTTTAATCGTTGAAATTAAATCGATATCCGATCTAAATTTGCTTGTTCGTTCTGGATTTTCTTAATTAAAATTTAAAAGCCGTATGTTAAGATTTAAAAACCGTTCAATACTCAATCAAGTTTTTAAAACTAAAACTGAACATAGTACATCTATGTTAATATTTTAAAATCAAAAGTTTTAAACTACAATTACAATGATACCTATAATTTCATTATGGACAAATATGGTATTCGGCCACAATTAATTGTATTTTACAAGCTTACTTTTAATGTTTTTGCTTGTAATATAACAACTAAGAACAGTCAATTCCCAGATAGAGATCACATTGGGAAGGGACCATTTTGGTACTAATAACCGGCTGGTCCGTCTAAGCGAACATGCCATGTGTACCTTGATTGGACATGATATACACAAAACATTTAAATTATTTCCTGATTATTGTGAGTCCCATATGTATGGTGAGTATACAAAGAAGAAAAATTGCTGTTTACGAAATTTTTCTATTAAAAAATAAATTAAAATGGAGCGAACAATCTTTTTACGCTAGGTCAACAATGTGTTCCGACCGATAAGGTTTTAGTTATTCCTTCTAGTCAGTATCGATTAAATAACTGAAAATGTGAGTTAAATTAGTTCTAAAAACTAGTTCTAAAAAGTATTAATCGGTCACTAAGAACTCAAATGAAACGCAAATTACATATTTTACAACTTTTCTTTTTTTTTTTTTGCAAATGCTTTTATATAATTGAAATGTGCGAACTGAACTGAAGAAATTTGGAATTTCATTGAAATTTTCATTTCTGTTGGAATAGTGCCACCATGCAATGGGAGTTTCGTTAAACTTTTTTTCCCCGTAAACGTTGCTGAGATTAAATGACAGCTACAAGGAACCATTATTAATTTTTATTGCACTATCTACTGAGGTCACAGACTCATTCGAAACTCACATCAAGCGGGCAATTTGTAATTTTTCCAATTGGTTTTCATGTTCCTTGGTCCGATTGAACGGATTTTTCGTCCTAATAAGCGAATAATATTGGGCCTGAGTAATGGGATTTGCCTAGGTTCTTTAAGAATTGGTTCGAATAAACGGCTGATCCGAATAAACGGATAGTCCAATTGACCGGTGGTCCAACTAAACGGGTTCCACTGTATGACCTCTTTATGTATTTAGTACCATGTATTTTGAGAAGTACTGATCATTTTCTTTTATTAATTCATGTATTTGTTTATTTTGGGGGGAAGTTAGTTAACCAGAAAGTTAAAAAAACCCTAGAAAACATTTGAAGCGAAATAGTTTATTGATTCAAAACCGCAAAACGCATCATTTTAACTATGTACTTCAACCCATTCAAGAGTGCATCATAGGTCTTAATCAGAGAATTTAATAATAAAAAAACACATCATATGATAGCCAATTTTCTCGGAAATGCACAAATAGTAAAATATTGAGAATGAAAATGTATTTGTAATTCTCTATATTTACATAATTATAATATTTTACCTATTTCGCCAGAAAATGCCAGAAGAAATAATATTCGCCACCCTTTGTTAATACATAATAGGTGACTCGGGAGACAGACAATGGGCGTTGGCCTGTTAGAACAACTAATTACGTGATCAGAGGTCGCAGTATAAGATGAGTCCTTTCCGTACTCTTCAATCAACTCAAGATGTTTGTCCTTCTCAGCCAAATTGTCTACACAAAAAAATTATCATTTGGTTAACTTAGTTTGATTCAAAAAAGCCTTTTTCAGTTGATTTTCGATGAAATTTTTATAATGTATATTTCCCCTTATTGTTATCCAAAAAAAAGCTGAAACAAAATTATGATCGATCTGTTTTAATGCATGAACACTTAAATGGCATTTAAATGTTTATTTTAAATAATACGAATTGAAAAGTAGATTGTAGCCAAATAAAGCCATGGTTCACCTTTTTAGGACATCGGAGTATCGGGCGGATTATACGATCCTGTTGGGAGGATATGTGCCTGTAGGGGAAGGTCGTTTAGTATCGGACAGCGGGTAGTATCGGACAAGGGCTGTTCTTAATTCCTCCGCCAGGGGCAGCATGTACTGGGTCAACATAGTGTGCCGTATTGGGGAAGAAAGCCACAGATGCCATATTGGTTGAAATCAACCGTTCGTTCTGGTGTGCAAAGCTAGTTGTTTGTTTGTTTAGAGAATTGCAGTGCACGAACATAACTTCTGAGGCATATATTTACACATAGAGTAAGTTATATTGTTTCATTGCTATACCTTTAGACTGATAGTATATTAATCTAAGTATTATGAAATATAAAAGTGTCTAGCTTAAGTAATAACCTAGTGATGGTTAAACAACTGTAGCTTTACAGTCGGGTTGTACCGGACAAACCAATTTCGGGTTGTATCGGACAAAGTTACTGGCACTAAAATAAAATACAGACGGTGTTTTTCTCCGTCCAACAGGTTGAAATGGAAAAATCACGACATAAATCGGATGAGAAAAACACATAAAAATATAGCCATTGAAAAAGTTGGACTTGTTGGAAAAAGTTTTAAAATTTAGCAGAGGAGAAAAAACGATTGAGAGAAGAGAAGCGCCAAAAAAAAAAAAAAAGAGAGAGAGAGAGAAAGGGAGTAAACCCAAACCAAAGAAACAAAAAATAGTTCAACCAAAAATGAAAAACAAAGAACACTAAAAGAAAGTTAAGGTATGATGATGAGTCGCAGGAAAACGAAGAGCTGACTCACTGCATAATTTGTAATGAGACATTTGAAGAAGATTGGATCCAATGCCAAACGTGTAAGGGTTGGGCACATGAAAAATGTACTGAGCTACAACTAGACAGTCTTTACTACACATGTGATTTGTGTTCCAAAGTTTAAAATGAATTTGTTTCAGTTAGGGGGGCCTAAACCAAACATAGGCTATATTTTCAACTTTTATTAAAAAAATATTACTTATTTTCATTTTTAGACTTAAAGTAAACAAACCTAAGTAACCAACTACTTAGTTTGTTTCATTTTTATGCACATTAAAATGTTATTTCTGAACTATTTTTTTTTATTTCAACATTTTAATGTTTTGTCCGATACAACACTTCAAAATTTAAAATTGGCCAAAAATAGAGTTTGACAAAAACTTGTTTAAAAAATACGACTCCATGTTTTTTTGACTAAAGTTTACAATTTATGTTAGGTAATTTAGTACAGCATAATTTAGTGTAAAAACTAATTCTTTACAAATGAAACAAAAAGTGTTATGATTGAAATAGCTTAGGTGTCCGATACTATCCGACCTTCCCCTACTGCACATACTATGTGAAAGAACAGTCCACAGAAGTGACCAAAAAACAGAAAATAAATACACTTATCAGTGACCCGAATGTGCCTGTTGATATTTCTTATTTCTATTGAAGTGAACATAGAAGTTTTTATACTATTTCTGATTTCATAAAATGTATTTGCATTTCTGTATTGAAATTAAACAGTTTTCCTTCTTTTTTTTCAGCCAAATGGTACTTCTAGGCATTTTTCTTTTTCTTTTTTGTCTTCAGCACTGCATGAGATAATCCATGGCCAGAGGTGGCTTCTTTGGGACCCCTAATAAAGCCGAAACGCCTTTTTTCTGTTTAATGTGCTGAAAAACATATTTTCGCTTGGAACTATTTGACATTTAAAGAGAACTATCGAAGATAGATGGTAAGAAAGGCATGGAATTATATAAAAGACAGATACACACATACATACAATATTTTATGATAAGTTCCGAACCTTTTGCAACCTACACACCTCTTTTTTGCATCATAAGATGGCTGGCTGGACAATGTGGATGGCCACTGTAACAAATAAACAGTTTTTATGAGTTCAATTACTAGTTAAATGATAGAAACAAATTATTAATTGTGTTATTGATTATCATGTAAATTACTTTTTTTATTCTAGATATAATCACTACTTATTAAACTTAACTTTTGTTAAGCTCTTCCAACGGCCTTGCAAGGAACAGGCTCCATACAAGGCCAATATTATATATCAGTCATTCAACTTAAAACTACAGTTGCAATAATCAAAACAACCGATTTTTCTATAACTAATGAACAACTCTTTCATTTAAATGAAATATTAAACGCTTAACATATTATACCCACCTTTCAAAACTCAACGAGTATTTCTTGAACACCATTGTATGACTAAGAATATGTTAATAGCAATTATTTACAAATCACTGTCATGATTATTATATCGATAACTAATAAGTTGCCAATGCGCTTTAGAATGAAATTATTAACAAACAAATTAACCCATAATGACCTTCTTGTGGGTTTGTTCTTTGTAAGGCCAAAATGTTAATAAGAAGGCTGAGCTAATAATTACTATTCATGACAACCTTTTTTTTATTAAAAAAAAATAAAAAAATATAATCACTACTTAATAAAAGTTTCTAACAGTGCGTCTTGGAATATTGAATTGTAACGCTGTATTAAGTTGATTATTTTTCACTACTTCCATGGCGCACCTTAAACTATCTTCATCCCATGTACTTTCTCTTTTTCTAGGCTTTGATCCTGCAATTTTTGAAATCTAAAATTATGCCTATAAAATTTAATCATCTATTCTATACCATCATCGACTTATTCTTATAACCATATTTTCAGAAATAACCTTTCCACAAAAGACATTTAAAGATATATATGTAATAAAATAATTTAAAACGAAATACCTAACCATTCTCAGTTAAAAAGTTGAATAACAGTTATAAATAATAATATTATAAACATAAAACATTTTTCAACTTTTCCGGTACGTATTTATAACTAAATACTAAGTGTTCATATTTCCAGGATTGTATATGTTCCTAGTTAGGCCCATGTACCCTGGCAAAGCCAACTGTCAAATTTTTGATTGATCTCACAAGAAACCACCGCGGTTTAATAGGAACACTACCGATACTTTAACTAAACTCGAAACAGAATTTTTTTTCTTTAGCAAAATAGCAAATTCTTATGAGGATTTACAGTTTAAAAAAATCAGATAATATTTGGTTATTTACATAAAAAATTAGCTTTTGCTGTGAGAGCGAATTACAATTTTGGCATCGACGACCGAAGTCTAAGAAACGAGGGTCCGCACTAACAGAATGGCAACGCAAGCGACTCGCCGTGCCGCCACGTCTGTGTCCTTGAGCTTGATGGAGTTCAGTGTGAGTGAAAGGAATTTGTCATCACATGACAGTAACTATGACTTTTTTGTAGTTGCCCTTCAAGGGAGCATGGCCTTCCATGGTCCACCCACCTTATATTATGCGAAGATAATTTAAATTAGCTACAACAAATTTTGTTTTGATAGACATTTTATTGAAACTTAATTAATCCGGTATAAAATTATGAAAGTAACAACGAATAATCAATAAAAACGCTAGACTTTTGCTTTTCTTTTCACATCGCTCATCTACATTTGACTCGAGTTTGGTCAAATACAGATGTAAATTATAGTTAGCGTAAATTTATTTCTATATAGTTAAAGTAAATTAAATTAGAAAGTTCTTTTTCGCAGGGGAAAGTTGTCATCAACCCAGCAGACTGTTTGTTTTTAATACCAGTCTAAAATTAAATTAACAAAGCATTCCCATGCTTATGCTTCAATCTCGATGTTACTCAGACTCTTGTTACAGTTAAAATCTGGCATTATCAATACGATTTTATCGATATTTTATATTCAATTGCGTATTCTTTACAAAATTTTATTCGACCCATGGTCAGTACATCATTTATATACATATTTTAGGAAACCCGTTAATTTAATTTTTTGCGCATAAGCCTTTTTGTGGGAGAGATGGAGCATAATTGGGTTGAAATTCCTTTCTCTAAGTAAATTGTCCGATTACTTTTAAGTAACTAGAAAAGTTTTCTGCTTTTTAAATTGAATTATGCATTACTGTTCATGAGTTTATCTATACGTAAAATATTTTAAAACTGCTTAGTATGTATTACGAAATTAATTAAATGCTAAATAACAAGCAATGAACAATACGCAATTGAGATAACTACAAGTGAGTTAAAAGAAACGTTACACGCGGATACTATTAAACAAAATAAAATCATGTTCAACTCGACCAATCAAATTTTAAGAGACTTTGCAGAAATATAAAATATAAAATTAACACAATTTTAGGAATTTTAAACAGTTACATAAATAGCTGACATTGAACTGGATCCGCAATATTGATATTTTCCACTTAACGCTGCTGAAAACCCTAAACCTAAAAACACAAATATAAACCCTAGTTTTTATGCATGTGTCCAAAATGTTAATAATTCTTTTATTAATATATTGTATCGATGATAAGAAAAGGAGTGCAAAAAAAAAGTTATTTACGAAAACCTAATGTATTAAATGTTTTATCTTAAACACTCTTAATAATTTTTGGATGCTGGGGGAAAACTCGCATTATCGGCCTTGTCTTTTAAACTTTCTCTTGGTTGTATTTTTCAGGAAGCCAAACTCTATTTGGATTTGACTTACTTTATAACCAGTCATTAATACTGTGATCAGATAGGAATGATTAACAAAAAGTTAGTAGACAAGTTTCTCTATTTATCTCATTACATAAAATTTGTGATGCTCTTTATTCCATAGAATAACTTTTCTGAAATGATTTTTATGTCTTATTCACTGATGATTTAGTGTAATTGTAACCATAACCATAGTTTTATTTTGAAAAATCGAAAATACAGAGGGTGGCCAAATTATACTCAAACACACTTTTCTGTATTTAAATTGTTTTTTATTGTTGTTACATAGTTTTATTATTTGAACACATTTTAAAGTTTATTTAAAACATGAATTAAACGTATTAAATGTGAAGTAACTTCTGATCGATACTATAAATAGGTAAAAAAAATAATTATTTAATATTTAGTAACACTGCCTTTTGGTGCTATCACGGCTTGGGTGCGAAGTGGTATGTTTTCAATGTATGATATTGCTCTTTGAGCTACCTAGCATTATATGTGAAATTGTTAGTTTTTTCCAAAAATCACACTCACGAAAAGATGTTTGTGAAATTTTAATGAACACTGTACTGACGTCTGAGACATTTAAAATATTTTTTAAATTACAGAAATTAAAACGTTGCCAGAGTAAACTTTAAACTTTTAAATAAACTGTAAATTGTGTCCAAATAATAAACTATGTAACAATAATAAAAATTTAAAAAAAAGCAAAAATGTTAAAATATAATAATTTGGCCACATTGAAATCACCCTTTGTTGTCAGCGTTGAGTAACGTTTCGTCATCATTAAATGCTTTTGTCAAAAACGTTTTTAATTTTCTGGTCTAACAAACTAAAAACACTGTACTCTTTTCAGTTTAAATACAGCAAGACAAAAACCTCATATAACCAGAAAACAATAATAATTTAATATTCACTTATCATTGGATGATTGTAAGCCACCCTTCGAGTGAAAGAACCAGATCTGACTGGAGATATGAAGAACATTTTACATTTAAAGATTTAAATTTTATTTGTAACTGTTCATATTTTTGTTAAAGTACGTTGGAAATGCATTTACATTGATCCTCATTGAAACAAAGTACCTCCTTGAAAATTTCAAGATCTACTCTTTTGGAAAAATTTAGCTTTCAGAGCGTAATTTCGAACAGGGCTTCGCAACCGGTGTGCCGCGGCATACTGGTGCGCCGCGACAAGGAACCAGTTGTGCCGCACTATTTTCGTAGTTATATAAAAAGAAAGAGCCTTGATGTCAATTCACCAGCAATGACATTCTGGCGTGTCTGCATATGCTTAGTGTGTTATTCGGATTGGCGCAAAACATCTGCTTTAATTACGAATGTGATATGGAAAAACTCTTGGTTAGAGAAGACTCATAAGCTTCTAAGTCTGCGACTGCATGTACTGATACAGATGAACCTCCAAGTAAAAAGGCAAAGTCGCCGAGCAGGCAGTGCAGGAAAGGATACGTGGCGTTCGGTTTTTCGTGGATCAGAGATATAAAATCACCAAGACCTGAGTGTCTCATTTGCAGGAAGAAACTTTCAAATGAAGCGATGGTCCCTCGCAAACCTGTCGATTAAACATTCTTCTTACCTAGGCAAAGACATCGGTTACTTCAAGTGATTGCAGGAAGATAATTCGAAGCAAAGTTCCTTCATGAAAGAGAACGCAAAACCTTCCGAAAGGGCTCAAGAGGTTAGCTGTAATGTTTCACGGTTAATTGCCAAAATGAAAAATCCACACACTGTCGGTGAAATACCTATTTTACCATCGTGCAAAGAAATTGTACGGGGAATGCTAGGACCAGGAGAAGAGAAGGAGATGGTCCGAGTACCACTTTGTGACGATACTATCATTAGACGAATTGATGACATTTCGGATGACATAGAAGCAACACTGGTAGATAAATTACGAGTAGCTGGAAAATTTGCATTTCAAGTTGATGAATCAACAGACATCGGAAGCTGTGCACAACTCATAGCCATTGCGCGCACTGTTGATGAGAGACGCATTAAAGATCGCTATCTTTTCTGCAAAGAACTTCCTCAAGGCGCAACCGGTGATGAAGTATTCCACGTTACAGATGGATATCTGAAAAGCAACGGGATCCAGTGGCAAAATTGCACAAGTGTTTGCGCCGACGGAGCTGCTGCAATGACAGGACCTATCATAGGGTTCCAGTTGAAAGTGAAAAATCGTAGCCCAAGTGTTCAAACCATACACTGGTTCCACCATCGTGAAGCTCTCATGACAAAGAACTTACCAGATGAGTTGAAGTCAGCTTTGGCTGAAGTCGTGAAAATCGTGAATTTCTTAAAATTGAGGTCGCTTAATTCTCACCTTTTCTCCGTACTTTGTTAAGAAATGGGGACAGGTTACCACTCCCTACTTCTTCATATAGAGTTTCACTGGCTTTCACGTAGTAAGGTATTAAGAGTTCTTGAACTGAGGGACGAGGTACGACAGTTTTTGATTTTAAAAAACGAAATGTAGTACGCCAGTTTGTTGCAAGACAAATATCGGCTGGCAAAACTAGCGTACATGGCTGACATTTTTGAACACCTTAACGAATTGAATCGGAAAAAGCAAGGACAAGGAGAGAATTTGATTACATGTATGGACAAGCGGAAAAGGTTCAAATCAAAAATTCAGCTGTGGAAAGAAATTGATCGTCGCTCATTGGACATGCTCAAACGGACCATCAACATGGTATGTGAAGGAAATGGCATGGAATAGAAGCTGCTGAATGTAATGGGCGCGATCCATTCTCTTCATCTGCGAATGCATCAGTTAAAGACCTTTCTTTGAAAGCGCGAGAAAAATTTATGGACCTCAAGAGCGACCATACTCTTAAACTTAAGTTGAGCGAAGTGCCTCTGGACGAATTTTGGTTGCTGGTTAAAAATGAGTATCCCACCATCTCTTGTCTTTCTATTGATCTGCTGCTACCATTTTCAACTACATATATTTGCGAACTCAGCTTCTCACCCCTCACACTTATAAAAAAAAACCGCAAAAAAAAAAAAAAATCTCTTAAGAGCCTGTGTTGAGAAAACGTGTAGCACTTTCCAGCATAGAGCCGAACATCAAACGTCTTCGCTCCTCAAGGCAGGTGGTGCTTGGTTTTAATTTTTCGCTTGCTTCTTTCTTGAAACATGTTTTGATAATTCGTTTAACTGCAGTGTGCACCTTAAGGACATGTATGACAGAAATGCTTTGAAACGTATCGAGCATAATTTTCTGTTAAGTCTGATATAAATAGTTTTGTTGTTCATTATCAACCTTAATACATTCGAAATATTTCTACTTTTTAAATAAATTTAAATACACCACGTTAGTTAGGATTGTTTTACTCATATGAAAAAAATCCACCCCACCCCCCACCAGTCTTTTTACCTGTGAATGATAAAAACATTTCTTATTACCATTGAGAAGTTAAGTTCATTGTGCCCCGTTGATCTAGAAATTTCTTAAGTGTGCCGCAAAGTAAAAAAGGTTGAGAAGCACTGATTTAGAGATTAGTTTTAGAGGGTAGAGATCAAAATAAGTTTACTTTACATCGCTATTAAGAGCTTACTGTAGGGCGAAGAGATTACTTTGCAGCCTAAATTTTCCCTAATGATTATCATTGATGTGACTGAGCGGAAAAGTTCAAGTAATGACAAATTCTAAAAGCGTTTATCTTTATTTTTTCTATAACAAAACAATTGCGACAGGTAACTATGTCTAAAATTTCAGAAATTGCGCATGAAGAAACACTTAAAAACAAAACTAGCACGAAAAGTTTCGATAAGTATTGGTATAGTACAAATAAAATCATTATAATATTAAGAGTATTTATTGATTTTAATGTATATTTTACTTCAAAATAGCATAAAATAAAAAATAGTAGGGGAACAAGGGTCTAAGTGAAATAGCGGGGCAATGTGAAAAGGTGAAATATTTCCTCTGCTTTCAGCTTCACCTATCTGGTATAATTTTAATTATATAGTACCACATGCAGTCTATTCCAGCCTGGAAAAAATATCGCCAAAGATTAAAGCATTTAGTGATACAGGCAATTTTTAAAAAATTATATTCATATTGTAATATTGTGATGTAAGTCACAAATTATTTTTGTTATTATAAAATGATAAATTTATTGTTATTAACATTTTACATATTAACTGAGACCTCCTAATATTCAATGCAGAATTAATTTATATAATATTAAGCTTATTTGTATTTTAAAGATAGGTGAAGCTAAAAGCAGAGGAAATAAATTGTACAATTACTATTTGACCACGGATTGTATGGAATTGGCAAACATCCAGTTAAGGCGACTCCATCTGAATGAGGGGAAAAATAAAAATTTTATGCGCGTATTCCGCTCATTTGAATGAGACTCTGCTTAATTTAGAGGCTAACATACATCTGCAAAATCTGACATCCCTGAAAACTAATAGATGCTTCCATTTCCGCGTGTAAACCGAATGTTTGCCTTTCCATACAATCCGTGGTTAGACAGTAGTCAAGTACATGAGGGGCGAAGCCGATGGAGCAAGGTGAATTAGTTTGTTTCATTTACTCGCTCAATCATTTAATAGAAATCACTTACGTTTTCATTTATTAATGAATTTAATTACATTCCTTCATTTAATAATTCATAAATTTACCATTCATAAACTTTTTTTTTCTTATTTATTCATTCAGTTACTCGCCCATTTATTTTTCTTCGTTTATTCATTGACTTATTCATTTTATTATTCATTTATTCATTCAACTTTTTATTTACTAATTCTTTTGATCAAAAAATATGTTTTATAATCGAATAGAAAATATTTTATTGGAAAAATGTTTTTATTTTCACTTTGCCCCATGAAAAAAAAAGTGAAATCTTTCCACGTTTTTTTAAGACGTAAATTTACTGCCAAAAATAAAAAATACTGTTTCGACGCAAGTTTTATCATAAAATAGAATGTTCTTTCTTTATGTACTGTAATTTTTAAAACCAATTTTCGATTTGTTCGTTTTAAAAAAGGTCAGTCATCTTAACCATATCACATTCCCCTACTAATAATTTGCTTATAAAAAGCAAGAACAAACCTGGTCAAAAATATAATTTGTGAGAAAAGTGGACGTTTTTTTTTTCTGATTCAATATAATTTTTACGTCAGAGTTGTGCAAAACATTTTACACTTCAAAATTTTATTGTGTCACGAAACAAGATGTTTTCTGCTTCTAGTATAGTGGCGTGCATATCAATATTTTTTAGGGGACTAGTTGGTTACGGTAAATTACGATACACAAAAGTAAAAAGATTTATGGATATTTTATCTTCCCTATTATTATTAACTTCAGTGTTATGCTTCAAAGTTGATGAGCAACATTGCTCACTAAGATGAAAATCTATTCGAGTTTTACCAAAAGTTTTCAACTGAGTAATGGCTTGGTAGTGTCCTTGGGTTTTCTCGTGACGAATCGTTGCCTTGTGGAAATTGCTCATATCTGAAAATCCATTGGCATTCCAGACGCCTTTTTCCTTTTCAGAAAGGACGCAGGGCCAGCAAAATATTTTTTTTCTTGACTTACAAGCAGTCAGCCATTTAACAGTCTCAAAGTAATCTTTCTTAAAATGCCGATTGTAATTTTTTAGCTTCGCAGATATTGCTAGGTCAGGAGTAGGCCTGCTCTGCGAAATTATTTGAGCTTTCTCTTGGTCAAATCAAAGCTCCGAACGAACGGTTTGCGAGAACGTCCAGCAGGCAGCACAATTCTCTTCCGAGCTCCAGGGCAGTCTGTGCTGTTGCGCATGCTCCTCAACTACGTCCAGTTGGGGACTTGTTTTTTCGACCGAGTCCCCTTCCATTACAAAAGAAAACCACAATGGACGCAGGAAAATAACTTTGACTAGTGAATTTGTTGTTTCCTGAAGCTCACATAGAAACCTGTACACTAGGTACGGAAACAAAAATTTATCCGTTGGTTTAAAAAATGCATGAAATAATCAAATAAGCTTTCGAGCGAACGCCAAGGATCTAACAAAGCTATATGAGATCTGGGGAACAGGTTCTTAAGAGCTAGTCCCTCGGACAAGTCCATTTAAGACGTCGCACGCAGGGGAGAAAGGGAGGGAGGGGCAGTAAAAGAAGTAGCGCTTTCTAATAAACTTGTTTTTCTGCTCACGTTTTTTCTTAATAAATTATTCTGCAAAGTAATTTTTTTGAAGGGGCAAACATTTAAGGGACCAGCCTAGTCCCTCTGGTACATGGGCGGCACGCCACACGTATTTTATTTCCAAACTAACTTTTTTCAAAGAATATTAAGAAACTATTGCAGAGTAGTAACATTTGTAAACTCACTAAAACCCAATTCCATTACAATTGCCATCCGTAGTACACTGTAGAACGAGCTGTTCTCGTGAACGATATATATAGTATTTGAAGCTAATTTTTTTATCCGTATCCGAAAGAACAACATCGGAAAAAAACCTATTTCAACAGAACTTAATCAGTTCTTTATATTGGTACAAACGAAAAGATGATTCAAGGTGACAAATGTTAGATACATCGCGTTGAAAACAGGTTATTTTTCATGTGAAGGATTTTGATGGTCAATTGGAATAACAATATTTTTCACAATCAATCAATGTATCCAAACTGCAACAGTAACTCACCAAAAACAAATATTTTGACAATAGCTTTACAAAGTACGATCTTTTGAATTACTTCGTTCAGAATTTATGACATCCTAAAATAATGAAAAAAATTTCCCCACAAAAATTCGCCAAGAGTTTGCATAACCCTACTGAAAACTAATAAGCTCAAATTCACAAATACTACAGCATATTAACAGCCAAAAGTACTTTAAGCTCCAAGAATTTCATACTTCCAGCGTGATAAAATTTTCTGCAACCTTGGTTTAAATACGACAATTCGTTTCACATAGCTGATCCGCCATTTGGAAGCACTTTTTGGGAGACTCTTAGATCAGCAGCATTTGAATCTCTGAAGCTGAAAATGTTCATAGGTTAGTTTCAAAGACATGTGTGCATCCCTGTGAAATGTCAACCAAATCGGAGATGGTCGGGTGGAGACCATTATGACAATTGACATCGAAACAGACACATTGTACATGAAAATACATGAAAAACGTAAACGCATAGAAACAAACACATTGATTGTGTTTGCACTGAAAAGTTGACTATTTCGTGGACAAATTTCTTAAATAGACTAAATTTAGTAATAATCTGACAGTTGGTTTATTCTCCACAACAAATAGTTATATTATTAATAAACTGCTTGACATTGAAAATGCAACACCAAGAAAGACTGTTCAGAAATTTATGCAAATTTTAGAGTAGACGTACATCTCTGAGTTATGTAAATGATGTGAAATGCACAGCTCTCCGACGCACGTAAAGTAAGATATAAGGGACGGAACTTGCAGAATGGGCAATATTCGTGTCGTTATTTCTGACTGGAGAATTATCGAGGAAATTTTGTTTTTGTCTTGGAGGATACGTGTAACACGAGAGAATGGCAGGTCGCCGTCAACGAAGGCACTTCCAGCAGATAGACGATTTTACGAGGGGTAGGGTGATCGGGGTGAGAAGGGGAGGTTGGTCCGTACGTTTAATCGTAGCTGATACCCACATGGATGCGAGCACGGTGCATCGGCTGTGCCGAAGATGGTTGGAACTACGAAATGTGGCAAGATTGAGGGGTGCAGGGGTAGCCAGAGTGACGTCAGAAGGCGTGTATCGACGCATCTACCGACAACCTGCAGCAGATCCATAGTCACTTGTTCCTGGATTCTGCAGCAGGTGCAAGATACCCTGAATGTTTCCGTGTCACCCAGAACCATTTCTCGTCGTTTGGTCGCACGTGGTCTGCAATCACGGCGTCCGCTAAGACTGCCATTAACCCCACAATATACACAGCAACGTTTAGTATGGTGCCGGACTAGAGCGACGTGGATGACAGAATGTAGTCATCTCAGATGGCGAAATGTTGTGTTCTCAGATGAATCCGGAGTGTACCACTGTTTATCCAGTGGTAGTCGCCGCATACGTGTGTGGCGTCGACGTGGAGACAGATCTAATTCGGCAGTATTTGTAGAACGTCCCACCGCACGACAACGTGGCATAATGGTTTGGGGCGCAATTGCGTACAATTCCATATTACCACTAGTTCGTATTCAGGGCACTATCACGGCCCAACGATACTTGGATAATCTAATGGCTGGTGGCAATCCCTTACCTTCAAGGGCTACCTAATGCAATTTTTCAGCAGGATAACGCCCGCACTACCACCATGCTCTCCAAGGAACATAGATGCTTCCCTGGCCACCATACTCTCCTGACCTGTCACCAATCGAACATGTGTGGGATGTGATTGGACGCCGTTTGCAGTCTATGTCCCTGCCTCGTTCAGAAGACGAACTGTGGCAAAAGGTTGCAAGGGAATGGAGAGCCATCCTTCTGGACACCATCCGCACCCTTATTGACTCTATGCCTAGACGTGTTTCTTCGTGTATCGCTGTCCGCGGTGGTCCTACATTCTACTGAACCGACGCCATTCTCGCTTTGTATTCTGCCTATCATTTTGAAATTAAGACCATTTTTATTATTCCTTGCTGTCTCTGTCTTTTTTTCCTAATTTCATCACTTTCTGACCACTCCTTCTCGGTGTTGCATTTCCAATGTCGAGCAGTGTATTAATAAACATGCAGCGTAAATAATAAAGTAAAATTCAGTATGATTAAATATTGCATTAATAGTTTAAATAATTCTGCGTTTTATTTATTTATTTATTTATTTATTTATTTATTTATTTTTTGGAACTACCGAAACATCATATATGCCTTGTACATTTAATATATTTCACTTAAAACAGAACAAACGCAAAATTAATTGAAGAAGACAGCATCTGAATGGTTTGAAGGTTATTTTTTTTAATTGCACTAAAAGTCAAAGAAGAGTCCTAACATTAATGTTCAAACAAGCATTTTATGCATGCGTGCACAAATTATTTCGAGAATATTTATTCAAAGTGCATTGAAACGTATTTTAATGCTCATACTTTCCTTTTGAAAGACATTTTCTTTCAAATTAAATAGAAATCACATAATTGGGTTAACGATATAAAAATAAATATTTGTTTTCTCAATAAAAAAGCACGATATTTCTAAAGGTGAAATTTAAAAAAAAGTCAGCGCTAGCATGTTTCTGAATTTTTAAAACATGACGACGCTTTGTTTTATACTTCTACTCTAAAATTCATTATAAATTCGAAAAGCAGAGAAATGTTTTATCACTTTGGTTTTTAATGTTTAATAAGATACGCAGCGGAAACAATTTATTGCTATCAAATTGTATTTGGTATTTGAATCTTCTGACTTTCAAATTGACCAACCTGCAATAAACTAGCTTGATCAAAATTTACTAAAAACTAACTTCAAATACCACACCTAAAATAGGCTAATCCAAATAGGAAAATATGTCATGCGCCAATAATGTTTCCTATATTATTCGAAACAAATTTTATGAGTTTTAAAGAAATGCCCCAGAAACCCCATTGTAAGTTTAGCCAAAATGTTTCGTTTAATAAAAAAATATAAGTTATCTAGCACTGATCTAAATTGCGTCTTTGCTTTTTTTTCTCTAAAGAGAAGCAGTCAAGTAGACATAAAATTAATGTTTAAAAGATAAGAAATGTGATTTTATCAATTTTATAACAAGACGTTTTTGAAAATGTATTACAAGTAAAAATGTTGCATTGCACGGTGTCAATCGGGGTAGAAAGAAACATAATTTTAATATTTCAACTTTAGATTCCCCCTCCCCTTCCCAAATCCTTTCCTTTTTTTTTGTTTATTGGATGAACAAAGATACAAATCCTGTCGCATTGTGTTCGCGACTGCAGTCTCTAAAAATTGGGTAGGTACGAAAAAGTTGTACAAGTAAGAATATTACATTAAACTAGAGGACCCGACAGACGTTGTTCTGTTCAAACTTGGTAAATTGAAAAGTTAAAAAATTTCAATGAACCATCAAGTGTTTGAGCCGTTTTGTTGAAAAAAATAAGTAAAAAGAAAAAATTTTACGCTGCTTGGTGTCAGAATGCGTATATTTATTACAACTTGATTTATCTAATACCCACTGAGCAGTTGTTTTATTAACTATTTTTTCTCCCGTACTTGATGGTTTGTTCCTTCAGCCCTACTCAAAAGATAAAACGCGTCCTCAGATTTTAAGTGTAAAAAACTGACTACTCATCTAGAACAAACGGGAAATCCCGCTGCAACACTCCCCATTTGAAAAAGCATAAAACAATGGAAAGGATATCGTTTTAAAAAAATGATAAAGGTAAAAACAGTTCTCTCCAAAAAGCAAAATCATACTATTCCCTCCCTCCCCCCTCCCGATGTAAAATAAACACATTCTTCAACTAAAATGACTAAAAAAACGAAACGCAATTCTTAGCAATTTGAAATATATCGCTAAATAAGCAAAAAATACAATAAATTACATTAACAGTAGCTTTAAAATGTAAACAAATGATCACGCAACACCATTGTTTATAGCCAAAGTCGCCAAACCACCACGTTACTGTATTCCAGCCGATCAGTGAGCGAAACCAACTTCGACCGATTAGCAATCCGATCTTTTGAACGAAAGCTTTTAAAATTTCATATATTGCCTAATTTGTTCTTTCCACCAAAGATAAAGATCTTCCACTGCACTGATCTTTTGTGTACAGAACTACCCTGTTGTAATTTATCTGGACGAAAATAAAATTTGTTTCGTCTTCAAATTCCATCGTCTTTTCTTTTCGTAATGTACTGATTAGTTTGATAATCTTTAAAGTATTCTTGTCATTGGTGCCTAAACTCGGATGGATTTGAGCCGAGAAACAAATGTTGCTAGGTGCGGTACTTTTTGTTCATTTGGCTAGGAAGACCTAAAGCACCGATCCGGTCACATGGTTCAACTACGACGACAGAACACACGTTTTGCGTGAGCATTCCAGTACTTTACTTAAAATGTATCTCGGGACCTAAAAACGTTGCTTTCAAGAGAAATGAAGGCTTCAATCGCTCCCTCTAGGTTTTATTTATTCTCAATATTGACATATCACAGTAGGACATTTCATTGCAAAAAACTGAGCTGGCTTTCTTATTGTCCTTTGGCAACGGGTTAAATATTTATTTCCGTTCTCGCTCAATAATAGATTAAAATAAATATTAATCATTTGGGAGATATAACCATCCAATGTTTAAATTAATTAATTAACAAAAACGTTTCCGATTCGATCCATCGCGCTTCGAAACCATGCTTGCCACAACTTAATTACACACAAAAAATTTGATCAAAATCGGTCCAGCCGTTTAAAAGCCTTATGGTGACTAACGTCCGCACAGAAGATTTTTATAGATTAAGATAGGGTCAATTGCTGCAAAAAGAAACAGAATTTGGATGTTTAACTTTAGATCCTTACCTTTCATACGGATGGACAAATATATAAATCTTTGTGCAATGTGTTCACAACTACAGTCGCTGAGAGTAGGTGCTATGAAAATGTTGAACAAGTAAGGATGTTACATCGTATAGGGTCAATTTGCCTAAACAGAGACAAAACTGCGATGTTTCAATTTTGAATTCTTCCCTTTCATATGGATGAACAAAGATGTAAAACTTCGTGCATAGTGTTCGCGACTACAATCTCTGAAAGTAACTAGGTATAAAATAGTGTACATGTAAAGATGTTTCCTTTTATAGGGTCAAATGGGATAGAAATTAAAAAAAAATGTTTCTTCAGACTTTTTTTTTTTTCTTTTGGATGAACAAATATATAAACTTGTATGCATTGTGATCACGACTACAGTCTCTGAGAGTAGCTAGGTATTAAAAAACGTTGACTCTATGAATATTGTTTAGTGAATAAATAATGTTTTCTTTTGTCACAGTGAGTTTCCTTTTTACTCATAGAGTAGGGGGCAAAAGAAATTACCCATTATTATCCCAATGAACAATCACAATATTTACAATCAGTTTAGATGCTTAAGAATATGTGCACCAACAGTACTCAATCTGTGACCCGCAGGCGCCATGCGATTCTGCCACATCTCTCAAATAAAATCTGTAATTATTTGGAAATAAAAATAGGCAAAAGCAAAATATGCGATGAATTTACGTAAAATAAACACAAATGTGTAACTTCATCAAAATTTAAACTTCCAAAAAACATGTTAAGAATAAAGATTTTACCTGCTTCCATTTTTCCCTGAGTACAAAATATACGGAGTAAATGGGAACATCTAAACTCCATATCAAAAATAGCAGGGAAGATGAAATTCATGAATAAATGTTTTAAATAACCTTCAGCATGGTAAATGATAATATAAAACAAGTTAAAACCAGTTAGTTTGCTTTTTCAGCGACTGCTGGAGGGGAAAATGCAATATTTATAACTCTGAAAAGAACATTTTTCAGTGTTGTCTTCAAACAATGATAACACCTGCGCAGTTGATTGGAAATGCACAGAACTCTCAAAATATCTTCCATATGCTACTAGTCTTTCCTCACGAGTAGTTCAATTTCAAAAATTACCAAAAGTGGGTTATTACACACATAGGGTTTATTTCCCTTTACCTCATATTTCCTTTTACCCCAACAGACCCTAGTTTATTTTAGGAAAAGCTTAAAATATATTCTGCTCTGTGGTTTGGACAGCAACCTATACTACTAACGCATGTGCGCTTCTGTCTCTGCCTGTGCCTATGTGCCTGTCTGTGTGTCTGTAACCCTATCTTCGTCAGGCTGGCAATGTCTACCAGCTCAATACTCGTACGTTGGATATTAGACATCTAAGAAAGGACATTCAGCTCTGTCACACTCTTCTATACTTTAAGGAGCTGGATATAAAAGGTTGGACGTCTAGTCCTGAGAATTTCCAGTGGACATCATCAATCAAAAGCATTAAAATCATCTGGCGTTGAGCCTCCGCTGGAGGCGAACTGTGGGTGGCAAGCAAAACAAGAACAGGGTGGATCCCCGTAGTCTCAAATTAATTTATAATTAGTTAGAATGCTACTGATTTAGTATAAAATCCTGTTTAATAGAGACCAGAAACAGCTAAAAGGAAAAGAACAACTCAATGCTGGATCATATTTCTAATGGTATCGAAAAAAAATAAAAACATGTTCAAGAAAACGCTTTTTAGGATATTAAAATAATATATTTGCTCGAACTTAGAGGTTCCAGAGTAAGTTGTTTTCTCAATATGGAAAGATGAACATAAAATTCATTATCATGCATGGTTCCTTTAGTTTGATATACATTTTATCATGGATAGAATGCAACACAAAAAATTCACCTAAAACAGTAATGAGAACATACCGACTTATTATGCATTTTCTAATGGGACTTCGGTGAAATATTTGTGGATCACGTAGAAGTTTATTTAAAAAACAAACAAAGAAAACTTTCATCATTTTTAAATTCAAAAAAGTGACTATTTTCGTACTTATAAATAGCTATTTAGTTGCGAACACCTATGGAAAATTGACAATATTATAAAAACTTACACGATAGTTTCGTTTGATTCCTTTTAACTCAGTTATGCCAGCTTTCATAGAACATATAATTAAGCGAAATGTTTGAAGAACAAGCATCAAACAAGCTTTTAAAAAAAAGCTTATTTTTATTAACATTCGAGAGGCGTAAACTTGTTTATGACGCAAAAGAGACGTTTCTTTTAAAAATATGAAAGAAGGTATTTGAAAGTTTAATTTAAATTCAAAGGATACATATATCATTCGCAATGGGTAAAAAGAAATGCTTCGAAGATCGGAAAAGGTTTGCTTTTTTTCTGCAGCTGCTGTTTAAGTGAAAGCAAAAGAAAAATCTCGAATCCAAAATCACTGACTTCGTGACTAGAAACAATTTATCTAAAAGGCGAGTTTGGAATACAAATTTTCTATTGAAACAAAATGTCTACTTTCTTTACAATGACGAAAAAAAAATGAAAGCTGTTTAACATCAAAAACTTTTCTATGAATATGGAAATCATTTACTAAAAAGAGCTTGAAAAATGAGAGACGTAATTATATAAAAAAATGTTTCGCAGTATTGATAGTAAAAATATTGCTTATATTTTTAAAGTTTCTTTATGTTTTAAAAAGTATGTATAGTTATAAGAACTTAGGAACTAAGCAGATATTTTTAGATGTAAATAACTATTCGAGTAGATGAAAACATTTCGTGGGATAAATACTATAACTTAGTATCTACAGTTCAGTTTTCACTTAACAAATTAATATATATTTTTTAAATCTTTAATGAAGACATGATTATTTAAGTATTTTTAACTAATATTTCTAAACTTTATTTAAGTAGAAAAAATTATGTCCTTCTTTGAACAAAATTTTTCACCAAAGTGAAAAAGGCAATTTTACCATATTTATAGTTACCTTACTGTAGTACTTATTCCACCTTTGTTTTCTCTATCTAGAAAGGTCCGAAACCGGGCGTATCATTTTTAGAATACTTTTTCTGTCTAAGTAAGAGAAAGAAAAAAAGCATAATAGAAGGCTTAATGCATCCCAAAGTGTGGCAAAAATCGAAAACTAAAGGTCGAAATCAAAGGAAATAATCAAATAAATGTTTAAGTAACAAAAAGTGTAAAGGGTTGTCTTTAGCTTTTGGAAAAGGGCGACTGCTGGTCTGTCTGTCTCTTGTGTGGCTTGTCTGTCCTCTCCCCGATAATAACTTTTGAGTGAATAGTTCAATTATAACAGACTTTTTTTTTGTTCTAGAAATCTTAGCAAACACACCTCATTTCCACATTTCACTTTTTGATTTAAACAGTATTTAGTTCAATTTTGAACAGTTCAAAAAGACATCGATCCGGCACTTAAACAGATTTGCTACAAACAAACTTTGTTCGAAATAGCTTTGACGAAAAACATATTTTTTTTTCTTCCCCATTTCGAATCTCCGAATACCAAAGCATCTACTTCCGTAACTGATAATATAAATTTCCATTGAAAGGATACTCATGTATACACACAATCAGTTATGCATATGTTCTTCTCATTTTTTTAAAGTCACTCCATTTTAGGACACATAGGAGCAAATTCATTTGCTACGAAATTATTTTCTATCTACTCCCTTTACATGTGCTATAGAAGTAACTGTCTGATGCACCGAAAGATTTTCAATAAATTTTCCGAAAATGTTTACACTTAAGTAGCATATTTTGATAAAATTCATATCATGCTGAAATTCATGTGCTTTTGGAAATACATATATCCTTACATGTTACGGGTAAAATGCTTTTTTTTTCTTTTTTTAAGTATGGGTTCAAAGGAGAAGCATTAAAAATGTGCTCATCTTAAAGAAAAATTTACCCAGCAGGAGAATATTTTTATAGTAGTTTGCATAAACATGGCCGAAGCGACTCCCTGGAGCACTAAGATGTTTTTGCGAGTCTTTTCCTTTCTCAAAACTAAAAATAAAAACCGCTGCCACTTCTAAATTACATTTCAGTTTTGAAGCCTTTTGTCTCTTTACAGCATGTAACGCGACGCTCTTATGGGGAAATAGTGGTTTCAGCCTGGTAATAAAAGAAAGACTGTGGGGAATATGGTATAGAAGCTTTTTTGAAGAAAAAAAAAAACAGCAATGCGTCTTTTTTCACCTGTATTAAATATATAACATTTCCCCTCTTTGTAGGATTTTTTTTTGAAAAAGAATACATTATTGATTTCCTAGATAGGTATTATGTCATTTACCTTTGAAGGTTTTTTATTCACTATTTTTTAATAATCTCGATGATGCGATTTAAACCTTTTTTTTTTTTTTTTTTGTTATGTTTGTATGCTCTTTTGTTTTATGGTTTTATGCTCTTTTATGTTTGTCAATATAGGAGAAATTGTATTAATGTACTCGTAATATGCAATAATCAAACTTAATTATGCAATAGTACAGTCATTTTGTATTTTTATGCCTAAAATTAAACAAATATAGAAAAATCAAAATGTAAAATGTGTATTCTCCCATAGACTAAGTAAAACAAATCACGAAAAACGATCATTTTGTCCCGCACGTGACGCTTCATACTTTTATTCAAAAAATAATGATTTAAAAGAATATGAAACAAACTTGTGTTGCTTAAGAAATTACAAACGTATGTGTGACTTCTTGAGCAAAAAACTTCGTCATTTCCATTGAAAATTATTTCTTTTTTATGAAATACTAGCAGTACCCGCACGGCGATGTCCGTGCTAAGAAGTTAAAAAAAGTTCGTTGAGGAAAAAAAAATTCGCACCCTTTCTGATGTGAAATAATTATTTTTCTCCAACTTAAATGCGCACACACCTTTTCAAAAGACCTATTAAAGTCTCTATGGAATTTAAAACTATTATCCAAAACACATAAAAAGATTAACAGTAGCTTTAAAACTCAAAATAATCCTTCAACTACAAAGTTCATCACTTAACGCGCCAAGCAACCGCGCTCCCGTGGCGAGTGAAGCAGTTTTTCCCCTGCAATTTAAAGTGTATCGCCAAATAAACGATGCTATAATAAAAAAAGTTATAAAGAACAATCGCAATTGAATAATACGAAAAATCAAATTATTTACTTATAAAAGTAACTATTTTCAACTATAAGAATAAAAACAAACGTTGAAGAAATAAGGAAAACAAAACCCAATAGAAAAATCCTACAAGATCAAATTATGTAACTGAACATCGAAAAAAAAACGCATTCAAAAATCTGTTTTATAAAAATTTTGGTCAATCTGATTTTTTAAAAAATAGCCTATAGCCTTTCTTAATAAATAGACTATTCAACACAAAAAGGATTTTTCACTTCGGACCAGTAGTTTCTGAGATTAGCGCGCTTTCAGGTCGAGCCATCGTGGTTACGTATATTCTACGTTCCAAACATTTTATATTATAACTAGCAAAAATACCCGAAGTTTCCTGGGTCAGTAATAATTATAAGAAACAATCGTTACTTGATTTGCAAAATATGAAATTAATTTTCACATGTTTAAAAAAAATTATCTGTTAATACTTTTTTTTAACATGGAGTCTAAAACCTTCTCATTATGATGGCTATTGAAGTACGAAGTGTTTAAAAAATGTAGCCGTCCGTAATCCCCTTATACTTGCTTTAGTTATTTTGGGGAATTTCAATCATTGTGGGCTCTTTGTGCGATTTTACCAAATTTGCGGGAATCGTTTTGGGATACCTTCGATAATGCTCACATTTATTTCCTTACTTTGTAAAACAATATCTTATTAATTTTTGTTACAGAGATATTGTCGCCAGATGCTGAGATACTTTTGGTCACCATAAAATGGCACTAAACAGTTTCATCCGAAATGTTTTCCAAAACAAGTAGTAAAATTTGGTGATTGCTTGAAATTGTGCAAAAAGAAAAATTAATGGAAATTTTCGTGCTGTTTATGGATTTGCCTAGTTTAGTTGCTTGATTATTTTACACAGTATATAAGTTTTTTTTAAGATTCTTTAAATGGCGATATTTTGTTTACATGGTGAAAGCTGAGAAACATTATTACGTAGTCTTTGGCTTCAATAGCAGCGACAGTTGAAAAAACTGCCAAATGCATCAGCTACTGAAATCTTTCTGCAAACATTTTGGCGATCTTTCTGCTGGTTGATTGGATAATGAGTAAGTGTCCGATCAGCATGAATAATAATAAAAAAAATCATCAATTACATTAATGTTCCGTTTAAATGGAAAATGATCAGCCGAATCCAGTTATTATTAGCCGTCTTGTGGAAAAACGTTATTTCAAGATTTTACTTGAGAAAAGCCTCGGACAGTCAGACGAAACGCAAAAATATTCAACAATACAACAATTCTAGCTATTAACTGGGAGTTGAAATGATACACTAAATAATGAATTGGGTTGATGAAAGTCGTCACACATGGAACAATAAAGCTCATAACTCGTTTCTTATACAACTTAGAACATTCTAACAGATGCATCTTCCGCAGAAAAATTAGCTCTTTCGATGGACACATAATTTAAATATGTGCAAGTATTTTTTCAGACCCATACTGGGGCATTTATGCAAAAATTGAGACATAAATTTGAATAAAAAAGGAACTTTCAATCGGGTTTTTTTTCGAACTGGTCTATAAACCTTCCGCAGTACCAAAAAGAACAAAAGGTGAAAGTTTCAGCCAAATCTGCCAGGTAGTTTCTGAAATCTTAGGGAACACACCCACAAGCCCACAAAATTACCAACATTCATTTATATATGTATAGATATAAATTTTCCCATTTTCATATCATAATTTATTACTGATCCACTCCTATTAGTCATAGCATTATGTTACATAGCCTATAAGCCTTCCTCAATGAATGGACTATTCAACACAAAAAGAATTTTTTTATTCGAACCAGTAGTTCCTGAGATTAGCGCGTTCAGCTTTATATTACTAGTATAGATAAGTATACTCTACAGCTTTATATTACTAGTATAGATAGGAACCGTCACATGCGATACAAAATGACTGTTCTCATTGGAATGACCGTATACACATTTTTTTCAACAGTTTAAATTGGTATTTCTCAACAAATGAGATATGTTTCCGAAACGTTGGAGCCTTAGCTTTTAAAATCTATAAGTTGATTCATCATTGTTATATTACTAGAGCAAAAATATTATGTAATGCATACAGCAAACAACAAGAGGTTGACTTTGAGTGTCCTGCACGTGACGCATGCAAATAAATTAAATTTTAAGTAACGAAGTTATTTAATAAAACTAATACTGTGGTAGGAGTATCTTTGTATTAAATTTAAAGATTAAAAAATGTGCATCATGTTTAATTGAAATATTAAGAACGATAACAAAATGTTGGTATAATTATCGATTCGGATTGTCCCGCACGGGACGGTGCATTGGCCCTTTAGTGGTTAAATTACAATTTCGGCAGTTTTTTTTTTTTTTTTTTTTTTGTCAATAAAGATGCTTTTTTCCCGAAATTATAACATTAAATTCTCACATCAAAGACACAGTGCTTAACTCGTGTAGCAAATGAAGCAAGTTAAAACGAAAATTCGACCATTACATAGATATTCATTATTCTAGGTCCACAAGGTAGCAGTCCAAGCCCAAGATCAAGTGTAAAATTACAGATGAGGGGAGATAAATGGGAAAAGCAAATATCGTGTGATCGAATTCCTTAATTAGTGTGCCCAGGAATTTATCGACGTTCTTACGGTCAATAATTCTGAGAATGTCACCTTGTTAAGGAGGCAGGACGTGATGATTTTTACCTTTCATCCAATCATCACATTCTTCTGCGGCCGTTATTAGAAGTTCGTTATGTTTTTGGGATTCCGTAGCAAATGTATATGTGCGAGCGTGTGTGTTTTTGTGTGTGTGTGTGTGTGTGTGTGTGTGTGTGTGTGTGTGTGTGTGTGTGTGTGCAGTTAATACTATCAAGCATGTGTATAGCAGTTTTAAAAATTTACACAGATGACAGGAATAAAAATAATGTTCATTTTTTCTTTTGTTTTTATGTATTTTTTTCACATACACAAAAGATTTCAGAAATTGAATTATGAAAAAAAGACGAATATAATGTTTGCTTCTTATTGCAACTAAACTGCAGTTATAATTTAATGGATTGCAATTCGTTTTGTACATTTTATTGAATGGCGAAATTAGTGACGAGAATACCAAAAAAAATTGCTTAAAAAAGGTTATAGGAACACATGCTTCATATAGTTGACTGGAATTACAATACATGTGACTGACTTTTAGCCCAGTCAATGAAGGTAAAAAAATAGGCTTTGTCGCAACTAATTTAGGGAAAGCTGAATTTTTGCAGGATGTTAGCAAATAAAGTATACACTAAAAAAATACAAAGTTCCGACCCCCACCCCTCTTGCTTCCCCCCCCCCCTGCGAAACATTGAAAGAGCAGTACTATGATTATACGCTTTTCGTGTCGCAACTAATTAGGGGAAAGCAGAATTTTAGCAGGATGTTAGTATATAAAGTAAACACTAAAAAAACACAAATTTCCGACCCCCCACCTCTTGCCCCCCCTCCCCCCACCTGCTCCGAAACACTGCAAGAGCAGTACTATGATTATACTCTTTTCGTGTCGCAACTAATTAACAGAAAGCTGAATTTTGGCAGGACGTTAGTAAATAAAGAAAACACTAAAAAAAACAAAGTCCCGACCCCTACCTCTCTTGCTTTCCTCCCCACCCTCTCCGAAACACTTAGACCATCAAAAGCAGTACTATGATTATACGCTTTTCTTTTCACAACTAATTAAGATAAAGCTGAATTTTTGCACGATGTTAGTACATAAAATGTACACTAAAACCTTGACAGTCTCGAGCCCGACCTCTCTCGCTGCTCCCCCCCCCCCCTCCCTCCGAAACATTGCACACTGATTAGTTCAGTACTATGATTATACGCGTACAGCTTGAAAATTTATGATGTTACCGGAATGTTCCTTTTTTTATTTCACTCCTAACAATATTATTAACCAGTGGTGCCCAACCTACGGCCCAGGTGCTGTATCCGACCCGCGAAGCTGATCCGTGTGATAAGTTGTTTTGTGAAATGTTACAACTCGAAGAGCACGATTAATGACAATGTTACAAATTGTTAGCCAAATATTTAGAAATTGGTTTCTGAAAACATTGTTGGGGAGCACAGTTATTCACAAATTCTAAAACATACACTTTTTATGTAGATAGCTCAGTTTCACCAACTTAATCATATGCAGAAAACTCACAACAAAACCAAAAAGTAACTTCAATAAATTAATAGCTTTTTATCATTACGTCTTGGAAAGAAATGTTTCAACAAAATTTATAGATAATAATGTGATAATAATCATTTTCTTCAAATGGATCAACAATGTAATGACGTTCACTTAAAGTTTTTACTACCATAATGTAATTATTTGTTACAAAAGTTTATAATTCGTTTGTGTCGGCGATAGTGTACAAAATAATGTTAATGCTTGGTTAACTATTTAAGCTTGACATAAATCAGGAACAGTTTATTTGAACTGAGATTTTCTCGCAGCGAATATTTTTAACGTTTAATATTTCTTTTGGTTATTATTTTTAAGTCATATATAAGGGGCCATCTTCTAATATTTCGTTGGTTTGGTCCGAAATATTGTTACAGTGCATTCCACTACAGTGTCCACACATAGACGTGCAATCGAACCTGGCTTTACGACAGATACAGTTTGAAACGCATAATGTTTTCAATTGCAAGATATTAATCGGAGAATTTCACTTGAAGCAGAGGTAATCTTCATGAACATAGGAATAAGTCTGTTGCATGAAGTGTAATGCCAACCCCACTCTTCTGGGGGAGATTTAAAACCTAACCAAATTTGAATCTGGTGTTGACCCTAAAAACTCTGTTGGAAACTTTTAAAAGATGTTGACGAGTGACGTCTGAAGTTGATGGAAGTTTTGATAACTCAAAAGTGGACTTTAGGGACATTTTTGCGATTACTTGCTTTTCACAAACTTTTATTCAAACTTGGTTAGGTTTTAAGTTTCCAGCAGAAGAACGGGTTTGGAAATACATTTCAAGCAACAGACTGATTCCTAAGATCTTGACAATTAACTCTGCTATTAGTGAAATTCTCCTACTCATATCTTGAAACTGTAGAACATTGTGTTACAAACTGTAGCTGTCGTAAAACTGAATTCGATTGTACGTCTATGTGTGAATACTGTAGTGGAATGCATTGTAATAATATTTCAGACCAAGCCAACAAACTGTTAGATGACCCCTTATAAAAAAAATTGTAGTTGTTGAATGCAACCTGTTTTTCAGAAACCAGTTGCAACCTAGTCCTCGAGTTGTAACATTACGCAAAACAACGGTTCACACTGATCAGTTTCATGGGCCGGATGTGGCTCGTGGGCAGTAGGTTGGGCACCAATATATAGGTTGAGTTTATAATATTGTAAGAAGTGAGATAAAAGGAATACTCCAGTATCATCATTGGTTTTCGAGCTGTAAGCGTATAATCATAATACTGCTCTTGCAATGTTTCGGACGGAGCGGGGGGGGGGGAGAAGCAATAGGGGTAGGGACTTTGTGTTTTTTCTAGTGTATACTTTGTATACTAACATCTTGAAAAAAAAAATAAACAGCTTTCCCCAATTTAGTTGGGACACGAAAAGCGTATAATCATAGTATTGCTCTTGCAATGCTTCGGAAGAGGTGGGGAAGGGGGGGGGGAGAAAGAGGGGGGGGACTTTGTCTTATTTTAATGTATACTTTCTGTACTAACATCTTGAAAAACATCCACTTTCCCCAAATTAGTTGCGACACGAAAAGCGCATAATCATAGTACTGCTCTTGCAATGTTTCGGGGGGGGGGTGGAGGAAAGCAAGAGGGGTGGAGATCGGGACTTTGTACTTTTTTAAAGAATACATTAGGCACTAACATCCTGCCAAAATTCATCTTTCCCTTAATTAGTTAGGACACGAAAAGCGTGCAATCATAGTACTGTTCTTACAGTGTTTCGTAGGGGATGAGGGTGGGGGAGAGGGGTAGAAAGAGTGGTGGGGCTCGGGACTTTGTATTTTTTAAAGAATACATTGCGTACTAACATCCTGTCAAAATTCAGCTTTCTCTTAATTAGTTGCGACACGAAAAGCGTACAATCATAGTACTGTTCTTGCAGTGTTTCGGAGGGGGGAGGGGGAGAAAGAGTGGTGGGGGTTGCCACTTTGTACTTTTTTAAAGAATACATTATGTACTAACATCCTGCCAAAATTCAGCTTTCTCTTAAGTAGTTGCAACACGAAAAGAGTATAATCATAGTACTGTTCCGACAATGTTTCGGAGGGGGTGGGGGAAAAAGCAAGAGGGGTGCGGGTCGGAACTTTGTATTTTTTTAGCGTATACTTTATGTACTAACAACCTGCAAAAATTTAGCTTTCCCTAAATTAGTTGCGACACGAAACCTTCATTGACTGGGCTATTTTCTTAAAAGCCTAACAAACTACTAAAAGTTTGTATAGTTTGCTTTTGTTTGATTGTCATGCATTATTTCAAATTAGGCGAAGGAAACACCTTTGTAAAAAGTCCATTTTCTCTTTTATAGTGAAACATTTAATAAGCTTTATTTGATTTTTATTTATTGTCTATATTAACATAACTTCGGCTTCGTAGTTAAACAAGTGCCATAATTTAGAGATACTTAATACATTCAGTACTTTTTTTATGAGGAGACACGCAAACGCTGAGTTGAACTCTATTTATATATTTTGTTTAGTTAAGTACGTAGAAAACGCCAATGTTCTAGAAAGTAATAAATATATGAGGCAGTAAGAAGCAAAGGGATGTAAGTAGCAAAATTAAAAAGTTGGAGATGACCAGTACAAACGGTAGGTGCTCCTCTCCTCTGTCTTGGGGCATAATACTGTACTAGTAGACCTGATAATATTTTCTGATATACTGCATGATTTAAAAAACTTTTCAATGAAAACCTACCTAGGACCTTATCTTTAAACACGGTTTACTGAAAACATACTTACTTACATCCCTTTCCTTCTCACTGTCTCATATGCAGCATGCACCTTTTCTAAAAGGGGCTTAAAAGACTTCCCCTTCAGATTTTAATTTTGATTTTGATTGATAACGAGATAAAATACGTGTTTCAGTTAAAACATATTAGTAAAAAACGGCAGAGAAAAAATACAATGGCGGGAAATCAAGTAAGAGCTGATTATGTTGATCTTCAAACTGTTGGTTTCAATTGCATGTGCATTTATTTACTTATTTATTTAATTTTTGGAAAGTCAACTAGAACAAAAGTAACTTTTGTATCGGTTTAATTAAAACCGAAACAGAAAAAGTGTGAAAAAAAGAGTTTATTGTTCTTTCTAAATGTGGAAAGAGTAGCATTAAAAGAAAGAAGTAATTAATGTTAATAAAAAAAGTAAATTAGGAGAGTATTTAGATTAAAATAAATGATTTCCAGTTGTAAAATAAGACGTACGGGGAATTAGCAGTAAGAGACCGCACTACTCCTGTTTTAAGTTTAAAAAACTTCAGTTTTTCTATAGGCGCACGAAAAGAGATCTGTCTAAATTTTAAAGAAAAGCTGAACTGAAAGGTAGAATAGATTTCGCATAGTTTTTATACATCATATTTCGTTGGTATAACTAGCTGTCTATCCATTTTAACTGGCTTAAAAAAACAAAGTTTCAATTCGCACCGTTTTCTTTTTCTTTTATTCATCATTAACTTCTCATTAGGCTATTTGAGTGGTTTTTCCTTAATTGAAATGGGATAATCCCAATAGTGTCAACTCAATTTAATTGCAATTAAAGAAATGCTAATATATGAAACGCATTAGAAAAGTTTTTTACGTGTATTTTGTGCACATTCTGTAGTTATATAGTTTCTAATAAAGAAGAAAATATTCAATGTGTATAAAACCATATGTAACAACAAAGCAATCACAAATTCCATTTTGAGTAGTAAGAAATTTTTAGAAATTTCTTCTATGATTGTATACGTTCTCATACATTCATTGATACTAAATAATGTATTACTTCGATATATTCAGTAATTACCGCCCATTAGCCAGGGCTAAAGCAGAAAGACACCGCCAGCTCAGTCATTTTCAACCGAAGACTGCAGTTTCGTGCTTATTAGCACTCATCAGCCCGGCATAGGAAAGTGACTGAGCTGGAGATGGTTGAAAACCTCTTAAGGAAGCCAAGAGTGCCATACAAACTGGTAGCTAAAATAGAATTAGCACATACCAGACGAGTGACCGAAGCAATGGTTCGGTTCAACTCGAAGAATGATGGCAAGGCATGTTGCCAAAACTACCGTTTTGTATTACAGGGCAATGAGAAACCCTGAATGTATTGTTTTCATTTTGGGTAATTGTTCGTATTTTAAAACTTGCACTTCACTTTGCAATAATAGTTGATATTTGAGTTTCAAAAGAAAAATGATATTGTATTATTATTCAAATAGTCTAACAAAAGTTTCAGTCAAAGATAGTTGCATTTTATCGTGCTTGATAGATTAAAGTAACAAGAACTTGGATGTTGTTGAAAAGCGAAAGTTAACTTTCGTTCCAAAAGATATTTCACTCTAGCATGTTTTACAACTTTTTCCATAGATTAATATTTATTCATTATCAACGTTTGCAAGGATTTCTTTTCATTGTAAATAGGTTACTATAACTACTACTAAGCTTCATGAGCGTGCAAAGAAATTTTGGTGCCCGTCACAAATGATTTTCACGCCCCACACCCCATATTGTTTACCTCTACGTCTCTACATATATTTCGCAAAACTTGGGCCCCCTACAGGCTCGGGCCCGGGTGTCCCTTCTCTCCCCCCCCCCTCCTGTGCACACTCCTGCCTAGCTTACGCTAGATACCATTGAGTAAAAGTATTTGAAGAAAGCATATTTTAAGTAATATCAAGCAACTAATCAAACCTATGGTTACGTTTTTTTAGAAACTTTCAAACATTTGAAATCTGTGAGACAAGAACAGTTACGTAATCATTTGCAACATCGGTTGATTAAATGTTTACTTTTACTCGGTTAAAAATAAATGAAGAAATTAAACTGATTGAAGAGTATACACTATTCTACAGAAAAATGAGAAGTATTTTCATACAAACTGAAATAAATAATATTTTATAAGGCAGTTTAATACATCCCACTCTTATCTTTCAATTTGAAAAATAAGAACCCTTTTTTGGAAATGGAATTCAATGTCATCTTTTCTCTATCTGAAATTCGCAGGATTAAAAGGCCTTTACAGAAAGCTCGAGACGTAATCTTCTCCATATTTCTGTCTAAAGTCAAAATACTCGTCTTTAAATCCTTTTAAAAGGTTGGCATTAGTCTGGAAGAAGTGGAAATACAAGTAAATACCGTAAAGCGAAGCAACATTTGTTTCTGAAAGTGCATGTAGAGGTTCCGCGTGAAGAGTTCAAAAGAGTTCTAAGACTCCCTTGAAAATGTGTGGAATGTATTGATTGGTATTCTTTTTCTCAGCTTTGGGGCGCCCAAATGCTCGTTTTTTTATTTATTAAAAGAAATAATCGTTATAAAACATATATTTTTCCAGCTTTTTCAGTCTCAAAATTCTAATAATTGTCAAATATGTTTCGACAGAAATATCGAACACTTTTTAGTCAGCAAATCTATTATAAACCGATAATATTTTAACCGTTATCATATATTAATTTTTAAGCTGAAACCATTAGAAATATTGTTTTTTTTTAACATTTGTATGGTTTAAGATGTGAATTTTCTTGGCTCTTAATGAATGAGTTATTCAAAAACAGCGATTATCTTTCTCAAAGTATTATGAAAACTTATGCAAATATAAATATTTGAAAAGCTGTTACTCTTTCAACTATGATACTTCTTCACTCGACGGTACAAGAACTACCTATTACGGCTATTACATTCTGCTCCTCACATAGTAATAAGGGCATACTTACTTATAATCATGTTGGCTTGCTGAGAAATTGAAGAGGCATGATTTTTGACAACTTACTTTTGAAGCCAAATTTGGCGCCTTTGGAATCTTAAAGGTCATTATTTTCACGTGACCATCCATAGATTCAATAAAAACAAGAAGTCTGCTGAAAAAGCATGTTGCCGTGAACTACTTTCTAAAAATATTTTAAACTAATATGTGGCCAATTGATGGCGACCTTCTCCTATCTTGTTTATATTTGGATCCTTACCTCAAAAAGATTTTCCTCCGAAATACAGTATCCAAAGGGATAAATATGGCGCTAGCATGATTAAGTATTTTTTAACAGCACCTCAAAAGTTGACACAATGAGCGATATCATCGGTAATAACAGTTATGGTAACGTTAGCGGGGGTTTCCTAAACACGAAATTTCATTTTTGTTTTTTGTTTTTTTTTTTCGAGTTTTACACTGACTGTTTGATTGAACCCATAATGTGCACCAACAACCTTGTTTTTACCACTTTTCAGACGTTCTGCTACAACCTTAAGCTTTTTTTAAGCAACAAATTTAACCTTTTATGTATATATTTTTTTTTCTATTTTAAAAATTGGGTTTAAGTAGCGACGCGCTGGGGCTCCTTGGTCCAACTCAGCAAATCAATTAGAAAAAACTAAAACAGATGGTGATATCAAGAAGAAAAAATGATTTTGAAAGAAAACTCAAAACGTAAGTTCTAGTGAGCAAACTATTTATATAAATTACAAATTATTTATATAAATGTATATATAATCAACGTATAACGTATATATAAAAACGTATTTTTAGGCAAACATGATTTCTCAAATAGAAATATGATCAAACTATAGCTAAAACCAATTTAAATGTTCAATATTTACAAATTAGAACCAATGAAAGCTCCCCTCTTGAATGGCTTGGGTGGGTTTATTTTCTCTGATATTATTTAATGCCTGCTCTTCCTCGCAACTAAATAATACAGGATGCCCAGGCTTGTTTTGTGAACGATCTTTTAATTTTCTTTTTTAGGTTTGGTGTACTTAAGTCAAAATTGGATGAATGCCACTCTCTAAGACATTTCTCCGAAACTAATTGAATCTGGACACAAATGTAATTTTTCCTCTTAATGATCCGCATTATTTCCCACTTCAAGGGGTTATCTTTTACTTTAGGACCATTTTTATTCCTAGATCTGCAAATAAATGGTATAAATAGTAACTAACTTCTTTATTAAGAAGATTACAAACCTTACTTAACATATTTAGTGATGAAATGTGGTCTGGAGCTGCTTGAATGCTGAGTGAAAGTAGTGCCATGTTAAGGCAACCACTGCACTTTTACTAACTTATATTATAGTTACTGTTCTAACTATATAGATATAATTTTAAAACACTTATTTTATTAAGAAACATAATGCAAATATAAAACAGTCTTTACCTTGATGATATCAGATGTTTCCATGAACTTACATGAGAAAGTTTGCAGACACTAAAAACAACTTGTTTAGACAACTTGCAATCATAACCTCAATTAGAATAAGGCTGGAACAGCAGAAACTTTTTTTCATGCCCCAGCCTCTGAGTTTTATAGGACCGGGGCGGATTTTAAACAATTTTCTCATGGGTTTAAGTAGCCCCTGGCGTCCTGGAGGCTCAAGTAGCCTCCCTTTACGTTATCTATGTAATACCTGACGCTAAAGGTGCTGCGAGGGGATTGGGGGTCAATTAAACACAATCCTTGATTTTAACACATATTTTCAATCCTAAAACTGCAGTTTATATCCAAATAAGGACTGTTATGCCGAAACCCTCATCATCCAGACGGTAAATTCTGGCTGTGTTAGAACCTGACTTAGTTGAATATCGTCTATATCTTCCCAGAACTAAAAAGGCGCGCACGTACACAAGTGAATGCCTGCGTCCATTAGTAAATTTAACTATTATCTCGCTATATTTGTAAAAGTAGCACTTTACTCTAATTCTCAACAAATGTTTGTGAGACGTAACAATCGGAAACTATAACAATATCTAATTAAAACAAGGTTCAATCCAAAATTTCGAATTGGTGGGCAAATCCTATAAAATGGTTTTTGCTATACCAGGAGTACTACAAAAACTATTCGCATAAAACTTTTTTAAAAGTTAGTTCAACATACGGGTAAGATTTGTTTATTCCGCTGCAATGCACATTATAACTTGCTATCTAAAAAAAAATTACTAAATCAAATAGGAATAAAGCACTTAATCGGGCACGAACGTTACCAATCAATTTATGAAGCAATGAAACGAAATTGCATTTCAAATATTTACCTGCAAAAATAATTGATAAATTTAATAAGGATTTTATTTGTGAAATGTTTGAACACAATGTGGAAGGACATTATTGTCTTAGGTCTAGACCCCAGACGACATGACCCGCATGACTCTCCCCTTGTACTCGTCCCTGGCCCCGGGTTCTACCACGCCATTACAACCAAAATCGACTGTTTATACAGGCAGTGACAGTAAATATAGGGTGGTTTTATTTACAGTTATATCGAAAAACAATGAAAGGTTCATGTATCATATAATTCTCTATTTTTCCTTGAAAATAGCGCAAAGTATATGTTTTTTCTTCACATATAAAAAAGCTTTCGTTTTCTGGAAAAATATCTACCACGTTTGCCCAAGAGCTTTGCTAAAAGGTATAAAGGTTCTAACAAGCTTTTCGTGATACTGAAGCAAACATTTCTTTTCCTTTGAAAGTGTTTGTTCAAGAAATCGAAGTAATAAAAAACAAAAGAAACCATTAAACACCTCAGTAAACTTTTTAAGAGCAAAAATACAAGGGGAATTGATTGAAAAGAATTTTGGAGAAGGAGATAAATTTATACTTGATTTTGTATTTTCTGATTTTGTTGCACTTTTTTGACATTTAAAAAGTGATTCAAATTTTTCTGCTGTATATTTATTTTTTAAGCATTTACCCTAATGTTTTCGTAAATAAATTTTACTGATAGTTAATACATCTTCCAAAAGCAATACTTTCAATTCAAACAAGCATTTTTTTGAATCTGAAAAAGAATATAGTTATCGTGTTTATTTATTTTTTAAGGGGATGTGCAATAAAATTACTCCCCATTAAATTAAAACATGTACTTGTCGAAGATTATAAATAAAGACTAGCTAAAAATAACTAAAAATATGAATGTCATTTTAGTTTCCATTTCGTCTAAACATTTGAGTAATCAATCTCTATGGGTTTTTTGCTACATTCTTATACTATGACTCGTGTATTAAACATTTTGCTGTGAGTTATTTTATTTTATTTTTATTTTTTTGTCGGTGCTAAGGAATTGATTTTAAAAGGTTTGGAATTACATAATTTTAAATAAATCAGTTAATTATGTTGCATAATCATACACATGTAAGGATTAAATAAAATTATATTTTTGGGATTATTAAAATATATTTAACTTACAAATAAAAGAACAAAGAGACGATTTGTAAAAAAAGGCATCAGCATTAAATACGATATTTCGACTTCGCTTAACTTGAATTTCCGCTTATGTCGAAGTTTTTGGATGGTCCTAAACTTGTGTAAATGTTCTACAGTGGATTTTTTTCGTTAACTCGAATTCCATTCTGCTTATCTCGAAGTTTTAGACAGCCATCTCTTAACATTTATTGTCCTGATTTCCAGTAGTGAAACCAACTTTACTGCAAAATAATTAAGAAAATTCTAGCTGATATTTTTACCATCTACTTTTTTTTGTTAGGGCTTTGAATACTGGTGCTTAATTGACAGGTCACAATGATTTTCCAACAAATGCAAGTGTCAATTAATTATTCATCGTTTGATTTAAAGTCAGGGGAAAATTCCAAAGGATATATTCAATGCCATGTCTGAAATTAATACTTTTCTACATAAGAGAAATATCAAGTCAAAAAATAAATAAATAAATAAACAAGCAAACATAAGCAATATTTAGTAAATTTGATGTAAGAAATAAAAAATTTTATTTGTATTATTATCTTTTCTTATGTACTTCAAGTTTTACTTTTAATATCACTTTTGTATTTTTTTGAGAAAATAATGCAAGTTTTCTCTCCTATCTAAGTATCTGCGAGCGTTTTTGTTTAATTACTGTTAAGATTGACTAAAAAGGGAAGTAAAAGTTTATTATCAGTGTCTCAAACTTTGGCTATGTCGAATATTTTTATTGGTCCCAACTACTTCAAGATATCGACAGTCGACTGTAATATAATTTTTGTGCAGTGAGGGTGTACCGCAATATAGCAAAACGTTGTAAAAGTTGTGAAATTATGTTTGAGTATTGATGTAATAATATGTATACGGTTATATTTGTGGGAATAATTAATGTAGTAGGGTAGACTGGGGCACATTTACGCATGGGGCATGTTTAAGCAGTGTCTTTTTTCATAACGAATTATAACTGGAGAGTCAACAGCCACAACTGATTGATGCTGCGCCCTAGCAAATATTCTCACAAGTTTTTGAGCATCAGTCGAGTTTCGGTCTCGCTGGCAGAAAAAATAATCTGTTTCCTACCAGGTCGAGTAAATTTTGTCTTTAACGTTTTGAAGCTTATTGTGAATAAATAATACTTAGTTAAGAAAGAACAAATATATAAAAATTAGCAGAATTTTATCCTTTAAAAAAAAAATATTATACTTGTATGAACTGAATTGTTTTTTTTTTCTTTTTTTTAACGTTAAAAATAAATGCAAACTTGTCGACGGGGCAAGTTTACGCGTTGAACGTCGGAGCAATTTTATACGCACGTTCTTACTGTGTCTTACTTAAATGTGCCCCTGACAGTTTTTCCGCTCCAAACTGTCCCAAATCCTCAAATCCTTTTAGCATTTTTGGACTGTTTAGTTTTGAAAATCATCATTTAATTTTTAATTGAGTTAAACATTCGTATGTTATTGCTTACAATCATGTAGTGCTGAATTCATACCTTTTCAGCTTTTACTTTATACACTATTCAATCTGTAATAAATTTGCTTTTTTTTTTAGCGATGTTAAGAAATTATGTTTAAAACACTAATAGAACCACTTTAGGTGTCCAAATAAATATGCGTAAACGTGCCCCGTGTCCGGGAAATTTTACGCAACTGACTTGGACACAAAAATATTTTTTTAACGGTTAAAAACAGAAGTTGAACAACAACTGTATGCACCAATTTTGACTAAAATTTTTAATAAAAGTTAAAACATAAAAATTAGAAAATTCATTGAAAAAAATCCGCGTAAGCGTGCCCCGGTCTACATTAAATAGTTTTTTTTTTTTTTTTTTGAAATGTGGAAAAAAAAAGTGTAAAACAGCTGCAAACAGAATGTTTTCAAAAAATCTGATGAGGACGCCACATGACTTTCTTGTAGATACATTAAATCTAGATTTTTAACAGTCAAATGGAAATGCACGGGCGTAATCACACACATAAGTTGAAAAAACTACGTCTTCGATTTTTTTTATTTTTTTTTGTATGAATTCGTTTTCACACCTTTTAAGTATGGATGTTTTTAGAAAAAAAACTCTCACATTTAAAGAAAATTGATGCTTTGTTATCGTCTTTCTCTGAAACTACATCAAAGCAATTAATCTTTAAACACGTAAAGCTAACAAAAATTACAAGAGTCTCTAAGAGTGAACAGAAGATCTTCAATTCTTACAACTCACAGTTTATGCGAATCGATTCAGAAAAGAGAGCTTTTAAATTAATTCATAACAGAAAGATTGACGATGTTTAGCTTTGCTTCAATAGGGATCTCGCTAATATGATGAATTCAGAATCTCAATCTTTTTTTTACGCCTTAAACATTAGTTTATGAGTTGTATTGAGTTAGCATTGAACTTTCCAATGGTTATCAGCAATAAATTTTAAACATCCTTTTCAGAACATCCAATTAAAATTAAAAACTGAGGTGTGCAATTACATTCTATACAGATCCTACATGCAAATTATTAACCTTCTACGGTTCATCATTTTCGAGGTATGCGAGATAAATTTGTACATACAAACGTAACGACAAAACTCATTATAATCAACTTGGGAATGGTAAAAATTATTCCGGTTATCTATATGTTGGACCATAAAGGGTGAGACAAAATTCCCTCCGGGATTTGGAAGGCTTTTTGAAACAAAAATAGTACCGATACAGCAAACAATGTTGACGAAACTGAAGAAACAAACCCTACAAGTTTTTTGCAATAAATTACCGCCGAAAGCGAGGGCTAAAGCAGAAATACACAAAATACACCCCCAGTTCAGTTATTCCATCTGAGGACTGCAGTTTCGTGCTTTTTAGCACTCATCAGCCCAGAATAGGAAGTAACTGAGCTGGAGGCGGAAAACCTCTTAAAGGAGCCAAGAGAGACAAACAGCTAGCTAGTGTAAAATTAACTAACCAAACGAGTGACCTCAACGATGGTGCGGTTCAACTCAAAGATTGAATGCAAAGCACAAGTTTTGTTTCAAAAATGCTCGATAAGGGAAACTTTCGTTCTGCGGAAGATATTAAGTCTTAATTCTAACTTTTGTATCACTCGCTTCAACAACATTGACTTTAGGAGAGAGAGAAACCTTACAAGTTTTGTTGCAAAAATACCACAAATTAAACGAAAGTTTCATGCCTGGTGCATGAAACTTCCAGAAAATATTAAGGTTGAAGTCTAATTATTGTATCACTCGCAGCAGCATGTCACATTCAATAGTCGTTCATTTTCCAACACTGGTAGGGGATCCTACAAATTAATGACAGCCGTTGGCCAATTTCCTCAATAACGAGTATCTGGATCGATGCATTGGACGAGGTTCTTATGAAGAAAACCGTCTCCTTTCAGAGCCACCGTGGTCTGCGGACCAAACTCCAAGCAATTTTTTTAAAGGTTAAATCAAAGATCATGTGTTAGTGCATCATATGCTACGTGATTTACGATATTTTAGCCACAGGATCACAATTGTTCTTTCCGCCATTGTTCGGGACATGTTACAACGAATGACACAAAAATTTGACCTTAGACTTGATAGCTGCTGTTTCACGACAGGTTCACACCATCGAACATTTGAGGAAAAGAAACTTGCAAAGTTTCGTTCTCCAGTAAAGTCAAAGTTGTCGCTGTATTGGTAATATTTTTGTTTTTATAAACTTTCCAAATCCCTAACGGAATTGCAAGACCTCTTGTACAGGATGACAAGAAATGACTTAGACACATATAATACACCATAACTTTAAGGCTAATGAAAATATTACGACCAATTTTCAAAATAAATATGAATAAATTATTTCGTCTAATATACTTACAAATTTTCAAAGTAGCTACTTCTTGCACGGTTGAACTGCTTCAACGACCCCAATCTAATGATTTCGGGTGGGATATGTGCTAGTGGGAAAAAAATCTTTTTTTTTTCTTTTTTTTTTTTGTTGATCAGGGGATAAAATTAGTCAAGAAACATATCGCAAACGCATTTTGGAAGATGTTGTCTTACCTTGGTCGCAAAAGTTCTTTGGAAACAAAAGATGGACCTTGCAACAGGATTCCACACCTGCACTCAGAGCTAAAGGCGCTCAAGATTGGTGCAAGACACATTTTTCGGACTTCGTTGGAGCTCTAGAATGGTCAACGTATTCCCCAGAATTGAACCCAATAGATTATTCTGTTTGATCTATCGTGAAGACAAAGGTATGTGCTAAACTTCCTAAAGCTTTGGCGTCCCTAAAGAAATCTCTATGCAAGGGATGGGAAAAATATCAGGAAAAGAATTGCGGTCCAGAGCCGAACACTTTGTGACACGTTTAAAGCTTTGTATTAATACTAAAGGAACTCTCTCTTTGAAAATTTGTAAATATATTAGACGAAATAATACTCATATTCATTTTGAAGTTCGTCTTAATATTTTCATTAGCATTAAAGTTATGGTGTATTATGTGTGTCTAAGCTATTTATTGTCACTCTATATCTGTATGTACGAACGTGCCATAAATAACCTAGCCGAAATAAATGTAAGATATCGTACAAAAGAACTTTATGTTGAAATTTGAATGAAAAATTAAATTTTTGAGATTGCAATACTAACTTTACTTTATTCAGCAAGTTACCGCCCCAGTGCGGTAACTTACTGAATATAATTGCCTTGTCTTCAATATTCGAGTTGAACCGAACCATTGTGTCGGTCACTCGTCTGGCCAGTGCTAATTCTGTATTAGCTACCAGTTTGTTTGGCACTCTAGGCTTCTTTAAGAGGTTTTCCACCTCCAGCTCAGTCACTTCTATGCCGGGCTGATGAGTGCTAATAAGCACGAAAATGCAGTCCTCGGCTGGAATTGACTGAGCTGGCGATGTATTTCATGTATTTCTAACTTTACTTTATCAAGAAAACTTCTTTCTGAAATTTACAACAGGACGGCTTTTTAATGAATCAAAATTCACCAGAAAATGGATTATATACCAGCTAAAACTCTCATTTCAATGTAGAATTTAGTTTTTTCCCTACAGTTAAGCTAAGCCTAAACCAGTGCCTAAAGCATATATAATGGACCAGTATGCAAGATTTATGGTTTCCCTAGAAAAGGTTAGATGGTTAGATCAAAAACTTTTCTGCCTCATTCAAAACGAGAAATTTTGGAATATGCAGAAAAGCAAAGTGTTCTTTAAACCTCTGGGGAAGTTTTCGTCGCGAAAAAAGTATGCGCAAAAATAGATGTGCTTAAATAAAAGATTTCTGTGAAAAAGCATTCCACATTTAAAATTCAAATGGAAATATTTTTTAACTTGACGCGAAAAGAACAGAATTTGAGAACTAAAAAATATGAGTCGAGATGTGATTCTTGAGAAATGGAGAAGCAAAGCCGTGTTTTGTAGTGTTAGTTTCTAATTTAGAATGATATTGTATATCAGGAGAATCCTTTTTTTTTTTGTTGAAAATCGGGTTGTTTCCTTCAGTCAAAGGTCGCTGTTTAGTCACTGAAATTGATAGAATAAGCAAAAAAATAATAATAATAACATGGTCCCAGAAAAATCTTTCATTTTTCCAACAGTTATTTTTTAATAAAGTTTTTTAAATGTCTGATTTTGCAAACAAGGCGTGGTCTTGATGACGTCACAAATGATGCTCTTTGGCACATTTTTTTTTTTTTTTTTTTTTTTGTTTCTGCGTTGTGATAATCAAGAAGCGAATTAAAATTGCGCTCTACGCTTGCTATCAACCATATCGTTGCCAATACACGTGAGTAAAGCTGAGAATTAAATATTTTGCTCTGTGAATGGCAACACAGAATGGCATTTCATCATTTGTGATGTCAGTGGCAAACAATGTAAACAATGAAAGCGCACCGATTTAAGTTTTTTTTTTATATTAAATAATTAATTAAAAAATTATTTAAAAAATGGTTAGATCTTATGTTTTTAAGCATGTTCTTTCAGAAAAAAATACTTTTAAAATTTTGGAATCGACCCCATTTTTGCTCCATGCGCGGAAAAACATTTCATGTGATGTACTTTCGAATATGAATAGTTCTTAACACATACTGCTCGAATTCATTTTTGTTTCTTAGTGTGGTAAAGAAAAACCGCTTTAATTAGCTTACAATTATGTGAAATTACCTGACTCAGGTATTAAAAAAAGCAGTGATCTCTACCAAGGCCCTTTTTTCTAGTACTTCAGTAAAAACAGAAATTTCCATTCCATCCCAAATTAGTTTCTACGATTGAATATGCGGTGCACTTCGCAATTAGTAATGCTCCCAAGCAATACAAATTTCTAGTAATATATATAAGGTTACACCTCATTCATATTTGTAATGTATTTCAATTGTAAAATTTACTTATTTCATTTTAGCACACCGAATGACAAAACCTCAATTTTTGGAAAAGTAAAAGAAGTACATTGAAACGGTTTCAACATTTATGTTTCTATACAAATATTTTTAAAATGTCCGCCACTCATATCAATGAATGAGCGAGATATTGAAGATTCCAAGTGAATGGTAGGGTGGGTTGTATTTAAACCACTCCCACAACACTTAGTTTAAAGCCACATTGCTAATCCATGAAGGTTAAAATATGTACAAGTAACAAGAACTAAGATTTCCTCATCCCTCCAGTAAGAAGTGTTTGCTGCGTTAGGGCCAGACCTGTGGGGGTTTTTTTTTTTTTTTCTATTATTGTACAGGATAGAACATCACACATTTCTTTCTCAATTTTTGTTGAATCCACATCATCGACATAAGAGATTTTTTTTAATATCCAAAAGGACAAATCTAGTTTATAGACTTTGAGCCATCTTAGAACATGAATAGAGTTGCATATATGGAGAATGTAAATGTATGTTCAACTGCTCAATTAAATAATATCTTGCCACCTATGAATATTTAAATATATTTAAAAATCGGGGTAGGTAAAAAGTTAAAGGTCTTTGTTGCAGTTATTGATAAATAGTATAAATATTGAAATAACTGTCGAAGTTACATGTTCAGATAATAAATGCAGTGATTTTAAATAATTGTGCCAAGAAAAGTTCTTAAAACGTTTGATTGAAACGAAAGATGGGCAGCAGTTAAAAATTTTAAATCATTGAGATAATATTTCTGATCATTTCCATGCAATTAAAATCACGAGATATACGCAGACGACAGTCTATTACGATTTATCTTTCTTATTGTTGCAATTATAAAGCTATTTTTATTCACACAAATAAAAAAAAAAGTCAGGCCTTCATGGAGCGATTGGCGCCAAAATTTAACCAACGCCTGTTTACATATGGATTCATATTTATTCCAAATTTCATCCAGAACGTAGCATTACTTCTTGAGATATGGCACTCACAATGAAAAAAAAAGAACGTTGGATTGCGCCACCCCCTTTTCAGCTGCTGACGCCAAAGTACAATAATTTCTTATACCCTCTAAAGGCTACTTGTCGATAAATTTTTGTTTGATTACGTTCATTATTTCTTGAGATATAGCGGTCACAATTGACGATGGCACAAGTTCACATAGGGGCACATATGTTTACCAAATTTCGTTCGATTTCATGAGGTAGTTTTTGCTGAAGAGCGGCCACAAAAAACTAGTCACACACACACGGACACACAGACAGACAGACATTTTTCAAAAATGGTCGAAATGGACTCAGCACACCTCAAAATGTTTAAATCCCGTTAAAATTCGAAATTCGAAAATTTGCACGAATCCAATACTTTCTTCGGTAGAGAGGAAAGTAAAAATATTGTGTCGTTTAACTCAAATGAAACTGATTTATTAAAAATATGCCTCATTTAAAATTAATATCGTCTGATACCTTTACAAAAAATAACTAAGATGAATCAATCACTTCGCCAATTGAAATTCTTTTACTCTCGTACTTTTAGTACTCGGCATTTTTTTTTTTTTTTTTTTTTGATAATTGGACCGTGATGAAAAACAAGTTTGAAAATTATAATCTAATCTGCGATTTTTTTAATTCAATATATTGAAAAAAATTGTGTTTGCTTTTCTGATAAGTTAAAAAAATTAGGCTGCATTAAAATGGTTTAACAACCTAAAAAAACTTCCTTTTCTAAGAATTAAACTAAATACTTTTAACATTTTTAAAGGAAAACTGAGCACTTGGAGGAAAACAGCAAAGTTTACAAAAAATATCATATTTTAAAAGTAAGAAAGTATTCTCTTGAATCCATTTTAGTGTATTCCTTTTTCTCTTTCCATTTATGCATTGCATAAAAGAGTAAAGTTCTCCCGTAGTAACTTTTTTTGAAATCCCAAGTACCATTCTAACTTCTAAAGGATGAACCGTGCATGGAATTGCTTTAAAATCTTAAGCAAACTCTTCGTAAAATGCAGTTTTCTTAAAAGTTATACAATGTGTTCTTGCAAAAAAATTTTTTTTTTAAATCCAAAAAAACGCACTTCTTCTGAAGGGCTTTTGAAAACAACTTCATGCGTTAATTCCTGACGTTTTTGCAGTTTTTAAGACACAAAGCAGAAGTTAAAATGATTTAAGCAGCAAAAAACGCTGAATGTCTTGTGCTCATTTTCACATATAAATGCATTTATCTAATATTTTTTTATTTTTTTTTTTTTTGAAAGTTGAAAATATTAAATTTATCATCGTGGCCGAAAGCGTATAATTAAAAATTGTGTTTTTTTTTTTTTTTTTGCCTTAATTGAAGTTAGTTATTAAGTCAATTTAATTTTCTATCGCATTTTCAGACACGAAAAACTTTGATTTATATTATAATCTAAATGTTTATAAATATTGATGCACCTTCCATGACTTCATATAGGAGAATATTATCAATTCATAAATACTTTTTATTTTATATATTTAATTGTTGTTATTTTTTTATTAATCCACTTATTAAATTATTTTTCTACTCACAATTTCTCATTAAATCTGAATAAAATTGTTTGGATAATTACTTTTTAATCACTAGAAGGCTGTCTCATAACGTCACATCATACAACTGTTGGGTATGCAAATTTGTTCATAAGAAATTTATTGAAGAAAAATCAAGCAAATTTGCCAAGCAAAACCAGTGTGTTTATTCTTAAATTTTTTAACTTACCTGCACTTGAGAGAAATAATTAAAGATGCATGAACAGTATAAATATTAGATAGATTGGTAGATAGAAGAATATAGCTTTGAAGTTAAGCCAACTGCGACAGCTACGAAACCTTAATAGGAGATTTTGGCAGATGTTAATGGTTCTACATAATTTAATTGACACTTAACAATCGGCTGCTCATGAGAAATTTCAAATGAGAATTCTTTGAAATTGTATGTTTATGAAATGCTTAGTTTAAAATGAAGTAAAAGCAGAGTTACAGATAAGATTTTTTTTCCCCAAAGATGGTAAAATTTTCCGTGAGATTTTTTCAGAAGAAGGAACTTCATATTTAAAAGTGAAATATATGAAAACATTCATATGATCATTTAAATATAATTTTTTTTAATGTAGAAATGGAAGATGAAAAGCAAACAAGTGATTTGTTTGGTTTTGATTTTTCAACACTTAGAATGTTTGACATTTGTATTGAAAAAAATAACAAGATATTCAAACATAATCTTTTCAAAAGTATATTTTTCAACCATGCTAAATTGTTATTGAAAACATAAGGCGCAAAAACACGCTTGACTAAATTTTTGAGGAGCATTTTAAATTTCCAACGCATGAATTGCATATGTACAGAAGTTAAAAATATATCTACTTAAATTTATTCTATAACTAAATCCCAGCTTAATGTCACAGATTTTCTACACATTACTAAAACTTAAAATCGGATTTTTAACACATGCGATGCAAGTGTACAAACGTTAAAAATATCTCTATCTAAATTTATGCTATAACTAAATCACAGCTTGAAATTACAAATTTGAAACATATAAGATGCACGTGTATAGCCGTTAAAAATGTATCTACTTAATTTATTCTACAACTAAATAAGATTTTCAACACAGAAGATGTACTTGTATATTCGTTAAAAATGTATCTACTTAAATTTATTCTATAACTAAATCACTGCTTAAAATGCTCTATATTTTAGTTAAAGCCAATGTAAATATTTTTTTTAAACCACAACATCAAACTTTTAGTTTTATTGTAGATTAACTGACAAAAAATAAATTTAAAAAAAAAATCTGAAATATACATTATTATGCTCGCGTCACTTGCTGCTAGTAATATACAGGCGATTCTTTCAACTTTATTCGCCATCCGTTTATCGAATATTGCTTCCAGTTCTCTTCCTTAAAAAAATAACCACTAATTAACTGTGCTGTATGTTTCGAAAAGAAGCGAAAAAGTCATTCTAAAGCGGGCGTGTTGTGCCACTTTCTTTCATTTCATCATTATCGATTCTTACAGATTCTTGTTTCAAAGGCAGATTCATAAAACCCCGAGGCAACCGATGCTTTCTTATTTGATCCCAAAAGAAAAATTAAAATTGTTGTTATGGCTTTAATATTTTCTTAATGTTGTTTTTTGTTTCCCATTGTAAGAGAAACTGAATAAATCTCAGCTTTAAGAGTACTTCAGAGTCAATAAAATCGAATTTCTTCTTTTGTCGAGGGTATCAGTTGTTTGTCTTTGTCGGCGAAGTAGTGAAAAATGCATACTTATATATATACTATATTTTAAGAGAAATTGTTGTTTGTGAGTAGGAAATTATATTAAAAATATTCATAAATAAAATACCAATTAACGTTGAGGTAATAAAATATATTTCAATATATAAACTATATAAATGTTTTAATTATTAATTTACGCGCCTAGACTGTTTGGCCGATTTTCATGAAATTTGGCACAAAATTAGTTTGCAGCATAGAGGTGAACACCTTGAAGCGATTATTTAAAAATTCGATTTTGTTCTTTTCTTATTCTAGTTTTAAGAAATTTTTACCGAGCATATTATCATAACGTGGACGAACAAATCAACATAACGTGGACTATCAAATTACCATAACGTGGACGCGAAAACTACCAGATGTGACCATGGGCGAGCAAATAAGCATAGCAAATTGGCGAGAAATTCATCATCCATTATTTGTAAATATACAGGCGAACCAAATGACGACCACGGCGAGCAAAGCGTGAGGGTATCACTAGTAAATTAATAAAATATACTAGACAAAAATCATAAAGAAAATTATTGATCAAAAAAATACAATATGATTACATTTTTAAAAACTAACGGTGTTTTATAAATAACTGGCGGTACCCGCACGGCCTCGCCCGCGGTTAAAAAAAAATAAACTAAAAGGGGCCTGTATATTTACAGGTATCTTCTTTTATGCGTATAGTTAAAAAAAAGGAAAGTTTCCCGCTAAAAGTCAGTAAACTTCCTGGAAGCTTTCTGAAGCATTCAGAAGTCTTTCCAATAAACTCCAGTCATGTTCCTCTAAATCATCAGAGAAAAATTATTGATAATTGTAGCAGTAATAAATTGGCTCTTTCCTCATTTACCAGGAGAGCTCCTGAAGCATTATGGCCGAAACTGACAAATCAACTGCAAATACCGAACAGTATATCTGCCTGCAATTCTTGCATAACTATTATGTATAGAGACTGCATTAAGCACTTGTTTGTTGCTCAGTCAATCTTGAATGGCCGTAGTTGAGCTGAAGACGAAACAGGTAATAATGGAGCTGAATATATTTTTACAAAGCTAAGATAATATTAAACAATGGTAATGTTTTTCAGTTGTAGCAATTCAGAAATCTTTTACGCAAATATACTTAATTGCTTCAGGAAATTGATGAAAACCTGTGGAAAACACGGAAGTTGCTCGGAAATAAACTGTGAAGTTTTGGAATTTTCTAACAATGTTTATACAGGGGAGGGTGGCCCAAAAGCAAATAGGTTTTAGAGGAACGCTTAAAAATTCTAGTTTTTGGATTTTTATCGCAACAATTTCGGTTTTATTTAATAGCAGGGTTCTTGAACTTCGAAATAAAAAGTGATTTTTTTATTATTTCAAACCCAATATTTTTTTATTATCAAACTTTACAAACGTTTGAAAAACCCGCTCTGTCCTACCAGTTAAGATTAACTAATTGTAATTCGGTACTATTGCCAATCAAATATGAAGTTATAAGTAAAAAAAATAATTGACGAGCTACCTGCCATTATAAAAAAGTATATAAAAAAGTTGTACCTACTCAATTTAAAGTCAGCATATTTGTTTATAAAACATAAAGAACTAATTGATTAAATTAATATACTAATTAATTGCCATCCTAAAAAATAACTTTTTAAAGTTATACTTATCCTATTGAAATAGAAAATCTAAGTCAGCACATGAGGCAAGACATTATAATCAAATATATATGATTAAATTCTATACGCTCTTTGCCCGAAGGCACTTTTTTTTCAATAATTATAACCTTAAATTTAAAAAGGAAACAAACAAAATAACTATCGTAGTTTGTAGGTGGTTGGTGTCGGAATAACGTTATATTATTGACAATCAAAAAATTGCGCTGATCTTTGACTAATCACAAATTACAACACTTCATTTTTTTTAAATATATCTCTTTTTTTAATTTTAAGCCTCGTTGCGTCATGCCGCTTCACTGCTGCTTCACTGGGACTGATTAAAACTCGGAGGTGTTTATGTAAACATGACTTACGTGTGCATTGCCGCTTACACTACACACCATAGGAGGGCATACGAAGACCTTCCCGCACTAGGCGACCTACCCGCTTTGGGCCACCCTCCCCTAGAGATTAAGGAACTCTCTAAAATAATGATACACTTAGAACCATGAGTAAAAAAATGTTTCAACGGTAAAATTTATATCTTCTTTACATTAAATGGAGTCACCGACCTAAACATATTTCTTTATTTTTAATTTAGGAAAATAAGGAATGTCATGAAATTCAGAACCTTAAGTTTTCGTTCTGTTATAAGAAAATTAAACGGAAACATCCTTCGTTTCTTTGGCTACGAAAGACTTTCGCTTATGTTTTGTCTTAGTAGATATCTGATTTTGGTTCTCTTTTGTTTTCTTTGAAAGAGAATGAAGACAGATGTTACAATACAGTTAATTTTAGCTCTAAGCTTTCCTTTTTTGATCAAAGAAATTTTCCTTTTTCGATATAATTTCAACTTTTTTCAGTTTTGTATAGTCTGTTTAAAAGAAGAAAAAAATTAAATTTAAAAAAGAGATTTAAATTTTGAGCACTAAAAAGTTTGCTGTAAAATTCATTGTTTATATGACACGCGCTAAAATACATTTCTTCAATGCTTTAAATGAAAATTTCTATTATCAAAAGGCAAAAATGTTTTACTACTGCATCGTCATATAAATAATAGCCAATGATCGAGTAACGTACGTGTTTCAACAATGAAACTCGCGCCACGGCATGATAATTTGATAATGTGTTTTGGTAATGTTTAACATGCAGGAAAAGGCTATATTAAGAAAGCAAGGCTGAACTCGATCCGGTCACTTAACTGTTATACTGGCAATACTGTTTCATTTTAGGGGAATGAAGAAAGGAAAGAATGGTCAACAATGAATGCTACCTACTGGAGTTTAGGGTTAATCCACAGGAGTTAGGGTTAAAATTTCAACTATCAAAAAATCACTAAACGGGCAGTTGCTTCGTTAAAATGTAGAAGAAGAGAAGCGATTTTCACCCGTCAATCTTTGACGGACGATTTTCCAGTATTTAATACGTAATTATACTTGGCGAAAAATTGGTCTTTCGAGACCATAGAAGGAAGAAAAGTTGCAGAAGTATTTTTTAACAGCTCTTCATCACAAAAGTATTTTTATTTGTTCGTTAGCATTACAATAAAAGCAATAACAATAGACATTAAGAAGTTTGATTAACAGGGAGTATGTAGCAGCTGCAAAGAATTTATAGGAAATAATATCTTTAAGAAGAAATAATCGGGCTCATTTTTAACCCCCGACACTTATAAGTTTGAGTCGTCTGTGTATCTGTGTGTATGTACATCTGTCTGTGGCACTCCAGTGCGTAAACGGAAGGACTGATTTTGAAAAAGAAAATTTAATTCGAAAGGAGAGTTGATCGAAAGTGTTCTTAGCTAGGTTGCGTCTTCGGAGACAATAATTGACGAAGATATTAATTAAAGAACTCTAAAAAGTTTTTTTGCGATTTTTGCAGTGAAAACAAATTTAAAATTTTTAAAATTTAGTACCAAAATAAAGAGTATTTTTCTACGTCTGATAGAATGTGTTTAAAACTTTCATGTTACATAGAATTCAAATTTATAAGGGTTTTTTTTTAAAGCAGATTTTGAATATACGGCTAAACCTTTATTTACGCGATTGATAACCGAATTCATTGTTGGCCGACAAGGAAATTAAAAGCAACGATTGAAATTTTTTATCTGCTGCCAGTTTCTATTTGTCAACAAATAAAATACTTGTAATTGATTTTTAATAGTACAATGATTTAAAAGGATTTTCGATTTTTCTTCTTAATTCTACATTTGCGTCCCAGTCGGGTTTTTTTTTTAAATTTTTAATTTAATGTTAGAAATAATTTTAACATGAAAAAATATATAATTGGGCTATATATACTAACGTTTACAGTAAAGATAGACTAGATAAAACCAAATAAATGCACCATGGTTAATTCAATCAAGCTCAATTAACTATAAGCTACAGGTATCTATTTTAATCAAACGATAGGGACCCGCACTGTATATTTTTTCAATGACGGGGGTCCGCTCTGAATATAGGTCTATGAAAAGGTCCGCTGGCTTGAAGTTTAAGGAACCGTGTCGTAGCGAGATTTTTTCAGGTACATTATAATTTTCTAGACGAAATAAGAATTCTTCAAAGTAAAACAATGTCCGATTGTAACGTTTCCTTACTTCAACATCAGTTATATTTTAAATACATTTAAAAAGGCAAATTTGCTGCTGTAAAAGTAAAATAGTTTATATTTAGTCAACTGCATATTGTCAAAAACAAAGTGAAATTTTAAACCGCATTTATTTTGTTTTTCTCTTCCAAGAAAATTCCCAGTGCAGCAGAAAAACAAAAAGCAGCGAATGAAGGCTCAAAAATAAATTTGCTGCTGCTTAGTAAATATTTTTCTTTCGTCTCAGAACAACAAAATCCAGATTAACTTTCAAGATTTTCTCTAATTTTGTATGTTCAAAAAAATGCCGTGAGCTGGATGAAAAAAATAAATGAAAATAATTCATTGTTTATTTTGTGTTAAAAGACTTATTTCTGCTTCAGGAGAGGTAGCTTTTCAGTTCCTACTTGTTTTTTTACCAGGTTTTTTTATTTCTTCAAAAATAAAAATATCGGTTTTAAAAATGATTATTTTTAGTAATGTAAATATTTCTGTAAAAGTGTTTTTTATCTCTGTGAGAGCTATATTTTTTCTGAATATTCTTACTTAAATTTTCATTCAAAAATATTAAGGGTACGTTTCACTTGAAGCTAGCTTTTTTCTGGTCTTTGAGATTGAAAATCTTTAATATTCATTAAAGTCAGGGTGGTTATAACAACGTAAGGTATTTTGAGCCTCTAGCCTGCGAAGTACTGAACGAAACATGGCCAAATTTCATGAGCGCAAGTAGTAGACCACGATAGAGTTTCGATTCCCGAATTAAAACACAATAGTTTAAAAAATCAATATAAAAGGGATTCAATCAAGTGGAAATTTTAGCACTGCAAAAGTGTATTATTGTGAACATAGTGCCTGTTTTTTTTTTCTTTTCTTTTTTCAGTGCTTTTAAATATAAATGACGCTTCTTTTTTTTTTTTTTTTTCATTTCATGAACATGACAACGAAAAGAAATGCATCTTTTTACATCCAAAACACATTTTTATAAGTATTCTTAAACTTTGTTGACCTTGTTTTTAAATTGGTATGTCACTAGGATCCTAGGGTCCTTCTTTGGCTCAAACAAAGAAAAAGACTACATGTGCTCTCTGAACATTCAGGTTCGAATTTTTAAATTATTTTCGATAGTATGCGTTAGAGAGCGACTCCAAGCACTCAATTATGTATACCAAGCAGTTCTATAACCCTCCTCCAGGAGCAATATAAGTGGTTTTGTGTTTTTTGCGCTAACATGTGATTTTATAACTTCCGAAAAATTTGCATGTAGAAGCAGTTCTACCTCTACTACGAATTTGTTAAGTTTCGTGTTTTTAATTTGTGTGTTGTTAAATTTGTTAAGTTACATTTATGAAAATTGTTTAATACCTTATGTAGTAGTACATTTGTACTTCTCATTCCCGCTTAAGTTTTTATTAAAATTTTTCACAATAAAAAAATCCGTCAGAGGGAATTTGTAAGGACAAAAAGCCAAACATTAAATCTTAAACTAGAAAAACACGAGAAAAATTGGGAACTTTCATCAACAGATGAAGAGATTGATTGCAGTCCCAATTCATCTGGCCACAGTTACACGGTTTTTACTACGGAAGATGAAAAGGAATTGGAAGTTGTAGGAGGTTCAGAAGAAAATGACCTAGTTGCATCTATTTCTTAAAATTTTAGGAAATTTGTTTGAATGTTTAGGAAATTGTTGTTGAAAAAAAATGATGTTCCTTAAAACTAGTATATGTGACTTAAACTTAATATAATGTGTTTTCCATTTGAATAAATTGGTTTTTGTTTGAACACCAGTCTTTCATTGGCTCCAGTTAGTTATGCAATGATTTTTAATAGGGAACCTTGGGCAAAAGTAACATTGGTCCAAACAAAAAACACTTGAAAAGGGTAATAACACTTTGAGAGAAAAAAAAGCTGTAGCTATTAAAAAACTAAATTAAGAGTTTTCTAGATATGTAAAAAAGTTTCCATACCTAAGAAATAGTAACAAAATTGCTAAGAAAGATGAAACAATTTCCAAAATGTGGGACAAAGTAGCCCATCAGGACAAAGTATTCAAGGTATAGAAGTTATAATTATCGTACTTGTTTCAGATATCACATATTTCACGATATATAATCTCTGTGTTAAAGTGCAAGGACTTGCAAACATCATTCCTCTTTTAAAAAGCGGACTCATTTTAAAGTGCCTAAAATAAGAACTGAAAGAGAGAAAAAAATGTATCGAATGTAAAAAGAAAAAAAGCAAGGGTTCTTTTTAAGGCGCACACTAACCGGTTCCACACTAATTTTGAAACCACTTTCAGGTAAACAGGTCAAATGGTCTTGATCTTGAACGGAATTCAGTTAGACATAAAGAAAGATTAAGTTCGTTACTTTAACATTTATAAAGAATAAGTGGATTCAATTTAGCAATTAACAAATTCTTTTCATTATAGTCCTCTTAAATGCTACATGAGAAATACTTAGCTTTTTAGAAGATAAAAAAAGGGGAAAACCCTGAAACACTGGGAATTACTGACCTATTACTGTTTGTATAGTTAATATCATTTTTTTAAACCTTCGAACGATGTTTTAAAAAAGTAAAAAAACTCTTTTGCTTAAGTTGCTTTGCTTGCAAAAATGTTTTTTATTTTAATTTTCATTACTGTTTTTCTTAAATGAATAAATACATAAGTTTAATTTTGCAAAAGTATCTTTCATTAAATTTCAAGCACCCACTAATGAAGGGGTTGCAAAAGTTAAATAATTTTTTAAAGTGTTATTCTTTTTATTGGAAATCAACGCATAAAAGCAAATGAAAAAGTAATACATAAAACATTAAGCAGCGTGGTGTCTGCTTTCACGATTTGTTTCATGAAAAAGGAATTGCTACTAACTTTCTTTAACACCTTTTTTGATAAAAATATTAAAGGATATTAGAGATTTATCTTTTCCTTTTTTTTTTCTTTTTTAAGGCATTGTATAAACATTAAATTTTTTTAAGTAATCTTTTCGAATATTTTACTAGAGAGTATTTAAGAGATATTTGATAATTATAATGTAAGTAATCGTGCTATTTTGCTTTTATTTTAATAAGTTTTCCACATAAGGTAAAACACCAGTAGTGGCCAGTGCTTCAGTAGTGGCCACTTCAACTTTACTTTTGTACTTTGAGGAAAGACATGAACAATAATAATGTGATTTTTTGTTGGAACGTAATGTAACTATCATATTAAATAAATTTTATTCATCAGTTATTTGAATTTCAAGTAAGTAATGTAAATACTTCGAATGGGAGAATGTCAGATGGCCACTACTAAAATTTTTAGATTTTGATCTAGCCACTGCTGGATCAAATTTGAGGTTTGAAAAAAAAATTATAAAAATTGAACAAATTGAAATTTTGGCATTTTTAAAAATTGGGAAGACTTAGAAAGCTTTGGGGTATAAAACGCTCATTGAGCTTTAAGTTTAATATTGTAGACCTACAGTTTAAAAATGTACTTCACTGTGGCCACTAGTGGGCGATTCTCGAAAAAATGTCCCGTGCGTAACGCTAAGGTTTTTTCTTTTCCAGCCAATCCTTCCCTTCAAAAAATAAGGCTGTTTAGGAATAATGCATGCTTTAACATACTATCAAAGCATGACAGTTAATCCCAGAATTGATTAACAGATACTTGATAAAAATAAAAACCTTAACGTTACGCACGGGACATTTTTTCGAGAATCGCCTTAGTGCGTTTCAAACCTTGAAGTGGCCTCTATTCTGCCCTCCTAAGCAGGGTTGGCAAAAACCCGGGTTTTTTTTAAAAAAGTCCATAGATCCAGGGTTTTTTGTTTTTTTTTAAATAAAACGCAAAAAAAAACAACTAAAGCTCGGTTTTTTAAAAGAAATGTGGTTTTTTTAAAACTTTTCTAGGGAAAATGAGGGGTAGTTGTAGCATATTGTAGTGTAAGTATATGGGCAAGGCACAAAAATTGTCTTGAGGTAAAAAAAAAGCTGGAAAATTCAGCGTTTTCTGAAGAAAAGTATAAAAGACGACGAAACCCAAGAATGGTGAAGTTTCAGATATTTTAGTTTCCATGATTAACAACAATTAAGGCAAAGTTACTTCTCGAGTGATAAAATCTATTGTTCGTTTGTTCGTTTTTAATTAGTACTACTTTTTTTTGTATTTTACTTTATTGTATTTAATTTTGTTATGCAAAACTACTGTAGAACCTCAAGTAGTTTAAATCCCTATTTACAGAATTCCAGCTTAATCAACACATTTCTTTGAATTTTATGTTGCCTGTTTTTCAATGTCTGTGTACAGAGAAATAAATATTAAACTGTTTCGTAAGATAATGAAAATACTGTACTTCCTATTCTATTTTCTGTCCGACCGATTGTAAAACCTGTTAATTTCTAAAAAAAATGTATCTTGTTTATTCGAGATTTTTGACGTGTTGGTTTGCAGAAAATAATAAACATGAAAGCGTTTTAGCTAGAGTAGTTTCATCTGTACAATCTACAAATATTTAGAAAATCGACTTGACAGGATTTAGTCAAGATAATTTGAGTTATTTATTTACCGCTTAAAGAAAAAAGTGAAATATATGTAGTTAAAATCTTTAAAGTATTTTTTAATGCCGTTAAGAGTTAAGAAATACTATTAAAGTTCAAAATTCATTTTTTATGTCCATTGTCTATGGTGAAGAACAAATAAAAAAAAGTTTCAATTGTGAAAGTATTTAAATTAATTAATTTTTTAAAAAACGTTTCAAAAAATTTTAAAAAACCCAATAGTGGGGTAAATAATGGGGTTTTTTAAATGTTTTTTTTTTATTTCAAGAAACCCATTGGGTCCAACCCAATTGGGTACAATCTGGCGTTCACCAACCCTGCTCCTAAGCCTAATGGGCTTATCTCAAGAGAGTAATTTTCGGCAAATCGACATTTCGTAAAATTGAATTTCGCACACACTTCTAACGCAAAACTTTAACTACGAACGTTTACACTATGGAAATTGAGATACTGCTTCTTAGCCTAGGAAATAATATTTTGAGATACGTGAAAGTGTGCTAGTGATTTTTGACAGTTTATAATTGAGATACGGCCTTTAAGCTTAGGAAAAAGACGGATTCCCTCTCAAACATTCCTTAGCAACGAAAAAGTGCAAATGCAAAAAAAAATGAGATACGTCCATTAGGCTTAGGAAGGCAGTACTGAAGAAGTGGCTACTACTGGTGTTTTACCTTATTTATAGATTTCGCATGTAGCACTATTAGCTACAGTGATCTGTGTTACTCAGAAGCAATGTTTATTTAAAGACAATAGTTTTGCAACATTTTGTAAAGTATGCCGATGAAGAAGCATACAATGTTTTTCGCTTTCACGCAAAGAACATTTCCTACTGTAGTTTATTGTTGTACTCAAGCACACCTTGGGTGTTCACATAGTTTTAATGCTAATGGTAGACATGGAACTAACTGTTTGTTAAAAGCTGGATTCAAAACGGGAAATATTGAATTAGCTTTTTTGATTGCGTGTGGAAATCTTATTCTACAAGGTTTATTTTGCACGAAAGAACACATTAAATCATCAATTAATAAATTAATAGTGGAGCAGTCAATAGCGCTTTACAACGAACAGTGTGTCGGAAAACCGGAATTTATTTATGAAACTTCTAAGCATGTTTTCAACTATGATATTTAAGACATTCAATTAATTTTCAGTTAGAAGAATGTACGTCGAGCTACCGCAAATGTTCTCACCAACAAAAACAGCACTGTAAATAGGTTGAACAATTTAATATGGTTTTCTAACAAATTTTCTAGGTAAAAAATGCGGAATCCAAAGTTATGTTAGTTAATTTTTGCGAAGAAACTTAAGTTTCTTAGTGTTTATTTTAGTATAGATTGTAGGCAGATAAATTTCTTTATTAATTGTAAGGTTCACATGGCTTCATTCCATGGTTTCTTAACGCTGCTCTTCCATTCAACATCATTTCGTCTACAGTTCTATTTAACACCATTTCGTGTACTCTTTTAACGTTTCGTCTGCTCTTCCATTGGACAGCATTTCGTCTACTCTTCCATGTAGTACTCATTCATTTCCATATCCTTTCACTCCCATTCTGTATATCCTCCATTCGGCAACTTTTACATCCAACATCCATTAGTAGACTCTTCCATACAACACAAAATCGTCAGCTCTTCCCTCTAGCGCACATTGAAATTCAATATATATTCATTTCGGTTTTTGTTAGTGAAGCTTTTTATTGCCCCACGAAAAAGGGCTTATTAAACAAAATTTTAAGATTTTAGTTTATTTTTATCATCTTCGTTTACCATCATCAATCCACTACAGAATATTTCGCACACTTTGCTAACTGTTGCATAAATTCTTAAATGTCTTTTGTGAGTGACCTTATTTTGTCTGCCTAAATTGAGTGTGAATGCTTTTAAGAAATTTTGAAGCTAATTAGAGTTTTGAAACAGTGCAATGAAACAAATGACTCTTTAAATTATTTTAAAGCTACATTTACCACCGATTTAATTTCAAAATTCTAAATAATTGCATACTATCAACTGCCTCTATTGTACTTGAGTTAATATATGTCTAAGCATCCCTAAAATAATAAAATGCTTGCTGTAAGGAGTTAACCTCAATTTCTTCTGACGTTAATTTATAGTAATTCCCTCTTTCAAACCACAATCTTGCCAATTTGAGTGACTCTGTGTTTACTTAGTTATTTATTTTATTTAACTTCTGCGTTTACTGACCTAAAATCATCTTCATTATTTTCCTTTCAGCATAATCTTCAAGCACATTTTTATGCATTGTATAAATTCTCTTTCGTTTTTGAATTGTATATTTGATCTAGAAATATTAAAGACAGTCACGATTAAAAAAAAGTACTATTGTCTTTTTGACAAATAGACACAACCTTGACTCAAAGTCATTTTTTGCCTCTTGTTTCCCCCCAGGAATTTGCAAAGTTGTCAAAATCTCCTTGATTAAAGCAGAGCCTTTTTTTTCCTTCGTATATCAGTTAAAGCACGGAATCTGAAAAGCTAAACAGGTTTATCAAAAAAACATTACAAATAGTTTTCTGAGAAAGAAGTGCTACTGCATAAATGTCTCACGAATTAGTATCTCAATTATTACTATAAAAATAATAAAGACTTTTTTCATCTCAGCAATGTGATTTCAATCTGGGATTGCATTTCTAAATTTTTAAATAAATATCTTTTTCAAGTTCAAACATTCTTGCGGTACAAATTTATCACGTGTAGATGTGAAAACAACTTAGGCTAGAAAAATCACTGAAACTTTCTAAATTAATTGTTTGAAACACCCGCTTCACTTTTAAAAAAATTACGAGAACAGAAAAAAGATCAACCATAAATTTAAATCAACAAGAACGGAGAGGAGCAGAAAGAACATTAATGCCAAACAAAGGATGGATCGCTTTTGATTTCAACTCTCCCCCTTTTCTTTAATGAGAACCAATTTCAGAACTATAAATTTCAGGAATACATTGAGAACTTTGAAAAAGAAAACGAGAAGAATATGTGCTGCTATTGATTATGTTTAAGAAAGAAAAAAGGCAGAAATTATTCAAATGTCAAAGACAAAACACTTCTTTCTATATCTCTTTTTCAATTTACAGATTAGCAGTTTCTTTTCTCATTTTCTCAGATAATTAATTGATAGTCAAAACCCCACAGCAAACATTTGTACTTGAGAGATAACGGGCACTAAATCACAAAAAATATAGTTAGTCATATGATGAGTCTTAAGTTTTTCGTTACTGATGATTTGCATTACTAAATTGTCATTTATGCATTTATAAATAAAAATTTGTTTATTATAATCTTTGTGATTTAGAACATTTAATAGAATCTAAAAAGTCGTGTAAGATGGACGGGAATCAGTGATACCTCGTAAATTATATAGTAGCAGAACAGCATTCCGGTTATATATATATATATATATATATATATATATATATATATATATATATATATATATATATATATATATATATATATATATATATATATATATATATGTGTGTGTGTGTGTGTGTGTGTGTGTGTGTGTGTGTGTGTAAAAATAATTTTTACACACACACACACACACACACACACACACATATATATATATATATATATATGTGTGTGTGTGTGTGTGTGTGTGTGTGTGTGTGTGTGTGTGTGTGTAAAAATTATTTTTTAAGCCACAACCGTTTACAACCTTATGAAAGCATACTATAAGGCAATAAAACAATAAAACCGAAACAATTCATTTTATTGACATACAACAACTAGCCAGATGTTGAATAGTCGTTGTTGACCACTGGCAAGGTGCTGATTGATGTTAGCAAATGAGAGTCCTACTGCGCAAAATGCGGATGAAAAATCATTAAATCGGAGAGATTCCTTCAGTATTGGAAACAGAATGAAGTCACAAGATCTCATGTCAGGTGACTAGAGGAACCAAGATTTTTCACTACCACCGTTGCAATAGGAGCGTGACATTGTTCGCGGCACAATAGCGGCGCACGACGGTTTACAAACGATAATGACTTAGACCAGAGGTTCCCAACTTTTCTCCCATTGCGAATCCCTTCCAAAATCCGACAGAAGGTGGCGAATCCCTTTTGCCGTCGTTAATAATAAGTAAACACCTCAAAAACCCGCACGCCCACACACAGACACACCACAAAATTTGGGGAGAGATTTTTTTTTTTGGTTTGACATTGCCCAATAGTTCACAATAGGCACGACAATATAATTGCAAAAAAATAGAAGTACAAAAAAAAGTTTTTTTTTTTTTTTGAAGTTGAAGTTGACTTAACAAACAATTAACTCTAAAAAGCAATATTAGTAGAACAAAAAAGCTCAAAAGTTTTGCTCAAATATCTAAGTTTTAGTTTCATTTATCTGTAACACCAAACTACAAGGTAATTAACTAAAGAATTTTTTTTAAAAATACCTTTCAAAGAACTTCCTCAGATTAACTAAATGTTCTTTTTTCTTCTAAGAAATTGAAAAGGTATCTAAATGTATGCCTTCCTCAAAAGAACCACGAGTCCAACTGTTTGATAAGGACATACCGTGTACATCAATCGTTTGAATGCTGAAGAATCTTTTGATCCTTGTACTAAACGAGCGGAATAAAATGTGTACATTTAAAAATAAGAGAAACGCCTACAATTAACTCGGATTATTACACAAAAGGTATTTTTACCAACAGATTCATTTTTTTCAGCTCTCTAATTACAAAAGAAATTTTCTGCACACGTTTCATGAATTCATTGTTTACAGACAACGCAAATTAACTTATATTGTTAAAATCCCAAGAAAGTTTTCTAAAGTAATTTATTTTTTCATACTTCCTGCGGTAATTTTTGGGTTGCAAGCCGTCCTTTCTCTGTTTCAAAAACAATCCTCGAAGTAAATTGTTAATCTATGCAGGTGGTGTGAAAATTGTAGCAACAAACAGCAGCGCGATCGCACTTCTACTCGTTTTTTGGCACACTATAAGAGAAACGGAAACTCTCCGTTGACCTCAAATGCCAAAGAAACTAAACAGTGAATATGTATTCACTGAAAATGTTTCAGACGTTCAAATATGCTTCATTTAATGTTTCCATCATGTTTAATCGAACTTTCCGATCAAAAGCTTCTGAGAAAACCAATGCACTGTTCGTATTCTTTCATCTCAATACATTGTATTCCAAAGTGGAGCTTTTTCGCCATGGCATCTATTTTCTATCATTTTCAATGAAAGTGCTAAAACTAGTTCTTTGTAATGACGCGCACACACTTAATTCTTTAAATGTAAAATGTATAGGAAATATACAAAACAAATAGTATAATAGAATGTGCAACAGACAAATAAATAATGAACAAAAACCGCTTGAACTTAAGTTTTCATCAGAAGAAAACTTGTTAAAATTCCGCCATTACAATATTATTTTCGCGAACCCCTTTGATACCTCTCGCGAATCCGCAGGGGTTCGCGAACCATTGGCTGGGAAACAATGACTTAGACCAACCTCTTAAGAGCAATTTCCATTGGCAGTCTATGTCAAGGAGACCGCCCAGGTGTTAATCTGCATCTTGAAGAATGGAGAGCTGACTTATGCATTGCAAATCCAATCTGATTCCAATCCGATCGAAGCGCTTTACACTATGTTGTAACCGTTCTATACGGTAATGCATTTTCACCACAGGCTTTCAGCAGACCTCAATTGCATTCTGTTACATTTTTCCTTGAGCAACCTCAATTTTAAGCAACCACTGATTAGCACCTTTTGAAAGCATACATTAGGGCGATAAAACTGAAACTCTTCACTTTAATACCTCACAGCAGATAACCCTTCTGACCAGATCGTCTGTTTTTTGCTCGCTATTTAAACGATAAAAAGTTACCTCATCTTTCCAACTCTTCAGTGAGTTTCTACACAATTTTGCCGTTATGTTGTTTGCAGCCCTAATTTGTACACACATATTCGTGTGCGTATAGGTATGCTTGTTTTTTATTTATTTACTAGCTGTACCTGCACGGCTTTGCCCGTAAGAGAAAATTGAAAGGTCATTTGGTTCGCTTGTATACTTACAAATCGTAGAATTACTTCTTGAGATAAAGCATTCAGGAGTAGCGAAAAAAAAAACAATTGTATCACTTTTTAGGAGAGATTAATCCTGAAAAAAATCAAACACCTGGTTTTACTAAGGCTTGCCTAAATAACGAATTCTGTGCAAACTCTCACACCTTTGTTTTGAGATTAAGCAGTCATCATTAAATGGAACAGTATTTCAATGAGTAACCTTCCTAAAATTAGATCAGAAAAACAATTCAAATATCAGTTCTCATTGAGTTTGCTTCAGTCAAATCAAACGCATTTCTGAGGCACTTCACAGATCGTTTGTATTGGTACAGGGTGAGGCAAAAAATTCGGATAAAGTTTGCATCTTCGAATGGAAGCAAAATAATACCTTTTTAATAAGTGTCTTTAGTCATTTTTGTCTATCACTTTAATTATAATCTAGTTTATAATTTATCTGCTAGTTAATGTATTGTTTTTCGGTTTTCTTACAATTTCAGGCAAAAGACCTGCTATTTTAAAATTGTTTAATCAAGAAGAAAAACAGCTCGTTTGCTTGGTGTGACTCGGTAAAAAGTATTTGATGCAATATGCCGTTTAAGTGGCTTGGAAGACCAGGAAGTGTACAAAATGAACAGTGAACATTTACATTAATCTGTTGGCCAATCCAAAAGTGGAATCATTGAAATCCTCGGGCTTACATGAGAAAAGTTGTAAATGTGGCTGGAATATGTGGCCAATCAGTTCGCCAAAGAGTAAAATTAGGGTTCTGTCAAAAGCTATACAAATTCTAAAATGTTTAGCCTTTTGCTGAAGAAAACAAGTTCATATGACTCCGAAGATGGCAGAATCGTTTGAGGCGGGTCGTAAGTTCACGCTGAAAAAGATATCTTTCACTGATGAGCAGCTCTTTACAGTTCAAGCAACTCATAACTCCCAGAACGATAGGATTTGATCTGTAGACATTGCAAGCACCTTATCAAATGTTAAACTTTGCCAAAATCCGAAGTTAGGATTGGTCTGTAATGGAATTGCTGCATGCGGCAAAACAATTTCTGATTTTTGTGGATGAAGGCAGTAAAATAAATCAAAACGTGTACCAGACGGACACTTTGGAAGTGGTTGTACTTCTGTGGGCCACAGAGCTCTTCGCAATGTGGATAGGACGTTTCATGCAGACTCCGCAAGAGTTCATATGGCCAAATACACAAGAGTGGTGCAAGGCGCATTTTCCTGACATATCATCTGTAGAGTGGATGCTCGACTCACTAGACCTCAATCCCATCAATTACAATGTATAGCTCTATTTAGATAAACTACACAAAAGTGTGGACTCTCTAAAACAATTGCTTTAGAGGGAATAGGATTGACTAAAGGTAAAAGATTTGCGGCCATTGGCTGATAATTTGAATAAAGCTTCGTGCATCTGTATCGTTGCAAAAGGTGGAAGGCTTGAATTGAGACTAATTAAATTTATTTGTTGGTACAGGTCTACTCATATTATTACTTTTCTGTTTTGCTAACTTGTTTATTTTTATTAAAGTTACATGAAAAGTTGCTTGTCCGAGCTGTTTTTGCCGCATTCTGTATACGAACTCACGTGTTTTTTTTTTTTTTCTCTCTCTCTTTTATTAAAAGAAGGACTAAGATATGCACAGCGTCTTAATATATTTTAGCTTAAATATGCACATTAATATTTTTTGTAGCGATAATATTGGGTAGTTATGGAGTCATGTGTTTTTGGGTTTCAACGTTTTTCATTAACTGAAACTCTTTGTCACTTAGTTTTGTTTTGTTGTTCCTTAATCATAGGTAGGTATCTAAAGAAAAACACTGTATACAAACTACAAAATATCATCTCAAACTTCGTTATTTATGCTGAGGTATTGAGGGTTCAGATTACTTAAAAGATGAACAATTTTGGGCAATTCCCATTGAATATACTTATCCATTGTTGTACTAAGAACCCTAAAGAAACTTGAAATATTTTAGATCCTTGTTTCACTGTAGAACTTTATTAGGAACATTTACTTAATTTCTATACAATACAGTTAAATTTTAAAGATTTCCAGAAACAATATTTAACTATAACTTTTGACGCAGTTACAGTTTTTTTTTTTTTTTTTTTTTTTTTTTTTTTTTTGAGACGAGTCCATTAGTGAAACAAAAACTAATTAATTGAATATTGTTTCTAAATTTTTTAAAAATATAAATGCATTACATAGAATTAAAGCTCATGGTATTCATAAAACGCGTAAGGTATTCAGGGGAATGCCGTCACCTTAAGGAACCTCAATTTTTATCACCATCAAAAATCGTATTTATGAGGTAGACCATTATTTTAGAACATTGAACGCAACCTTAAGAATGTATGCAAAAAAAATTTTTAATAAATCTATTTTTAAAAAAACGTCATAAAACATCAATTTGTTAACCTCTGCACTGCTGCGGTATTACCCAGGGAGCTGGGGCAATCCCGTCACTAGCCGATAATACTAAAAGACTAAGAAGAAAATTTATTGAAAATCTTATATGAAATTAACAATACAATATAGGAATGAATTAAAGCACAAGAAATGATATTTTTAGTTAATACGAGTAAAAAAAAATGAATTCATCTGATTTTCTTTAAAATTTCAAAAATCTCAAATGTAGTTTTCAGCTGTTTCAGCATCGCTACACGCTGAATGCACCTACTTGCCACCGCAAGTGCATCTGTACCACAGTTCGTTCGTTCTATATTCATTGCATATAACACAAAGTTCAACGTTTGGATCGCTTGGATCAAAAAGATCATCATTTTCGTCGACTTCACACAACTTTTTGACGACGATGTCCTCCTCATCTGAAAGTTTTTCAAAACTAAAAAGTCGCTTGCCCCCTTTTCTTAACAGATTTATTCATTTTCTTTTGCCGTGTTGTCACTGATTTCTCTTCCCTTGCCATGGATTCAGTTTTGATGGACATTCCCAAAACCTTTGCTGAAGATTTCTTTAGGCTTATTTCTTTTTCAATGTCTTTTACTTTCCTTTTAGCTACTGTTTTCTTCCAAAGCTGCCTTCATTAGGGTTCCCGTTAGAATTGAAGAGTGGCATTTTTTTTATAACTTACTTCTACCCTTTCTGCTGCCATTTTTGGAATTGGTGAATATTTTTCTAGCTATTGAAGAAACGTTTCTTGAGGCACATCCTGAACGGTCTTTGATGAGCAAGGTGATACATCCAGTAACTCACTTTCAGACGTATTGCTCGAAATTTAGAAGACTATTTTCTTCGCCAGTTTCTTCTGTTAAGACTGACTTCCGTTAGCCATCTCTGTTTTTTACGAAGCACAGTTTACAAGAGCGCATTTTTGCTCCTTTAAAAATTGCTTTTGACCTATGCAGTGGAAAGACGCTTCCGGGGATAATGCCGCCAAATCAAAGTGGAAACAAAAAGATCAAACTTCTTCAAAACAACGTTCGTAACTGTAAGAGCCAATAAGCTTACAACTTACGATGAACTTGTATGAAACTTGAAATTTTTAGCTTGTTTTCCCGTAAATGCAAAAGAAAGAAGAAAAACAGCATGAAAGAAGGTTTAATGCATTTTTTAAATATCGCTATTTTTAAGATGCATTCTAAAAAAAATGCAAAAAATTAATAAAGAAATTAAATAAATGTCGAAAAATTAAAAATTGGAAATAGGGGTTATGAGATGGGGGAAAATGTGTCTTTTGGTCTGTCTGTGTGATTGTCTGTCTGTATGTATGTCTGCTCCCCAATTAGTTTTGAGTGAACAATCCGATTTGAAACTTTTTTTTTTTTGTGTGTGTTATTCAATATCGTAAATTAAAAATATTATGTTACATTATCTAAACAAAATATTCTTTGAAAAGCATATTAAGTTATGCCTAAAACTAATAGCAATATTTTCATTCACAACGTTTTTTCAATGTGTTCAATTCAACTTATTTAACGTATAAATTTCACATATTATGTGGACAGGTAACCGCAAATTTGTAGCTTTAGCATTTTTTTTTCTTCTTGAAAATTTCCCTCACATAATTAAATTATGAATCATGCGTAGGAAAAATTTACTCCTCTCTAAAAATCAGCATTTATTCGTTTAGAAACATTTAAATTTTTGAGTTTTCGTTTGTCTTCCAGTTAAAACTACAAAAAAAAAGAAAGAAAGAAAAAAAGCATAATTCAAAACCGCACTCTCCCAACTGAAGAAATAAAATACGAAAATCTTTTGCCCTGCAGTCTCATGTTCCCTTTTACTCGGCTTATGTTACATTTCTTACTTCAAAAGTTTTCTTTTTTTGTAAAACATGCAAATTATATTCTTTTTTTGTTTTACTTTCTGAAATTTTTAAGTAACAGACGGGAAAATGGTTTCTGCGGAATGAGAGAAAATGGAAATCTTCAAGAAAAACTTCTTTGGAGCAGAATCGTAAATTTAAGAAACTTAAAATGAGAGCCTCTAAATCCGGAACTTCTCGTTGAGAAAAGAAATGAGCTTGAGAGTTCTATTTCAGGATTGCTTGTTTCCAGTCCATTAAAAGTTAAAGTTAAGCACTGTAAGGGTTTAAGCAGTTCTACTATTCTGGTCTTTCGAGTTTTCGCTGTAGTTAGCTCATTATTCTTGCTTAAAACTGTACTTGCTAAGTAGGATGTATTTGAAAAAAAAATCTATACCTTTTATTTTTGAAGTCATTGTCTTCATGTTAATTTTTATGAAAATGTGGTTCTTGGGTAGCCCATAATATGAAACTAACAAAATTCACATATTTCCATTATCTTGATCCTTTGAGGACAATAAGGTTTGCAGTAGAGAATGGAAATTTGTGATGTTTTCAATGGCAAGTACAGTAGATTTTAAATTAACTTTTTTTGTCCACTATGTCTCAATCAAAGCAGCGGAGTTGGAATCGGAGTCAAAGAGTCCGAGTCGAGTAGGGGTAATGGAGTCGGAGTCGGACTGATTTTGCGGTAAAGAAGTAAGAGTCGGGAGAAAGAGGTTTGAAACTTCGCGAGTTGGAGTCGGAGTCAGTAATTTTCCTTCAAAGCCCTTGCAGCACTGCCAGTGCTTGCAGAGTCGGAGTTGGACTCATTTTTAATAAAAGGGCTTAGAGTCGGAGTCGGTCCTTCCCCCCCCCCCCCAAATTCGTGACTCTGCCATTGGGATTTGGACTTATTTTGATGTGAAGGGATTTGAGTCGGAGTTGCTCATTTTCCATACAAGTCTGTAACTCTGTCTGAGTTTGAAGAATCGGAGTTGGACTTATTTTGAAGTAAAAGACTTGGATTCGAAGTCGGAGTCGAAGATTCTAAAATTTCTGGAGTCGGAGTCTGAGCCAGAGTCGGTCATTTTTCCTCAGCCTCTGCAGTCCTGGTCTCATTAACATGTAAAAAAATTATAAAATATTTTGTCCAATAATTAATAAAATAAGTTTCGATCTTATAGGTCCCTAAATAGGCCATTCCACGAAAAGCGGATATTATTTCCCACACTATTTTTAATTTTCAAACGTGTAATAAGTAATTTATTTTACCTAAGAAATTACACTTGTATAAGTGGTTTTCACGGAAAAAAATGTTTGTGTATTACAGTTTTCAAATACAACTTTTGACGCGAAATATAGGGATGTCACGTGTGGGACAAAATATTTGATTTTCTGTGGAATTGTCCGCTATTTGCTTCGTTTTGAAACAAAAAGTTAAAAAAGGGATTTTTGCATTTTTTATATCGACATAATAGATGAAAAAACATTTCTGACATGTCCATTAGATGTATAAGATTAGAAACAAATCCGCTTCATCTGTTTTACTGCAAGAATAATATTGTCATAAAAAAGATAAATTCAAAACTAATTTAGGAGAACACACTGAGGGATTAAAGTTAAATCCGTAACTTACATCACAAGAATGATAAGATAAAAATTTAAAGGCTAAAAGTTTAAGCACTCGCATTAAAACGACGCTTGAATATATGCATTTTATTTCTGTATTTAACACGTTTCAATCGGTGGTGAGATCTGTCTAGAAAAAAAAACCAATGATATTGAAGAATTAGTCGGATCTGAAATTTACTGAACTCCTCGGAGAGGGGAGAGGGATACTTCCTTACGTGAAAAGTCATTTCGAATTCCTTTGAAAAATAGTGTATTTTTCCTCCTTTTTTTTTAAAGCAATTTATTGAATAATTTCTTTTTTGGAGAATTCTAAGGCTTCGCATTTGCATATTAAGTGAAAGAAAATCGGGAAAACTTCGATCAAAAATCTCAACAAAGTTTAGATGACGGGCAATTAATACAACTCCATACACGCAAAAAGGAAAATGCTTTGCCAAGCAAACAGAAGACAAGCAATTAGTATATTAACCATAATCTTTTTCATCACATTATACTGAACGTATTTTTTAATGAAATAAACAGCATCCAGTACGTTCGTCAAACTACATATGAGTTACACCATTTAGTTGAAATAAAATTTATAATTTTCTCTCAGAGATCATGCACTTTTACAAGTTAGTTTTATAGAGTCGGACTAAAAGTTGGAGGATGAAAACAAATTCAAAAAAAAGTGTACATCTTTCTATATATGTATAAAATTTCTATGCTGCATTGAGAGTTTTTTTTTTTTTTGGCACCCTAAAACGACTTCAAAACTAAATTGACTGTTACGAAGATGTACTTTACAGTGACTGGTTTAGACAAATCATGTATGTATATATTTTTTGGAATTGTTTTACCTTTTTAACAACCAATCTCTCCTGAACACTTCTAATTCATTTATATATACTGCCATCAACTAGGAAAAAATCTTTTTTTTTTTCATGTACGTTAAAATATACCTTAACATAAACATACAATATTTTTCTTAATGTTAAAATATGAGGAGAATGTTATATTTTTAATACTGTAACTAATAAATGTATGCAAAAAAAATGTGTCCTAACGTATATTTTAGTAATATCTTTTCATTGCTCAACGTTATACAGCCGAATCAATTTTATGTTTCAAATATTTTATTTATTTCTTCAGTAATGTCTTTTCATCATTCAACGTGATACAACCTACTAAATTTTATATGCTTCAATTAATTCATTTATTTCTTCGATAAAATATAAGTAGAAAATAGAAAACATAAATACTTTTCTAACTTTTACAAAACTTCTTTTGGTCGAACATTATAATTTCTCACCATTTAAATATTATTGCCTTTTTGTTAGTGGTTCAGAAACTGTAAAACTGCAAAATATTCATACATTACTACATTTCATACATTCAACTAATTTAAATTTTGCGTGCATAATTAGAATGATCGGATAATTTAACAACCCAAAACTATGCCCTTGCTCACCTTCATATAACCAAACCTCATCACGTAATACCCTCTATACTTAATAATAAAAGTTTTAAAAGTTAATATTCATCAACATTGTTAAAAGCAATTTCTTCTCACACAGCCTTAAAAACTCAAAAGATGATAAATGAGACTTAGAACTGCAGCTGTCAGAAAAGATCCCAGCAACAGTGCAACAAATTACTCGAGAAAATTACGATGTTAACCAAAAGTCCCCTGAAATGTCTCGAGACAAAGAGGAAAAGACGATACAGTGTTGGAACTTGTACAGTAATTTGTCCTAGAAACAGTATTAACGGATTTGCGTTGGATTAGGGCTCGAGACTGGGCGTTTTATTTCTCTTTTGTTTCCTGTCTCGTTTTGTTGCCGTTCATTTTGTTTATAAATTGAAACGGGAACTAAAGTATCAGGACTAGTATATACAATGTGGTTTAAATGCGTTTTACATTTTTACTTCCTTTTACAAAAAAGGAAATATTGTATTCGCGAAAAAAAATTCACTCAAAAATCGACCTTAATTTAATTTGTTTACTCATCCCAGAATGAATGTTGAGTTTTTTTTTTTTGTTTTTTTTTGACTTGACCACACGTGGATAAGTGCCTAAGAACGTCTAGACATGAGAAATATCCATTTTGACGATTCCCGAGTTAATTACAACGAGTTTTCTCGTGACGTCTGTATGTACATATGTGCATATGTATGTCGCATAACTCAAGAACGGTATGTCCTAGAAAGTTGAAATTTGGTACGTAGACTTCTAGTGGGGTCTTGTTTTGCACCTCCCCTTTTGGTTGCATTCGGATGTTTCTAAAGGTGACTTTTGCCCCTTTTTGGGGGGAAACTATTGTTGATTTCGATGTAAACTCAAGTGCTGTTATAATTTAGCGCACACTTGGCGATATATCATCACCAGTCTTTGGGTCGCCAAGTTTTGTCGCGACAAATTTGGTGATTTTTTTTTTTTTTTTTTGAATTTTATTTCATTTTGACTATTGTTGGTGATATTTAGAGAGTAAACTATTGAATCACATAAAAATTGCCAGTAATGGGGCAATGACATTAAATTGGAGTGAAAGGAAGTCATGTGATGCACACATCAGCTCGTTTAAAGATGGGTTAAGTCTCAATTGTATTTTAATAGGCGGTTAATATGTCAACCTAAAGCGAAATTATTAGGAAAATATATTTTTGAAAATTCTGTATTTCCGAGCCAAACTAACGTATGTCCAAAATGTGCGATTTTTCGTTTATTAGTGCATCGTATGTAGAATCTTATCCCTGATCGAGAAATGTGAACGTAATTCTAAAAAAAATCCTTTGTAAATATTAACCAGTGTTGAAAGAGCTCGCGGCCCTTTTTAGAGCTTTACAAACTCTAAAAAGGGCCGCGAGATAAAATGAGATAATTGTGATTAAAATGAGATAATAGTGAAATCGTAAGTAGAGTGTAGGTGTTTATGGGAAACGATAATGCAGTATTGTAATGGGAACAGTATTTTCTCCTGGAAATGGTATCAACGGATTTCGGTTACATCAGGGCTTAAGGCGTTTTTTCTTGTTCGTTTTGTTTCTAAAATGAAACTGGAGTTGAAGTAACAGTAGTAGTAGTAATGTTATCAAAATGTTTTTTACATTTTTAAAAATGCTTGAGGGACATTTCACGAAAAATTCATTCTTTTGTCCCACACGTGACGGTTCATATATTTTGTTAAAAAGTAATAATTTTGAAGGGTAATGACGAAATTTTTTGCTTAAGAAATCACACATAAGTTTCAAATTTGTTAAGCAGAAAAAAAATTTCATTAATATTTTAAAGTATTATTTTTAATAAAATATATGAGCCGTTAAGTGCGCGACAAAATGATCGTTTTCCGTGAAATGGCCCTTTAAGTCTATTATGTAGAAAGAAGTTAATATGTCAGCCTAAACAAAATTTTTTAGGAAAAATATATTAAAAAATTCGCATTAATAGTGAAAATAACATTGGTGTTACATCGTTTATAAAGTGTGATTATAGTGAAATATTAAGAAAGTAAGACAGTTGAAAATTCTTTTTTCTGAATTCACGCTGGTCAGTAGTATAGTTCGGTTCCTTATGTATTGATTTTGAATGCAACATGTTTTGTGTTTCTTTTGATTGTTTTTTTTTAATTATAAATAGCAGGTTGTAGTTTCTCTACGAGAGCAGACTCTTTTCTATATTAACATCCTCTTCATGGATTTCTTCTTAAACAGGATAAGTTTGTGTTTGCTTTTCATTAATTCTTTTATTAGAAAATTACGGTGACTTTAACTAAATTTGATCTTTGCTTTTTCCTTTAATTCGATTTCGTTTCATTTTCAAAATACTTTGTAATTACGTAAACATCTGAAAATATTTTCCAGTCCACTATGCCTCTCCGCTATGCAAATTTTTAAACCATCGTATAACTGTCAAATATTTATTCTCCAAGGATATACTAATAGAAAATATTTTCTCGTTATTCAGCACACTTGATACAAACATTTCAAAGATATCATAAGATATTGCTGCAATTCATGGTTGGAATAAATTGTCTATAGTAGAAATAATTTCAACTATGAATGCAAATGTAACTTTACAAAGGGGAAAGTGGGTGATCAAAGAAGTGGAAGAAATAAAAATATGGTGCATGAAAATGCCATTCATCACTTTTACCGATGTATGTATGATATGCATTTATATTTCACTAATTCGTGTTCCTGAAGCTACATGTTTCCATAAATGGACTGATTTTTGCACCTTCTCATTGAAGGGAAAATGCAGATTTAAAATAACAGAAGATAGCTATTAAGTTAAATTGAAAACTCTTACATTAACAACTATTTTTCATTTGTAGCCGATACCGGTTTTATCAAATTGCAAAATAGCTCAAAATACTGGCATCAGGGTTACCGGCATTGTGATTACTAAGTACACTTTTGGTGATTATGGCAATGTTGGAATTTAAACAGTAATTTTTCTTAAAAAGAGTAATAACGGATTTGTGTTTGATTAGGGCTCAAGACGAAGCGTTTTCTCTGTCCCGTTTATTCCCTGTCTCGTTTAGTTTTTGTTAATTTTGTACAGAAGTTCAAACTGTAGCTAAAGTCAGAGTACTTATGTAGATAACGTTTTAAAATGTTTTTTACAATTTGAAAATTCCGTAAGTCTCGATTAAAAGATAATAAGAAGTTGATAAATCAACTTAAAGAAAATTTATTAAGAAGAACGCTTTTCTTTTATAGTAGAGGAATGTGGGACAAAGTGAAATGGTGAAATATTAAATCTGCTTTTAGCGCCACATTTATGGTAATATTTTAACTATAGGGTCACCCGGGGTAAAATGGGTATAAAAAACAGCTTTTTTAATTTCAATGACCCATAGCAGAAATACCATGAAATATAATCATGCTTTTGTTCAATATTCTATACATTGTGTATCTTAGGTCTAATTTGAACATAGTTTGTGTTCACTTTTTACTTTAAATTTAGTGTTAAAGGGGTATACCCATTTTACCCCGATGTATACCCATTTTACCCCGTACTTCGGGGTAAAATGGGTATACACCGGGGTAAAATGGGTATATACTGTTTAAAGTTGAACTACACTGATACTAATGGAGAAAATAAAAGAAAATTGAGTTTAATTGCATTGGAGGATAAAACTTTAATCCAAAACAACCACAAAAAATGTTTACTGAACTAAATTTGTGAACAAAAGGTGTATTAGCAAAGACTTGTGATTTGGTTGAAGTAGTAATTTTACAACTTGTGATGCCTGCATATAATTAATGTCATCTTTCTTGCGGAGCATAGAGGATAATCGGGCAGATGATTTTGTAGCAAACTTCTCAGTATATTATTCACCTTTAGCTAAGATTTCAATGATTAAACCTATGAATTACTCGTAGTGAATCGACTTCTTCCACAAATTCAACAACGATCCATTCGCCAATGGCTGGGTTTAACTACTGGAAGAACCTCTTGTTTTCACGTCTGCTTCATTGACTGTTTTATCAATAATTGTTAATGTCCTTTTTTATTAATTGTACATTTATTTTTTTTATTCCTTTTTGCTTTTTTGTGTTTCTTGCCTGTTTTGTATACAATCTTGCAGCCACCTGTTCTGTAGCAAAAACTTCTCCCACCTGTGCTTCCCTCTCTTGCATTTCTTTTGTAAATTTTTCATAGCCTTTTCAGTGCTTGAAAATGGCTGGGGAAAAAGAGGTACACATTTATGCTAGAGGTATAACAGGAGAATTTAGTTTTTTCAGCACAACTTTGTAATGAAGCATAAGGATTCTGTTGTGATTATGTGTGAGGTTGTACGTAGATTATGTTCTGGGCATGGTTGGTTTTAAAAGGAAATTAAAAAGACAACATATTTGCTATCAATACTTAATATGTCTTATAATGTAAATGTATATAATAGTAAAGCTACAGTAAATTACCAACCTACAGTAATCATAAACTATCAATATTAAAAAAAAAAAAAACATTACCTTTAAGTACTAATTGGCATAAGTTATAGTAGTTAAAATAATAAATAGAACAAATAAATACAGGGTACTTATTAATAAAACTTTTACAAAACATACTTTTAGTTTAAAACATGAACAATATTTAACAGCTGTCTTGCAAATATAATTTAAGCTTGTTAATCTTCATGCATTTAATGTCTCAAACTCAAAAACATTGGCTATACCCATTTTACCCCGCGCAACTAAAAGTACTATAAATTTTTTGTTATTATTAAAATTTACTTATTTTTTGAGTTTTCTGTTAGATAAATTCTTCTTCTATCAAATCCAAATAAAAAAATTCCAGAACTCTTTCTGTAAATTTTTTCAGAAAGAAGTTTATTACTCACTATGAATACATGTTTTGTGTTCTGAAAAATAAAATGTCTGTTAAGCCTGGTATAAATGAGTTGCTAGATTTTTTTTCTCACGTCAAAATGTTGCCAGATATGTAAACATTTTCAACACAATTTTTTCTTTTCTAAAAATTTTGTCTTGTAGAATAAAAACAAGAAAAAGGCAACTATACCCATTTTACCCCGGCTACCCATTTTACCCCGGGTCCCCCTATAGTAGCACATGTAGTCTATCCCAGTTAGGAGAAAAATATCACCGAAGAATAAAGCATATGATAATACAGGCAATTTTCAAAAATTGACACTCATATTGTAATACTTTGTGGTAAGTCAAAAATTCTTTTTGTTATTATAACATGATAATGTTCTTGTTCTTTACATTGTAAATATTAATTGGGACCTTCTAATCTTCGGTAAAATATTTATTTAGTGATAATAAGCATATTTGTATTTTATATAGGGTCTGGTGGGGTAAAGTGGTCATAAAATCGTAGGTTTTCAACTTAGGTGGATAATAAATACAATAAATTCTTTAAACACTTCAACTTTTTTTGTTGTTATTTTACGTTGCATTGTTGAAGAACATGGTACATTGCATTTCAGGAAAAAATATATTGATTTAACTGGTTTTATAACACTTTCATTTCCCTTTGTATTTATGACCACTTTACCCCATGGGATGGGGGAAAGTAATCATAGTTTTAAAAAAAAAACTGCAAAACCGTTACAAATAACCCTAATTTTTGTATATTTCAGTTATTTTCATAGTTACAAGTATATGTACGAGTATATACGGGTATACACGAGTATACTATAAGTGTCATGTAGACATGAGTAAACATGTTCATATTATATGAATAGATACATTGATACATCAGATGCGTGCACGTGCCTACTCGAGTATAAACGTGTATACACGAGTATATAAGAATGTATACGTGATTACCTGCAGGAGTGTATATGTGTCTACACCAGTATATACGTGTCACGTGTATATGCGAGTATATACGCGTATAAACGAACATCATATGCGTGTTTTGCACTTGTATCTCGAGTATATGCATGCATACCTGAGTATATACGTGCACAGTCGACGTATATACGCATATATAAGTGCACATACATACTTATACGAGTGTACACTATTTAATTCGTCACGTAAATATATATAGAAACACGAGTATATACGTGTGTTTACGTGTAAGCATAATTATATACCTGTTAGACGTATATACGTGCATTTACGTGTATACACCAGTACATGTATCCACGTATATCCACGAATCATATCCCCTAATATACATGTATGCTTACAGGATGAATCCAAGATCTTTTGCAAAATCTAAGTGGTGTGAAAGAGGAGGATAAGAAGCAAATAATCATAAGGAACTCATGATCATTGACGCGCTACATGCACAAAAAGTCAGAAACTGATGTTAGCAAAACAGGTCACAAATTTGTTACACAAAGATGATTTTACCCGACATTTTAGTTTTTAAGAAATATTTAGAGCAGTTGTTAAAAGTTATACGGTCTGTAGTAGCTCTAATACACGCATCGCAACAAAGGCGCAGCGACTGATGAAAGTTTTTCAAAAGTCTCGTAATTGCAACAGAGTGATTGCGATGCATGTATTACAGCTGCCGGTCGCAAATTTCATCAATAACTTTGAAACTTTCTTAAAACTTAAAATGTTGTGTAAAATTGTCTTTGTGTAATAAATTTGAGACCTGTTTTGCATCCATTGGTTTCTGACTTTGCGTGCATGTAGCGCGTCAGCCTTGAGTTTCATTCCATATGTTTCTTATGATTCTTGCTTTTTGTCTTCCCGCCTAACACATTTCAATAATTTGCAAAAGAGTTTAGACTCACCCTGTATACATGCATATCATATGCTTGTATGCTAGTGTCTACTCGAGTAAGTACGCGTGTATACGTGTCTCCCTCAGTATATAATTGTTCGTATATATACGAGCATAAGCGAGAATATACATGTATAGTCGAATGTATGTCTGTATAGATAAAAAATACTTGCAGATACCAAAATACGTGTTTATGGGTGCATTTATGTGAATACGTATATATACGTGTCTACACGAGTATATGCGTACGCAAACACATGTACTCGTACATTTAACTCTGTTTATTGTAAAAACAAAACATATTAAGTGAAATTAATATTTAATTTCTATCAGCCTTATGCCTAAAGATTAAGTGACTTTAGAAGAACAATATTCGTTAAGCCTAATATTATGACCACTTTACCCCATCTTATTTAAATTGTTCTAACAAATTATTCAAAATAGATTCAGCTAACTGCTAATGAGTGAGAGTTTTTGAGACATGTAGGAAGCTTCCTATGCAGTCAATCTGTTCATAATTCTAACAAACAAAATTTCCCAAGGAAGTTAAAAAAGGTGTTTAGATTTTAAGAATTTTCATATTTACACAAAACATTTTTTTTTTTACCAAATAAAATTTTGTCAGTTGTAAAATTTATTATTTAAAATGTAGTTTCTAAATGCACTACCCTAAAATAAAATTTTCACATTCATTCGAACATTAATTTCCAAGCTATAGCCATTTATTTGAATTATGACCACTTTACCCCATTGACAACTTCCCCCACCAGACCCTACAACTCGTACAATTAGTCAAGTACATGCGGGGCAAAGTGGAATGGGCAAAGTGAAATAGTTTATTCTGTTTTCTCACTCAATCATTTACTAAATCAACTACGTATTCATTTTTTTAATTAATTCCTTTACATTCCTTCATTTAGTAGTTCATTTCACATTTTCACTCTCAAACATGTCCTAGAAATATTAACACTCTTAAAGAGTCTCCATGACTTATACGGAGTATAATGTGTTTTCTAAATTCGCTTTAAAGTTTCTCATTTGATTCAAAAGAGCTTTTTCCCAAAAATATAAGTTTAACCAAATGAGTAGATTTTTTTTAAATGAAAGAAATAAATGTTCAAAGTATAAATAAAGTCCTCTCCTGATAACTAGAAGTCCCAAGGAACCAGTTTAAACTTTCAAGTAATCGGAAATTCAAGCGATCGGAAGTTCCTTTAAAAGCCTTCTCAAGAATAGTTTTTATTTTATTTCTCAGGAATAGTGCATAATAGATAGACTATATCACTTATAGTTTGGATAAAATTAAGTAGTAGTATGTATTACATAAAATACATTTACAGAGAATTAATGTGATAAAGATACTTTGAAAAAGAAAGGTATTTTCCACTGCTTACAGATTTTAAAAGATCAAAACGTCATTAAGTTTTTAAACACAATTCGACTTATTCACGTTTTCGTTATTTTCCAGGTACCGCAGTAAAATATTTGCAAAATCCTCCTGCTCTCCCCCACCCCCCCCCCCCCCCCAAAAAAAAAAATCCAAAATTATCTCATTCGTCGGTCATTTTAGCTTTGTTATCATTGCTGTTTATGAAACCAACATGCTCTTAAAACAATTTTAACTAGTTTCTCTCGCAGCCACTTTCTGTCGTCAAAGCACGGTTATTTGAGTCATCCAGAAAATAAAGGCTACTTTTTTTAATATTTGACGAAATTTTGTGTCTCAAAGATAACCGGTAAGGAAATTTTAGGTCGACAGCCGAAGCAAAAAATAGCCTTATCCGCTACTTTTCAATTTTTCAACACTATGCGCATTAAGGAGCTTCCTATTCTAAATAACTTATTCCCCTTACACAAGCTGATAAGCAAAGCAATTTTTTCAAGGGGTGGAAACCTATTTATTCTTGTTTTGGTAGCATTTTTATGCATAAAATGAAAGCGAAACTTTCATAATATAACGTCGTCTCAGAGCAACAGTAAGATATTTAATTCCAGGAATAACAGTAAGATATCCTCTGAGGTGACGATAAATACTTCGACTTAAAAGGAGTTCATTTGAGATGTAGAGATGTCTTTGAATATGAAACACCTTATAGTTTTGTGGCCGTATAAAAACTTCCAGATTAATGAATATTCGGGTTATCAGGCTTCGAGTAATCGAGAGTCGATTCTATTGATATGATCCACTTGATAGCCGAGAACGCAGTCTGTAAAACAGCATTCGTCTCTATAACATGTTTAGCGCAGCGAAAACAACTAAATTCTGCTGAACTACCTAAGCTTTGCCTTCAACTGACGAGTTGAACCACACCATAGCTGCTGACACTCATTGGTGAACTAAATTTACTTTAGATACCAGTTTGTCGGCCCTCACAGCTTCAATGAGAAGACGCCCTCCAGCTCGGTTATTCACTAGTCCAGACTTATGAGTCCGAAACGACGAGGACGAAATTGCAGTGTCTGGATGTGATAACTGAGCTGTCGGTAAATTGCTTGTATGTGTAATTTTGTTTCCGTTATTTGAAATTTACATTGACTACCGAACTTGTGTCATTGTTGCTTCATTCCGCGTTAATTAAAATATCGTATTTTTAACCACTCCTCTTTTCTTTTTTTTTTCGAAGTAAGTAAGAGTAATTTATTAATACCAGCAAAATGTGATTAAGTTTAGATTAATCTTACAATTGTATTTCATCGAGAGAGAAAAAACCGTTATTGCAGAAAAAATACACATCAGAAACATTATTTGCACACTTTTCCACTTTTTCGCAAGTGTATTAAAATTAATAGACGGCTTTGTGTTTATTTATTTTTTTTATCCATCTATTTTCTTATATTTCTATTTATCTATCAATCTATTTATCTATATATCTATCTAACTATCAATTTATCTACTTAGTTATTTATCTATTTATTTATTTATAGAGCTCCTTCGCACATATTAAATCAAATTATATTATGATAAGAAAAGAAAACTTTGAAAGATAGGAAGGATACATTAGAATAGAGAAACACTCAAAGAGCAACAAAGAAATTAGGATCAATCTAAGAACTAGAGTGGCAACCTATTTCCGAAGTAGTATTATAGGATTTGTTCTAGCTTACTTGAGGATTTGGACAGACTTTTGCTTTTTCCGTTTTTATCTTCCTATTTTCTTTTGAACTTTAGCTCTGGCATTGATTTGTGAATGAACAGAACAAATTCCAATAAATATTTATGTAAGTGTGCTATGAACAAAATACCTGATTTAGTGTATGCTTAAGAAAATGTCAGTCATATGTCAAAAGTAATGTATCGCATAAGAATAGTGTAGTGACACTTAAACAATAAACTAAATTCCTGATTAACGATGAAAAAAAACGCATTTTTTTTTTTTTTTCACATCAGCACTCGTAAATTTGTTTGGCTTTAATATCTGCTGAATAGTCTGAATAGGAGCGTATTCTCTTTTCATTTTCAACTTTACGTCAGTTACGGTTCGATGTTCGCTATGAACAGTTGCCGTAAACGCGGGCTACTTTGCCCAGATTTTTGAAAATTTCTCATTTTTTCTCAATAATTTTGTAACAATTCATATTTCCAAGCTGCGAAACAATTTTTTACGTATCTAGAGTTCTCTTAATTTAAGTTTTGAACATTGATCACTTTGTTTCAAAATATTATTACCCTTTTTAATTGTTTTATTTGAGCCAATGTTACCCATACGTTTGGGTTACTTGACCCAAAGCAGTTTTATCGATTTAAAACCATTGTAGAGCTAAAGAAAGATGTATGTTCATTAGAAAAACTATTTATTTGAAAGAAAAATACATGTTTTCTAAAAGTTTGAATCACACATATTTGTTTTGAAGAACATTTTTAAAAATTAAAAATGCGTGTGCATACCTAATTATTGTTTCAGAAATCGCCGATGTGAACAGTCCTTTTTTCACCAGTTTTGGAAGTTTAAAAATTTTATTTGAAAAATACCATTCGTTTCACAAAGGATCTTAAGCTTTTAGTTACTTCTAAAACGTTTTGGTCCGTTTTATGCTCTGAAAATTACCTCTTTCTTCTCTCGCGTAAAAAGCCATCCCTAGACTTCGGAGCTCATTCCATTCTGCAACAAAATTCTGTGATTTTCTCAACAAATTTAACAAAATTTGAAAGAAGTTGATGCAGCTAACTCAATGTTTTTTAAACTTCCTGCAATTTTTAGTTAATCTTCATTTTTCATTATAAAAGCCATGAACAGAACCTTGAGGAGTTGAGTCTGTAATCGCTCTCTGGCAATCCGTTGCTGAGAATTCCTGTTTCTCTCTCTCTCTCTCTCTCTCTCTTTCTCGTTGTCTCGACTGTCAAGAGTTCTTTTAACTTTTCTTCTCTTTTCCAAATCTCCCTGAAGGTTTTTTTCTTTTTTTTTGAGCAATCACGATTTCTTATTGTTCTCACTTGACTCTTTTGATGTCCTATCATTTTATTTTCCCACCGCCACCCTCCGCACCATCACCGTGGACCGGCTGGCTCCTCACGATGCTGCTCCTATAGCGAAAGCCGTCTCCAGGTTGCATCCATGTCCTACACATACGCGCATTCATACACAACTACACACACACATGCGCACATACACACACACAAACACATACACACACATACACGCAACTACCCACACATTCATGCCTGCACACAGACACAAACACATATGCCTACATACACATACGCATACATACACACAACTACCCACACATTCCTGCCTGCACATAGACACAAACACATATGCCTACACACACATACACATACCCCCCTCCACACACATACACATACCCCCCCCTCCACACACATACACATACCCCCCCTCCACACACATTCATACACACAACTACCCACACACTTATGACAGCACACAGACACAAACACACATACACATAACCTGTACACACAAACACCCCCCCACACACACACAAACACACATGCCTACATACACACACTCGTGATTGCGAAAAACATAATTTGAATTCAAGATGTCAAAATTCAAATTAATTTTTTTTTTTTTTTTTTTTTTTTTTAAGTTTTTATGCTGGGACAAGGTAGGTCGTAACTTTTAGGTGAGTAGATATGTTGTGATTGTGAACTTTTTAAACAAAACCCTTAACAGAAATGAGAAGTACAACCAATCTACTACATAAAGTATTGAAAAGTGTTCATAAATAGGTACCTAACAAACTCTTAGCTGATATAGAACTGTTTCTATATGAGAGGTTATAAAACATGTTAGCACAAGGAGAACAAAACCAACAGTGTTGCTCTTTGTGGTCAACTATCAAACTGCTTGGTATACATTACTGAGTTCTTGAGGTTGTTCTCTAACGGATTCTGACAAAATAAGTTTGGAAATTGCTTTTTGGAGGTTTACAGAGAACGTTGTATCTTTTTCTAAATTTGGGCCAAAGAAGGTTCCTAGGGCAAAAGTAGCCCGCGTTTATGATACCTTTAAGTCTTAAGAGTGTTAAATATTGGTAGAACACCATCTGTGTCGTAAAAGAGGTGCATTGTAAACAGTGGTTTTGCAAATAATTTGCAAAAAAAATTTCCTGCTAAGAAAAAAAAAAGTTTTAAATATGACGCAACATTGATTTAGCTATTTGTCAGTACTTGACGCCTCATTTGTAGTATACTCAAGAGACAATAACAGATGACACAGAAATATTTAAAAGAACGATAAAAAACTGTTTTTGATAAAATAAAAGATGCCCATAATAATTTGATATAACTTTCAAATATGAAATTTATTCTAATAGAACAAATGTTCGTAATTATTTTTGTTACTCGTTAATATATTGCCTTGCAGATGTTTTATGATCATGTTAAAACTTTAGACAGATCTTTAAAATATATATTTCAAGCTTTATTCAATACTAGTGGTACCCGCACGGCTTTGCCCGTAGTAGAAAATTAAAAGCTCTTTTGGTTCGCCTGTATATTTACGAATAATGTATGGTGAATTTCTCGCCAATTGTGTCACCCATGTTACGGTTCCACGTTATGATAACTTGGTAATTTACTCGTCCCATCTTATGATAATTTTGCTCGGGGAAATGTTCTTAAAATTAGAATAGAAAAAGAACAAAATCGAATTTTCGAAAAATCGCTTCGAGGTGCACACTCCCATGCTTTAAGTTAATTCTGTGCCAAATTTCATGAAAATCGGCCGATCGGTCTAGGCGCTATGCGTGTCACAGAGATCCAGACATCCAGACGGATATCCAGACACAGAGACTTTGAGCTTTATTATTAGTAAACATTGGGCACTAGAAGTTGCATTATAGTGACTACAAGAATGTTTTCAAAAAAATTCTAATAGTTTAGTTCAAAAGAAGACCCTCAAAAAATAGTCCAAAATCTGTGGGATTTGTAATTTCTGTTACTCAATATAAAACACACAACTCCGGGTTACTGGAGCTTCATATTTGAAAAAAGGGAAGTTTTTTCCCTTTCATTTCATCTCACTTTTTCAGAAAAGAAAATATTTACGCACCACACAAAATGTCCCACTCAGAGATATTAATTTGGAGGACAAGCTAGAAGGACTGTACATAGCTGTTAACAATGAAATTGTATTCCTGCTTTTTAACACGACTTCCGTTGACAGCTACCTGTCTTATTTTATGACATGTGTCATGTAATAGTTGAAGATGTTTCATCACTTAAGATATATCCTTCTTTAAAAACATTATTTTTTAAATATTTTTATAATCTCTTTTCCTTCCTTCATTTCACATGTTTTTTTATCCCCTCCCCCTCCCATTTTTTAAATGAAGTGTAGGAAGAAAAAAAAAACGATTGGTTCTCATTGTTTTAGTTATAAAAACTGCCTTTTTTATCGATGAAAAATTGCATACGTGTTGAAAGAACTGCTTAAAAAAATACAGCATCTAATTGTATTAAAAATATTTCATCTACGTTAATTTAGTTAACGATCCATGTTAATGCAATTTTAATTAAGAGAGAATGAAACTTTCACAAGTCTCGTGATATTCTTCGTCTTAACGCACTTTTTCTATTCTAATTAGTTATATGAAGCTGAACAGCAACAATTTTAATTAAATTAACGTCCTCGCCCAATTTTATTCTAAAAAGCAGTTCAACTTTTTATTTAATTCTGAGCTCTAAGCTTTATTTAAGTAAAGAAATGTAATTTCGTTGCTTAAAAAGAGATCGGGTGAAACTAATTTTTTATTTACTTACGCAAGAAATAAAACTCTTAATATTAAAGTTTTTTTTTTATATTTATGCAATGAATTCACGTTTAACATGCATGACCTCTATTTTCGCAACCATTAGTTCTAGATGGATACTTTGAGATGTAAAACTGGTCAAAACAAAATGTAGATTTAAGATATTAATAGTTTGAAGAGTGAAAAACAGGGAAAAAGCATGAAATCAAACTTAGAGAAGTAACAAAAATAAAAAAAAAACAATTCGAACTCAAAAAATTGACATGAGTACTTAGCTTCATTAATCGTTAGCTTATTTAACATTAGCTTCAGAAAATATTCCCATTTTTAAATTTTTGAGACAGAAAAAAGTACCTACTGGTATTAAGCTCTCAATAAAACGTGTCTGAAAACCCATTGAATCATACAAAAGAATATTGCACTGATATAGTTTTTTATTTACATGTTCATGTAACTGTCAATGTCTAAATCTAATACAGTTATAACTTTGAATTCACTAACTACCTGATTTTTTTAATTTGTTAATATCCTTGTGGAATGCAAAACATTTTTTTAAGCATTGTATGTGAATTCTCAAAAGAGAAAAATTAGTTTTTAGGTCTCTTTTTTCGTCTTATTAGCTTCTTTATATTAATATGCTTATCAACAAAGCATCTTATTATATTTATTATACGTTCAATCATATTCCATTTCTTATTTACTTGAAAAATAGATTCAACAAGAAATACAATTTTAAAGCCGAATGCAAAAATGTATACATCTATGACAATTTAAAAGGAAAGAAATCAAAAAAATGCTTTTTCATCTTTTGATTGCTTGAATTGCTTTGAAGGCAAATGCATTTTTCACTGCATTGGAAATATACGTAAGAATATCCAAAAACCAGCAGAGATTTAGAGCATATATTCTCAGTCGTCAATAGACCGACGATAAAAGTTATCCGAATTGAAAATACAATATGTTCCTAAGATACCTTACTCAACGAAAATAAAGTCCAAAATCACGAGGGATATACATATATTTTTTCTTATTTTATGAATCACGAGAAAGGTTTTTCTTTATTCAAAGAAGATGAAGAAAACTAAATTTCTTGAAAATTTGTATGAAAATGGACTGATATATTTTATTTCTGAGTAAATGAAATAAAAGAGTATATTAAATAACTAAAATTTTTACGTTCTGTTAAAAGAGGGAAACCCAGGCTAAGGAAGGTTGATAGCGTTGATTTAGATTTTTAAGGCACTGTGGTACACGTTTAAAAAGGAAATGCCATGAGCCGGCTTGATGTGCGGAGTAGGGATTTCCAAATTTAAAATAAAGTTTACATTTCAATCTGCAGTTGATCAACACTGCTCTTAAACTAAGTTCCACCAAGCAGGAAGCAAGTCAAAAAATCCACCTGCTTATTTTCGTAAATGAAAACTTTTCTTATCTCCACTTATTGCTACCTCCAATGACTGTTTGATTAATGTAAACGAGTTTTAAGATAGCTAAACTGTTATACATGCCCCTAATACTTCGCCGTGTGAACATCTTGCTATATGCATGATTGACAGGTCATAGACAAGTAAGGTACCGTCGCATAGTAGTTTTTTCCATACTATTCTTTCCTTGAAATTATTCAACCCTATCACTGATATTATAGAGAGAAAATATTCCCTTTAGCTCCGTGACACCTTGATCTAGGTCTCTCTAGTCATAGTGTCCTTTACGTCACTTGCTTCACTTGTCTGCTGTTACTTTCGCTATTCTGAAAACTGCATCTATTGGCAAATGCTGCGGTCCGAATGTGCCTTCTGCCAAAAACAGCGAACTAGAATCAACGGATACCACTTGACGAATTCGGAGTCAAATGTCTTCACTTGGTAAACGGACAATAGTTCACAGAAATACGATAGAAAATAGCTGTATAGTTTGTGAAATCCAATCGTGGAGCCACATCAGCACTGTATGAAGGATATTTGTGCCGTATTACTTTTAGAAAAACAACTCGCACCCTGAAATTATGGACTTAATATTGATGCGCAAGCCAAATACGCTTTAAAAATGTAAACGAACGATGTAGGGTATGTGCTGCTGCTTTTAATCAACATTCAAATACAGTTCTTTATTAATATTAAAGTTAACATTCAAGTAATTTAGAGCATCTATACTACAATATGCAAACGCTCTCCTGCCTCTTCCTCCAAATCTTAGAGTCTTCATAGCATTGAAACCCATTATATTTTTGCCTGGATGGCACTCCCTGGAAGAGTAAAATGTTGTTGACACATTTTTGAAACGGATATTTAGTTCTCAATCAACTTTTAAGCTCCATGTCTTAAAAACTCTCTATTATTAAGATACAGTTCAGTGACTTGGAATGTCAAGTCCCATTTTTCTTGCAGACGCCTTCTTCTATTGTGGACGAGCTATACAGCGAAATATTGGTGTAACTTTGATATACCCTGATAAATAGGAGAAATGAATAGAGAGAGAATCTGAAAAATATCTTGACCGTGAAAAGGCTTTCGAGTCAATGAAGAAGAAGTCTGTAGATGGGAGGAAAGAAATGTTGGGGATTTATATATATATATATATATATATATATATATATATATATTATAGTTTTTTGAGATGTCGGGGACTAGTGCTGCTTTTTTAGGCAATTTCGCCAGCAGCACTCACGAAACATCTCATGGTTTTTCCCTACCCTTGGGGAGTATTCCCTGATGAGGCCTCAGGGTATTTTGGGATTTCTTTCTTTTTTTTTTCGTTTTTTTAAAAGAATTTTTCTTTCTTGTTCGATCCTTATATTGCTATCATATATATATATATATATATATATATATATATATATATATATATATATATATATATATATATATATATATATATATATTTCGCAATTCGAGTAAGCGCATGAGTAATACAACCCAAATTCAAAATAACAGAATATCTGAATTGTTTGAACAAAACGTGTCCCTGAGACGGGAAAAATAAACGCATGCAAATTAAAAAGAACTAGTGTTCGCCCAGTGGTCGAAATTGGACGATATTCATAAATGAATATTTGAGAAAACATGTATATGAATTTAACTATTTTCATCATTTTTATTTCTACTCTTACTCATGTTTACTCCATATTTGAAAAGATACAATTTTTATACGGACACACAATACCACAGTAATAATTTATTCCAATTTTCTTTTTACCTATAATCTCAAAATAAATTTATGAAAGGGGATATTTCGGTAATGGGGTCGTTTCCGAAGTTTTCAAAGTATTTTTACTGAAAGAAAATGCTTAAAAACAAAGGGTTTAACCATTTTTTAAATAATTTGAATAAATTTAATATTTTTTAACAACTATTTTAACCGGTGCGCAGATTGAAATTATTTTTTTGGTATCAAAAGCGATAAAATGCCACTCATTGATGCCATTAGCGCACAGTGCAAATTATCGTAACCCGAAAACGCGGTTGAGGGCAAAACGGAAATATTTAGCGCGGCAATGAAGTCGCGCGCCAAAGTACATCACTTATAACGTCATAAAGACCACGCCTTATTTCTTAAATCGGACATTCAAAAAAGTTTTAAAAAAAACAACTGTTGAGAAAATAAAAGTTTTTTCTGACTCAACATTTTTTTTTTCTTATTCTATCTATTTCAGTGACTAAAAGTAGTACTTTTGATTAAAGGAAATAACCCCATTGAGAAATTGGTGTGGTCAACAAATTGCTGGCTTGAATAATTTTAATTTGGATATCATGTTGCTTTGTGCTAACCCTATGCAAATAAATATTTCCCTACTCTTTGCTTACGTATGCAAAGGAAAAACATTTTTCGCGCTTTCATTGGAAACCAAAAAATTGACGCCAATGGATAAAAATTACTAATTATCCAATTTTCGAAATCTTCTCGTATGAAATGAAGCATCAAAACTCAATTTATACTTAAAGCTTCTGTGTGAAAAATGTTACTTATAAAACGTCTACTATTATTGAATAAGTTGCTTCTTCGTCATTAGAAATATAAATTTCCAAGTATCAAATGAACGAACTCTACTCGTGTCAACATATAACTGTCCATTCTAAAAACATTGGGCGTCGTAATAATAGTACAATTTTTAAAAAAGGTCGACTTTGTGATTTGTTTATGGTTAAGGACAGTGCATAACTGATGTCACACTTTTCAACATTTTCGACCCTCTCCTCCCCTTTGTCACAATGTTTTGCACTTCACTATACCCCCTCTTTCCTTTGTCACATGTCACGCCGTTTTTCATAAACGTTCCTATTAAAAAAAGGCTTGTTGTCACGTTCTCCCCATTGTATGCTCCTTTTGTCATGTCTTTACTCTCCCTTGTCACAAACTGTTACTATTTCGTGAACCCCACCTTAAAACGGGACTTCATTCGTGGACAGCCCCTGTTTTGCGGCAACCGAATGCAAATATACATTTTTCTAGTCTTTGTTTTTGTATGCAAAGTAAAAACATTTCTCGAACTGCAATTGGTGCCAAAAATTTGACGCCAATAAATGAAGAGCGCCCGCCAATATAACAATTATCGAAATCTTCCTGAATAAAATGACCCTGCAAAACTCAGATTATACGTAAAACTTCTGCATGAACAATGCTTTTTTTAATAAGTTTAATATTATTGAGTAAGTTGCCTTGGCCTCTGCAGTTAGAATTATTAAATTCCAAACAGTCAAATGAACGAATCCTATTTGCTACATTAAAAAACACTGGACGTCGCAATAATAGTGTAATTTCTTTAAAAATCGTGTTTGGGATTTGTTTATGGTTTAGGGGAAAACGGACAAATGCACTTTTCAAAATTTTTGATATCTCTCCCCTTTGTCGCAGAGTTTCACATTTCACCACAATCCCTCTTTCCTTTGCCACATATCACATTGTTTTTCATAAACGTTCTTATAAAAAAAACTAGTGGCACCCGCACGGCTTCGCCCGCAATAGAAAAATCAAAAGGTCTTTTGGTTCGCCTGTATATTTACAAATAATGTATAGTGAATTTTATCGCCAGTTGGCTTGTACCGACGTTACGGTTCCACGTTATGATAATTTCGTATCTCGCCAACTGGCTTGTGCCCATGTTACGGTTCCACGTTACGATAATTTCGTAATTTATGATACTTTTTTTCTTAAAATTGGAATAAAAAAAAAACCACATCGAATTTTCGAAAAATCGCATCGAGGTGCACACCCCCATGCTACATACTAACTTTGTGAAAAATTTCATGAAAATCGGCCGAACGGTTTAAGCGCTATGCGCGTCACAGACATCCTACAGACATCCTACAGACATCCAGACATCCTCCGGACAGAGAGACTTTCTGCTTTATTATTAGTAAAGAAAAAGCATGATGTCCCATTCTCCCCATTGTATGTTCCTCTTGTCATTTATTTCCTCCGCCTTGTCACAAACGGTTACAATTTAATGAACCCCACCTTAAAGAGAGACTTCATTCGTAGTCAGTTCCTTGCAAAGAGACATTTCTGTACTCGTTTTTTACGAATGCAAAAGAAAAATATTTCTCGCCCTGGAATTGGTGCCAAAAGGGATAAAGTTCACCAATTTCACAATTATGGAAGTCGTTCTGAATGAAATGATGCCGCAGAACTCCCTGAATACGTAAAACTTCTGTACAAACAATATTTTTTGTAAAAGTATGCATGATCTTGCCGTTAAATATAAAAATTCCAACTGTCAAATGAACGAACTCTACTCACGACAACATATAATTATCCATGCGAAAGCACTGAAGGTCGTAATAATACGCCAATTTAATCAAAAGTTTCACCTTGAGATCTGCTTGTGGTGATAGCAAATGCAGGTATTATTGGGAGCTGGAACTGAAAGTCGTCCCTCACTCCCTAACATAATTTATTTAAATATTTAAATCGCGAAAACATAATCAAAATGAAAATATTTTAAATGCCCGTAGTTAACCAAAAAGCCTCAGTAATAAAAACAAATGCAAGTATTTCATTTCTTTACGCTCAAGCGAGCAATGACAACACCACAATATTATCCAGCAATTTCTTCACGCTAACTATGTCGCGTGAAAAAGTAAATAAAAATGAATTTTCACTAACTTTTAATTGCTTCTAACGCTGTTTCTAGCCAACATAGTGGTTTCGATTTTCGCGCGGTACCGGGTGAAACGTGTTTCAAAGCATTTTGCGCGAGCTTTCCAACCATACGAAGCTCGAAGCATTAAAATGCTTTTTTTGTGTAGAAAAAGCGGTTTAAAAAATGAATTAAAACTGAATGTTTCACGCTTCCAACAATGAATTTCAACAATGGAAAAGAAATAAAATTAAAATTTTTGAGTTTCGCTAACTAAAAAACGCTTATAACTTTTTTCTAGTGGATTTTGGTTATTTGACCTTGGGCGCCCTGACAAGTTTTTCGTTAGGAGTGTTTTTTAAATACCTTTCCAACCATATCAAATTCGAAAAAATTGGATCGTCCGTTCGCGTAGAAAAAGCCATTTAAGACGAAAATGAGTTTTTTATTAATATCTCCTATAATTTAGCGTTCGATTTCAAAAATTTTTATTGATAACACTAAAACTCGGCAATAGCTACCGAACAAAAAAAGAATGAAGGAAATCGGTTCACAAGCAGAGAAGAAATCGGTACCGAAAGAAAACGGCTTGCCTATTAATATATAAAGATAAAACACGTTATTCATGAATGGATAAATCAATTCAAGAACTTTTCAGATATTATTTTAACATATTATGGATCATTAACGCATTGGAAAATTGTATTGATTTTTTATATGGGTCAAAAAATCAGAATAATCTATTCATTCAATGTTAATTTTAAAAAGTAGCGAAAACAATTGCATAGAGGAGACCGGGGCAAGATGACGAGCCGGGCAAGATGACGAATGCCTTATTTTTTCCGTTTCCCTCCAGTCAACAGCATCTACTGCATACTACTGGCTCTCCTATCCGCTGTTCGTACAGCACTAGTATAAAGACGCTGAAATCGCCATATTTGTGTTAGTTCTGAAGCTCTGATTATTCACCGTTGCCACGATCTAACTTTTATGCATTTGTAAATAAGCTGTGCTACAGATACAGATAAGTTATATCATATCTCTTTAGTATTTATGAGTAACTTAGTTTAAATACTACCTATTAACATGAATAAATTTCAATAAATCGCCTTCTCTTATGGCAATGGAGAAGAATTTGTTCAAAAACAGGCAGTCCGGGACAAGATGATGGGTCGTCATTTTGCCCCATGTTTCGGAATTTATTAAACTATGTTGTCCATTTTACAAAATCCTGTAAACGCTTATTTGTCTGTGTGTTTGTTCACGTGATCTTGCGCTTCTATCTCATCTGAGGTTAAAGGACGCATTGAATCAAAGGAGGTGTCGTTCGAAAGCCGGTGACCAGAGGCTATTTATAAACTAGTTGACCAATTGACTAGTTGACTGAATTGAACCAAGCAAAGAATCTTCTGCTCTGTTGATTATTCAGTCATATATCTCGCATAACTTTGCAGACTATCTTATATTACAGTGGAAAAACACTATCATGGTTGGGTTGCCACTCCACACATTGCATCGTCTGTAGGTGCTGATGCGTCATTTTTCTCCCCAGTAAAAACCTACTATATCCAAGCATGTGACAACTTTATGGTCATTCATCTAGGAGATACTAACACAGACAAAAATATTGGTGGGCTTTTGAGCACCGCTTACTTCAAACCAGCTACAGTTGGAAATGCCGATAAAGGGTTTAAAGAAGGAGGGATCAAGACTCAAAATTCTCTTGTTTTTAGCGGACTATGATGTTCTTGGTGATTAAACTGAGAATAATAGTGCTAATTCTCAGACCTTGGGAGTGGAAAACCAAAATAAAAACCCTCCAGACGAAGCAAAAGTTATGGCAAATGCTGATTCCGATGCATCAAAGAAGCCTGTTAGTGTTTCTGATTTCAATGCATTGCCTACAGCAACACAATGTCAGAAAAAAAGGCAGAAAACTGAGCTCAAACATTCTTACAAGCACACCCATCAAAGAAATGTCAGAACAAGGAGCAAAGCGGAAGGACAAAAAGGATTATTCAAAAAAAACAGGGAAAATAAGCTCGTAAAGCTAAAAAGGGAGTAAAAAAACTCAAACTAAGTTCCTTTAGGTCCAAGTCTATTCAATTCATGCCAAGCAATTCAGTTGCATCAACTTCAAAAAATGGTGTTATAAGATACCCTGCTTGTAAAGAGGAATATTGTGACTCTCCAGCAGAAGAACGGACCCAGTGCTGTAAAAGTCAAGAGTGGTGGCATGAGGCATGTTCCAGTTATGAAAAGGGCATTTTTATTTGTGTCTATTGTTCGCTGCACAACTTAACACTTCAACATTACGCTCCAATGGATTACGCTTCATTTGATACTTTGTAAAATGTAAAAACACAGTTATCATTTTTAAAACTAGGTAACATATTCAAAACATAAAATGTGTTCAACCTTTTTCAACGTTGTCATCCTGCCCCAAGTTCAGTCATCTTGCCCCAGTACTGGGGCAAAATGACGATTTGTTAAGGTCATAAAAAAATAAAAATGTCCTTCGTTATTTTTATCTGAAAAATTAAATGGTAATATATTTAATACCACAAAGGACTACTCTAACAGCTCATGTGAAATAAATTTTACTATCCTTAAAAATAAATTAATAAACAACAAAAATTGTTAACATAGTCATCTTGCCCGGTCTCCCCTACCTGTTAACCGATAGTTTTACTTCCTTTTAAAAGACTTTTATTGCTCAAAATGGGATGATAAACAGGGAAAAAATGAAGTGTATTATATCATTGTTTAAAGTTAGAAAAAAACAATCCAACTCAATTCAAATAAATGAACGTTTTACAATCTACGGTATGTAAGATTTTTAAGGAATATAGAAGACTGACCAACTGGCAGAGATGAGCCAAAATTAAAGTGAATCGTCCAAAATAATCGCTGAAAAATGCTTCTTACAACCATAAGTGTTGGAAAGAATCTACAGTTATCGTGCCCACACCAACTACACTTGGATAGTTGCATAAACTGCAGTTGCAATTGCGGATCAATGAAGTAAGATCAAAGATAAACATGAAGCAGAAACGTGCACGACACTCCTGGAGCAAAGAGAAACTCATACAGGAGCAACAAGGAAGGAAAAGTATTCTAGTCAATGATTAATCTGGTTTTGGTATCTGTGAACAAGAAAGTTGCTCGGGTTTGGCGTTTCTTTACCAATAATAAAGCTCAAAGTCTCTCTGTCTGGATGTCTGGATGATAGTAAGATGTCTGTGACGCGCATAGCGCCTAGACCGTTTCGCCGATTTTCATGAAATTTGGCACAAAGTTAGTTTGTAGCATGGGAGTGTGCACCTCAAAGCGATTTTTCGAAAATTCGATTTTGTTCTTTTTCTATTTCAATTTTAAGAACACTTTCCGGAGCAAAATTAGCATAAGATGGACAAGTAAATTACGAAATTATTATGACGTGGAATGGGAGAGCGAATGAGCATAGCCAATTGGCGAGAAATTCGTCATCCATTATTTGTAAATATACAAGCGAACCGAATGACCTTTTAATTTTCAACTACGGGCAAAGCCGTGCGGGTACCACTAGTAAAAAATAAAGCGTATGAAAAATCTTTTGTAAGACGTTCTCTCAAATTTAAGACATCCTTGATGGTGGTTGTGTGCATGAAGGCTACTGGAATTGGACGAGTGTTTGTATTTTAAAATAAAACAATATGTGACTTCCGCTGTTTATCAATAATACTGCGTGATACTTCATATGAGACATAGCAATGACACATTTTTTCTTTCAGCGAGATTCTACTCCGTGTCACATCTTTAAATCAACTCGTAGATTTTAAACAGAAATGGGAATTTCGGCTTCCAGTCTCTATCGATAGATAGGTCAGTCAAAATACTTTACCTCTACAATTTGCTGTCTTAAATACAATTTAATGTCCCTGGGGGACCTAGCGGTCAGTGAATCTAACTTGGAGTTGGTGGATTCCAGATTTGAGGTCCACTCCCATAAAATATTAAATGCATCCGGAGTGTGTAGGTGTGAGTGTTGAAAATATTATGTTGATATTCAACATTTTGGTTGAGAAAAAAATGTGTTTTGAAAAAGAGGAACAAAAAAGTTAGATCTTAAGCCTTAATACAATAAATAATTTTATATTCATATTGAAGTAAATATTTAAACAAAAATTAACAGAAGCCCAAAAAGTATATATTGAAATTAAGAAAAAAAAACTTCTAAAGCAAACTTCATGCGTTTGAAAATTGACAAAGTTGTTACAAAACAAGATAAATTAGCATTCAAAAACATGCTATTTCCAATAAAATTATAAAGGAGTCTTTATTCACAAATATTTTCACAAGAAAAGCAAAAAATATTTCGTTCATGTTTAAATAGACATTTTTAATTTTTTAACGAGCTTTTGTATCAAAAAAATACGGTTATCGGTAGTGCGTGACTAATTAGTTTTGCAAGCTTATTTTTAAATTAAAATTATTGCGCTGTTTTAATTAAAATACGCTAAAATGTTCTCATTAAAAACACATTTTTTGCACCAAGCAATTATTATCGTAGGAAAGTTGTTTTTAAAAATACCATAAAGAAATTGTTTATTTAAAATGGTAAAGAAAGCTTACCGTCTATTGAGTACAGGCAGAACTGCAATTATATATATATTAGGGTGGTCCTCATTTTTGAAGTCGCAGATATTTTACGCGACGCCCCCTCAATTTGTTCCATTGTACAAATAAATGATCCTTGCAAAATCTTAAGTCAATCCATGAATATTAACACGTGCCCCTAGTGCCCCCTTCTTTGAGTTTCGAAGAAAAAATTGCGGATTTGCTCATTTTTATGTAAAAATATTCTAACGTTTTATATTTAAAGAAATTTTGAACCTCAATAGGTGCTGCTACTTCCGGACCGACTATTCTCTCACTTTTATTCTGTAAAATTTAAAATGTTACAGAGATAAAAATGTACACCAATGGCCTTTGGTCGAGCGTACCGCTCGTCTGAGCTAGTTCCAACCAAGCGGCAGGGGAACGTTTCTTCCCATTAAGATGGACACAGGGGATTTTATAGGCCATTAATGAATGGCCTAGGCCATTAATGAACGATCTTTGACTACAACAATTTGCCTCCTCCAGGCTTTGGGGTTGTTGATTTACAAAATTCCATGTCTATGTAATAGGTGTGGCTAATAGAGTCGCAAGGTTTCAATGTAAATATAAGTAATTGCATAATATAAGTAATTGCAATTATATTTTAATTCGCTGTTCTTAAGTTATAAACATACCTAAATTCTTATGCAATTTTTAATTTTTAAAATATAAATTTCGAAAAATCCACGATTACTCCTAACATGTACTGTATTTTCCATAGCTAAAATATAAATTTTAAAAATATATCCAAATCGGAACAATGTAGAAATCTATAAATTAAATTAATTTTCTTCCATTTCAGTACATAGTCCTTTATTATCAAATTCTTGCGATTCAGAAGATTTAGAAACCGAAATGGGTATCTATCCTAACCCGTTGAACTTTTGTTTTCTACAGCTGGTCTACCACAATGCAAAAAAGCTTGACAACTGTTGATATTTGCTCACCTTTCATCACTGTTAGACAAATGCCATATTAGGGATAAAGATGTTGTTCATTTATTTACAGCCTATGTAGATGCAGTAAACTTAAATCCAAATGACGTAGTGATCAATCGTACATTCCTTAAGAGAGCAAAAGAAAATCTTCAAGAGGTAAAATTAAATTTCATGAATTTAAATTTAGATTATGTAGTTATTCACTTGGAAACAAAGCTACATCCAGATGTAACTGGAAAAAGAACGCCGACAGGATTACCGCGATAACTTCAGGTCCTAATATTGAACAGCTACTCGGAGTTCCTTAGATATTTCTTCAGTTGTATATGATATCTTAGATGATAGCTCTTTATTGCTAACTGTTCTAGCTGTAGCGTTTGATACAACGACTTGCAATACAAACCGTATAAATTGTGCATGCAATTTTTTCGAGCTTACATTTGGATTGTCATCATCATGTTTTTGAAATCGTACTGCAGAGTGAGTCCTTAAAGAAGTTCTTGCCTTTCTTAGTTCTAGATCAGATATTCAATTATTTAAGCGCTTCAAAATTTTGTGGAAAGATCTCCATCATTCAGAACTTATAACATTTCAATCAAGTGCACATATCACTTAAATTCTAAAAGACGAAGTTGATGACATATTATTGTTTGTAAAAAGCGGAATTGAAAAAGATTACAGGGAATTCTCATAACTTGTGATAATATTTCCTGGTGAATTTCCTACTCCAGGGATGTGTTTTCGGAAACCTGGAGCTTATCCCTGAGCCACATGGGTGGCAAATGGAATTTTTGTTTGAAAATTTTTATATATAAGAAACATTTACATAAAAAGAAAGCCCTTCAGTGCTGTTTTACAAAGCTGTTTTACAATTAAATGTATGAAGATATGGTTTTTCGCATAACCCAATCGAGGCTCCATTGAATAATATGATATGTCTGAAAAACTAGCAGCGTACAAAATGACGACAAACATGCAGCAGAAGCAGTGATTGGAAAATTCATAAATCACTTATGGTATTTAGGGGATAAACTAGTAGCTTTGTCCGTGTTGGATGAAGGAATTAACTTTGAAGATAGGAAAAGACTAGTCCAAAAAATGCTTGTGGTAAGGAAGACGTGTCTGATGACTGTTTAACAAATTTCAGATAACAGTAGATGATTTGGAATGCTTTCTTAGTAAAGATCTTCCTCTTTATAGAAGCAATTATGAATCAATAAAACTGTTTGATAAAAATATATAAATACTAAACGATTTTTTCCTATTTGATCCTGATTCACGGCAAAATGAAGGAAGCTATTTAAAGGGAAGAGAGATTGTTAAAATACTAAAAATTGTGAATGATCCAACTAAAAGAGGAGCACAATATTAATAGAAGAATTTCACAACAAATTTACCAAATATGAGTCACAAAGCAATTTATTTTACAGACCGTCCAAGACTATCGAAAAAAAATACACACTATCGAGATACATTGAGAAAAGCGTACGATTAAGGAAAGTTTCTAAAGCATTATTTCATTCTTATTCATCGTAAAATCTTTAGATGATGAAAAGTAATTAAAAAGATTAATTTTAGTGCTGCCTCATTGTCAAAATCTTTTGCAAAACTAGGAGAAACGATGTATTGGGTCTGAAGTAAAAACTCGAAGATTTGTGGGAAAATTATCAAAAGTGTTAAAGTTCAACGGCCTAGGGGCACGTATTATTATTGACCGATCGAGTTCAAATTTTGCTACTTTACTTTTTATTATTGTGTCACAAAACTAGGGGCGTCACTTGTTGAATTCCGAAAAAAAAAATTTCCCATATAAATAAGGACCACCCTAATCCTTATATATTATTTCTATAGCCTGTTTTTGGTTTCTACGCGAGATTTTCCTCAATTCTTGATCAATTTCTTTGATTTACACCTTATTTTAAAGCTTATCGTGCAGGCTACTGACGAAAAATAGACCCACGGTCTAAAAATTGTTTTTTTTTGGGCAAAAAAACCTGTTTTAAAGAACCAGAATGAGGTTTTTGGTTAAATTTATAACTTTAACTTGCACTGTTCCCGACAGAGCTGAATAGCTTGATCGGCAGAGAGTTCGACTGGTAACCAGGAGAATGCGTGTTCGGGCCTACGTCCGGACAATCTGCATCAAAAAATTAGAAAAATATCGCGCATTACATGAACAATGAATAACAAATATGAGGGAATACATGAGGTAAAAACGCTCCCAGCTGTTATGAAAACTTGATGCAACACGGAGCTAAATGGATACTCAATTATAAGGGTTTTTTTTAAAGCTTTGGCTCCGGGAAGAAAATTAAAGCATAATGTAAGCGAAAATATAAGTATCAGGTTTAAGATTTCAGACTCATTGGAATTGTTTTTTGTTCAATAAAATATAATAAATCGTATGTTAAAATATAGATTCTTCTAATGAGTTTTTGACTCTTTGTACAAATAAAAAAAATACTACCTCAATTTAAAGGGTAACGTATATATTTTTCTTCTTTTTGCAAAAAAAAAAAAAAAAAAAAACAAATAGCGTATCACATTTTTACTACATTTGAAAAGCTACGCTTAATAAAGAACTTAGTTCTAACTATTTTGTATTTTAACCGTGCTGTTAAATGATGAACACGTGCTGCTATCTAAGTCATCACGGTTCAAACAGCCTGCGATAACAAATTGTAAAAATTTTCAAAAATAAAAACACTTCTCGGCCAAAAAAAAAATTTTAATTACCTGTGGGTTTTTTTTTCGGTAGAGCGTTCGGCTATAAACTGTCTGAACTTCGGGCCAGTTCGGGCTGTCCGACATAATAGCAAATTTACAGTAATATTACGCATTACATGTACTCGTAACATACAACAGATAACACACGTAATAAAATAAATGCTGTGGGAATGCTATTTGGTGTTTCGACTCCTTTATGCAGGCTACAGTTATCATTTAGATAAGTTGACTGCTAATCGAAGGGTGTTCTTCCCTTTTTTTTAAGCTTTGACTCCGTCCAGACCACTGAGCATAATGTAAGAATAAAAAAAAAGTATTAGATATACTCAAGGGAACCCTTTTTGTGCAGAAAAACATTTTTATTGTATGCTGAAATGTAGATTTTTCTAATAGCAGTTTAGAACTTTTGTACAAATGAAAAAATACTACGCCAAATTAAAACTACGAGTTTCAACCAGTAAATCTTTAATTATTTATTCGAATACGATATAAAACATTAAAATTATTATCAACTTCATTAGTAAGAAATCATTTTCTACTCCTCTGCTTTCGGCTGAAACAAAAAAAAAACATTTTGTCTACGTTCAAAAAATTACACTTAAAAAACGGACTCAGTTCCACTGGTTTTGGTTTTGAAGTTTAAGTGTTCGATTAAAAGAAAAACAAGTGCGGGCATTTAAGTCGTAACGGTTAAAGCAGCCGGCTATGGGAAATTGTTCAATGTTCAAAAACAAAAAACACTTATTTTTTCAACCGAATTTATTACTTCTCTAGAATGTTTGTTTCAATAGCTACGTGAGATCTTCCTCATTCTTTAATCAAATTCCATGTTTTACGAATAATTTTAAATCTTATCATGCTGGCTAATGACAAAACATAGACGCATGATCTTATTATATTTTTTCGGCGAAAAACTTTTCTACTGTGTTTAATTACGCATTCCTTCAATGAATAGCATTCGAAAAGGAAGGCACAGTTGCTAGGTGTGTTGGAGCGTCGTACTATTAATCAGAATGGCGCATGTTCGAATCCGTGCCACTAAATATCTCTTTAATGTTTCTTTTTTTCCGTCAGATGTTCACATGGGCAGGACTGTATTTGCCACAACCTGTTTTTTCACATGAAAAATAACTGATTTTTCATGTGTCAATCATCCACACATTTAATGACATTTATATTTGCATTGAAAATACGTACAACCAAAAGGGGAGCGATGATCAAATTATCACAACGTTGTATTTAACGAGGTTTTGTTACTGATGTCTTCAAATTACATGCATTCTCTTGTGCGCTTACTTTTTTCCGTTTACTTTTTTCGGTTTTTCTTCATAATATTCTTTCTTTGAAATTTTTAAAGAGCGAAATGCCTAATGAAACGATTAGAAGTACAGTGCGGAGTTCCGCACGGGTCGACTAGTTATATATATATCCTTATATATTATTTCTGTAGCCTGTTTTTGGTTTCTACGCCGGATTTTCCTCAATTCTTGATCGATTTCTTTGATTTACGCCTTATTTTAAAGCTTATGGTGCTGGCTACTGACGAAAAATAGACCCACGGTCTAAAAATTGTTTTTTTCAGCCGAAAAACCTGTTTTAAAGAACCAGAATGAGGTTTTCGGTTAAACTTATAACTTTAATTTGCGCTTTGACCGACAGAGCTGAATAGCTTTATCAGCAGAGCGTTCTCTTCGTAACCAAGAGAATGCGTGTTCGGGCCCACGTCCGGACAATCTGCAACAAAAAATTAGAGAAATATCGCGCATTACATGAACACTATGAAGGAATAGAATAAATGCGAAGGAAACGCTCCTTGCTGATATGAAAACTTGAAGTGACTTTGTGCTAAATTACTTCGTAATTATAAGTTTGTTTTTTTTTTCTTTTTAAGCTTTGGCTCTGGTAAGAAAATTAAAGCATAATGTAAGCGAAAATATAAGTATCAGGTTTAAGATTTCGGACTACAATAGAATTGTTTTTTGTTCAGAAAAAAATAATAAATCGTATATTGAAATATATATTCTTCTAATGAGTTTTTGACTCTTTGTACAAATAAAAAAATTACTACCTCAATTTGAAGGGTATAATATATATATTTTTTTCTTTTTGCAAAAAAAAACAAATAGCTTATCACATTTTTACTACATTCGAAAAGCTACGCTTAAAAAAGAGCATAGTTCAATTTATTTTGTATTTTAACCGTGCTGTCAAATGACGAACACGTGCTGCCATCTAAGTCATAACGGTTCAAGCAGCCTGCGGCAACAAATTGTAAAAATTTTCAAGAATAAAAAAATGTTTCTTCAATATCTTATCTTATACATTATTCCCTTCTCATTTTAAAACTTATCAGGCTGGCTAATGAAGAAAAATAGACTTATGGTCGAAAAATCAAGTTTTCGAAAACGCCCCTTGCTGTTTCAAAACCTTGATGCTGCCTGTAGTTCTTATGCATTTTTTAAAAGCAAAGTTCTAATGCAGTTTTCCATTTTTTACGTCGCTTTCCGCAAAAAAAAAAAAAAAAAAAAAATAGCCTTTGTGTGTGTTCATATTTTAATCCTTATATATTATTTCAGTAGCCTGTTTTTGGATTCTACGCCAGATTTTCCTCAATTCTTCATCGATTTCTTTGATTTACGCCTTATTTTAAAGCTTATGGTGCTGGCTACTGACGAAAAATAGACCCACGGTCTAAAAATTGTTTTTTTCAGCCGAAAAACCTGTTTTAAAGAACCAGAATGAGGTTTTCGATTAAACTTATAACTTTAATTTGCGCTATGACCGACAGAGCTGAATAGCTTGATCGGCAGAGCGTTCTCTTCGTAACCAGGAGAGTGCGTGTTGGGGCCTTTCGGCAAAAAAAAAAAGCCTGTGTGTGTTCACATTTTAATAAAGCTTAAAAGCACTGGACTTAGTTTTTCGGTTAAATTGATAAGTTTTTTTCGGTAGAGCGTTCGGCTATAAACTATCTGAACTTCGGGCAAGTTTGGGCTGTCCGAAAGAATATTAAATTTATATTAGTATTACGCATTACATGTACTCATAACATACAAACGTAATAAAATAAATGCAGTGGGAATGCTACTTGGTGTTTCGACTCCTTTATGCAGGCTACAGTTATCATTCGGATAAGTTGACTGTTAATCGAAGAGTGTTCTTCCTTTTTTCTGAAGCTTTGACAAAATCCAGACCACTCAGCATAATGTAAACATAAAAAAGTATTAGATTTACCTAAAGGAAGTCCTTTTTGTGCAGAAAAACATTTTCATTGCATGCTGAAATGTAGATGTTTCTAATAGCAGTGTTCGACCTTTGGTACAAATGAAAAAATACTACGCCAAATTAAAACTACGAGTTTCACCCAGTAAACCTTTAATTTTTTATTCGCGCGAATACGATATAAAGCATTAAAATTATTATCAACTTCATTAGCAAGAAATCATTTTCTACTCCTCTGCTTTCTGCTGAAAAAAAAATACATTTTGTCTACGTTCGAAAAATTACACTTAAGAAAGGAATCAGTTCAACTGGTTTTGGTTTTGAATTTTAAGTGTTCGATTAAAAGAGAAACATGTGCGGGCATTTAAGCCGTAACTCATAAAGCAACATTCTATGTGAAATAGTTCAATATTCAAAGATAAAAACTCTTATTTTCAATATATTTTATTACTTCTCTAGAATGTTCGTTTCAATCGCTACGTGAGATGTTCGTTATTCTTTAACCAAATTCCGTGCTTTTCAAATAATTTTAAATCGTATCATGCTGTTAATGACAAAACATAGAAGCATGATCTTATTATTATTATTATTAACATTTTTTTGGCAAAAAGCTTTTTTGCTGTTTTTTTACTACGCATTCCTTCAATGAATAGCTTTTGAAAAGGAAGGCGCAATTGCTAGGTTTGTTGGGGTGTCGGGCTGTTAATCAGAATGGCGCCAATTCGAATCCGTGCCAATAAATATCTCTTTAATGTTTCTTTTTTTCCTTCAGATGCTCACATGGGCAGGACTGTATTTGCCATAACCTGTTTTTTTACATGCACAATTATTGCTTTTTCACGAGTCACTACTCAATCACAGTTTTAATGATATTTATGTCTGAATTGAAAATATGTACGACCAAAAGGTGATTGATGATCAAGTTATCACAACGTTGTATTTAACGAGGTTTTGTTACTGATGTCTTTAAATTACATGCCTTCTCTTCTGGGCTTACTTTTTTCGGTTCTTCATAATGTTCTTCCTTGGAAATTCTTAAAGAGCGAAATACCTTATGAAACGATTCGAAGCACAGAGCGGAGTTCCGCACGGGTCGACTAGTATATATATATATATATATATATATATATATATATATATATATATATAAACCCACCTTGATTATACAACGGTACACGTTTATTCATCAAAATTCAGCAATTTCGATGGGAATGTTTTAAGGAGAAAATTTCATGTTGCCACATACTCCCATTGATAGCGTGTCATTATTTTCAAATAAATTTAGAAGGTTTCAGTTTCCGATTCGTTTAGCTTTTGCAATGACCAGAAACAGATATTAAGACCAAACAATGTCTATTTGCGGTTTTGACTTGAAACATACATGTTTCTCTCCTGGGAAACAATTTATCGCCTACTCACCAGTGGGAAAGTTATAATACCTATTCGTGTTAGCAAAAGACAGGTTAAGCAGGAATATTGTGCACAACTTAGTGCTTAGATAATTTTCACTTTTCAAATAATAGAAACAATAGTTCGAAATCAATGTTATCTACCTCCTTTATAAAATTTAATTTTTATATGTTTTTAATTTAGTGTATTTTGTAAATAAGTCATTGATTACAAACTATAGAGAAAGCTGAGATGAATAATAAAACGTTGTGTACATTCTTAAAGTGTATGTTGGTTTATACCTAATTTCTACATTCCGATATTTTACAATAAGTTTCGATATTTACTATCACTTTCAAGTTCTTTTTTTTTTTTTTTTTTTTTTTTTGAACCGAAGTCATACTTGCAAAATTTACTAAACGTAAGTATAATGCTTTTACTATCGAAAATTTAGTAAGTACTTACTAAATTTAGTAAGTACTTACTTCAACCTAACACTCCCTTTATCAATTTCATATGTTTTAAAATTGGCGAAATTATTTTAAGCTTTATTTTTTTACGCTTAATATTAATTTAACTGCGTCAAAATAATGAGTAGCGGATTATTTTAATCCATCTAGTGCGCCACAGCAACGCGTGGCTGGGTCAGCTACTATACAATATGCAGAAACTGCATTTTGCTTCTTTTTTGAGGCTTCAGCCTGGTAGGTCTGTAAGTGAACTGAAAGCGAGCCGTTTTTTCCGGCAGTAAGACAACATTTATAAATTTTGTAGCGATTCAGGAAACTAGTTCACAAATATACTTGTTTTAAACAGGATACTACTGGAAACCCGTAAAATCGTGGAACGTTGTCCAGAAGTCAACTGTGATGATTCTTAATTTTCTTATAGTGTGCGTGTGTTTAAACTTTCAAACGTATGTCCTATTTTTCACTTGCGTAAAAGATGAATGGGACATGTTAATCTCTTCATTTTAGTTGTTTTATTCATCTGTATCTTTGAAAAAATACATTTAGGTATTTACGTTTTTTTTTTTTTTTTTCAAATGAATAGAAGTAAAGAAGTTCAAATGAATCTAAAAACATATTTCCCGAGCTAAAGAGTGAATTGAAAACTAATTAATTCCGGAGAATGAGCGTCGGCCATTTTATGACCCCAAATTCTCGGCAAAACATAATTCCTAAAAATCTAGCCACACATTCGTTCCTTTCTTACCAGTAGCTGAGTTTATTCTCCCTATTTGTCTTTTGTTTAGTTAGAAAATTTACCGTTAAAAATTTAAAAAAGCGTTTCAATATAAATTCTCTCACAAACAATATTGCTCTCTTTACATACTGTAATTTTCAAATTAAGTTTCCAATTTGTTCACTTTGAAAAACACATATTATCTTAACTGTTTACATTTGTCCGCATTTCACGAATAGATAAGCCTTCAGTATCTTATTTATGCATTTAAGACTAACAATTTTTTCACGTTAAAAATTTTTATAACTGAAATTGTTATTTAGCGTATAAGTCATGTTTTGCGAAAAATATGAGGAATGAGGATGTTTTTCACGTTGAAATATCAACATCTTTATTTTTCCTATTTAAGTAAAAAGTCTCAATAAGTAAGTGTTTGCAGTCATTCTTAGTAATTCCCGGGCCTCTTTGTAATCTCTTACTTCAAAATCGAGTTGCCCGTCTTCTATGGTCATTGAATGTCAGAGACTTTTGTAAAGCCTTTCTGCTAGTTAAAAGGAAATAGTTTTGCAGTGGATCCCTGTGCATTGTGGAATCTGTGACAATGAGATTGCAGACTCATAGGCTAAAAAGAGCTCCTCGACGCTTCAATCACAGCGTTCTAGTCTATCCTTTGGTGCAGTTAAACGGTTAATCAAAAATACTTTGACAGAGGAGTTTAAAAAGAACTTTGCGCTCTGAGAACAAGTCTAGTAAATGAGTTTCATCAGTTACAAAATGGTACAGACATAGAATGGTGGCAGAGTGTAGGTTCGCCACTGGCCAGGACAACCTCCCAAAGCATCTACATCGTTTTCGAATCATTTCATGTCCTTTCTGCAGTCTTAGTGATCTGGGCCGGATCATGGAAGCTGACCATCTCGTCACATGCCCTGCTCTTTCCAAACTCTCTCTTGCGGACAGATGCTGAGAGGCCAGGGGCCTTTTAGATTCAAAAGTTTTTGCATCAGTTGCTTTTTTATTATTTTTATTTTTATCTTTTTTTTTTTGTATCTTTGTTTACTAGTTTATATTTTTAATCCAGTTGTTCTTTTACATCTGTAGTTGTCTTAAAATCTTGCCATTAAAAATAAATTTAAAAAAAAGTGTCTATGTCGGAATTCCATCTGATTGCATTCTATTTTTTTGCGAACAATTTTTCCCAGGCCAGAAATTGTGCCTCTTGTGAGCGCTAAGGAGTAACGAGCGTGTTTCAAATAAAGAGCTAGCCAACACTCAGTACTTTCAGTCCAGAGGCTTTTTGTTTCAGAGTTTGCTGGACTAAATAGACTTTCTTTTGTGAGGCCAAAATCGTCTTCTTTTTTTTTATCCACCCAACTTGTTGCTTCATAACTGCACCAAAGATACGGCTAAATAAGCGTCAAAACTATGGACGTTTAATTATAATTTATCCTTCTCTGTCCACATGGATTATTTCTTCACAAAGACACTTGCTTATGCTTCAGCGGAGAAAACTGGGTAAGTAATTATTGATTACGTTCATTAAAATTTTTAATGATTTCACTTGATAGAAACAGGAGCTTCCGAAATTACCATGACGGAATGGCTTAATGAACTAAATTAAGGATTCCTTCTAAGTAGTGCTTTTAAAGTTACAAAACTTATATTTGATTTCTGAATAAATTTGACGTAATTGAAAGAATGAATATGAATTCGAATTTCATGTTAGACCATCATTAATTTATTTTTAAAAATAATTATGAAACAGTAACAAAATCATGCTAGACTACGCTGGCATCACATTAAAGAGAATTATGTACTATTGTAAGAACCAAATTGAAGACTGCGATACGGATAAAATGTGCTGTAAGGTAATATTAGTTAAAACCTAGAATATTGAAAACGTTATACAGACTTTTTTTTAAGAAATTAATTAATGTTCACACAGCAGGAGAGTGACAAAATGAATTTCATCAAACGTCATCAAAAATGTAACTATAGTAATGCAGAAACAACTGTAGTTTAAATAAAAAAGCAAGGTTATTTCTTTTTGATCAACAAAACAAAACAAAATCTATGTAAAACCTCCCTTGACGGACACTCGAATAGCGAACATTTCTTCGAGTTCCAGTCCTTTTATATTGGTTTCTATTTACTATGAGGGTTTTTATTCACTAGTATAGGTTCTTACACTCTGAAAGGCGGAGTTATTTTAACAAAAAATATTATTTTTTGATTGTTATATTGAAATTCTAAACCAATAAATTAATAACAATTTTCACATTAAATTCTATTGTTTGTAATTTATCACTCTCTAATTTAGAAAAGTATTTACTTAGTTCTACAAAGTTGTCCACAAAGTTATTTATGTCCGAAATTTAAATCAACTCTACATGCCTATTCGAGCAACATTTAAATTTTAAAAAGGAATAATTAAAAAATATCTTTTTTAAAGAGTCGTCTGAAAAATAATATTGAATAAATATTTTTCTACTGATACATGTTTTATTTATTGTATGCCAAATTTAGCTTTTTTTTAAAAATCAATCATATTTTTCAACTAACGTATTGGAAAGAGATCCTTCTATTCTACTGGATGTATAACCAAAGGTTTGTAAATAAAGCTAGGAAAGCGATGCCGGGAGTGTGACATATTTTGCGCCACGAGTGGGACATTGTTTTGCACCAGGATAGTGATATTTTCCATACAACAAGCCCCAGAATTGTAATTAAGGTAAATAATGTTATTTTTCAATTCTAACCTCTTAATTCAATTACATGCAATGAATAGAACTAAAAATGTTCCTTTATTTAAAACAAAAATGTTGTCATGTCAATAAAAATGTTACAAACCCGTTTTTGAACTTCAAAATTTTAATAAGAACAGCAGACAAATCATATTAACAAAATACTCAAAGTCTCCAACAAAATGGTGATAATAAACAGTGTTGTTGTACAGCAGATTAAAAATTCCCTTTTTCATCAATAATAATTGAACTTATTCCTTAACCAGGAGAATGACAAGAAAACCTGGGGACACATTTTAAAATGATGTACCTTGCTTATTTAAATAATTAAATTTTTCCAAAAACGTTATTTTACACATTTAAGTATGCGTAGTTTAGTACTATAAATTCAATTTGTGGAATGTTGATACAAAATTTTTAAATAATTTAAGCACATTTGAAAAACGAACTGGGACATGCCAAAAGAGTGACTTTCTGGTTATTCAAAAATTTTTACAAGAAAAAAATGAGTTATTGTTTTACTAATAATGGAATAACATCGGAAAAGCTATTTTGAACTTTTGAAAGAAAAGAAAAAAAACTTCTTGGTCAAACAATTCTTGTATTGGGCTTCTGGGACGTAATAGTGTTAGGACTTTGGAGGACCATCCAGTTACGCTAAGCTATTTATTAACTCGTTTAACTTAAAACTTGTCCATTTATATGTTTTAATACAAAGAAATCAGTAAGCCGCGTAATCTATCCTACTATGTAAACGAATGAGAACAGTGCGCCATCTTTTTAAAGTTGCAGATGCGCGACCTTTCCTATTTTGGTAGGAGAGATTGCGCAGTTTTTTATTAAAAAATGCCGCTGCTAGCAATAACTACCGGTGCTTACAATGTTCGTCAGGAGAAGCAGCTTCATGAGAAACAATTTAGATTAAAATTATTTTACTTTATAAGCAATCTAAAAAAAGTATGGAGAAAATTTACGCAAACTTTCACACTTTGCTTGAGTAAACAGTGTAAAAGAGCAATATTTTATTGCAAACATTCTGGACAACCAGCATGTACTTTCATCTACACACTCGAATACAGCTCTTGTAGAACTAGGTCAGTTTTCAGCGCACTTACCAAACACAATTGTCAAAGTCAGATGTTATTTACTAGTACACCTTTGTCCGATTTAATGGAATCAAGTCAACTTTTTTTACAAAATCACCTTTATTTACTGATTTAATTATAATGTCCGATAGAAATCTCAATTTTCCTTATAACTCCACTTTTAAAACCTGTATTGACAAGTGTTTGCACTTAACCCTAGAGCGCGTTACTTAAAAATATCAATAATTTTCTTTCAAAAAGTTAATATGCGTATTTTAATGTTATGACAGCTACCAGACATAGGAGTTACAAGGATACCATACTTTGATTTCAGTTATGAGAGTAAAACAGCTTGGTCTTCTGTTGTCTTTCTAGCTTTATTTTTTCATTCCTTAATTTGAATCAATATATTGCTCCTACGACCTTCAAAGTACAGCATATTCTTATGAAAAGCTGTATTCTTCATTTTTTTCTTTTCAAGCCAATGGGTATTTTTCTTCTTTTCCTTCTGATTTTGCGACGATCGACTCCGTCGCAGGGGTGCAAGGAATCTTCTTTGGCCATTATTCATAAATGTGACGACCAGCAACAGGATCTGGGCCCAGCTTGGCTGGTTCTAGATCAGTTAGTCCCTAATGAAGACCAATGACCCTCTAAAAGCTATCTACCCCCTTAATCATTACATCCGCTTCCGGTAAACTGTTTCAAGTGCCTAAAGCCCTACTAAAGTAATTATGTTTTTTAATTTCCAGATTAGCCTGAGATTTGAATAGCTTAAAACAATGACCCCTTGTCTGACTTTCCATGGAAAAACGTAAAACTCATTGACATATTTCATATTGATAACTTTAAGTGACTGAATCATGTCTGGCCCCATTATCTAAATATGTAGTCCTCTTTCTAGCCTAGAAGCCCTTTTTTGAGCCGTTTACAATGAAAAAATATCTTTCTTCGGATAAGGAGACTGAAACTGAACAGCATACTAATTACTAAAGATGAGATCTTATCAAACTCATATGTCTTTTAAAGCAGCATTGACTAAACTTGACGCTGATTTACCGGAGTCATCATCCTATACTACATTTGGATGTTTTATTCTCATTTACGATGCCAAAGAAAAACTTTGACTTATAAGTGTGTTTTTCTACTTTCAAGTTGTTTATATGTAAAAACAGCGTCTTCGTTTATATTTGAAGTAATAGTTTTAATGGTTTGAAATAATTCAAACCAAATGAACTACTTTTAAAGAGACAGACAACCAACTGGAAAAAAGAACGCAGTTGATAACAGTGAACGCAATAAGAAATTGCGATGGTAGAGCATGTGCGATTAGCGCGCTTAATACACATTTGAAAGCTCTTTCGAAATCGCCTAGCTAATTCAACTAACTATGTATTGAGTATTTATTTATCAAGAGTTTTACTTCAGACACTCAAATTTTCAAATGAGAGCTAATTGTATTTTATCATTCCATTTTCGCCAGTTTGGCGAAGAATCAGGCTAATTACTTAAAATGCTAAGCTAAATGGGCAGCTAAAGATATTTGATTTAGCTGAAATTTTGTATAATACATAGGCTTGGTAAAAGGCAACCTTTTCCGCACATAGGCTTTGCATATTTCTCGATTTCGTTTTTTTTTTCACTCCACCCTATCAAACATCCTAAAAATTTCGAAAATTAAAAATTCCCAACTTGATTGCATTAATTCACACAAGGGTGTATTACCCAAACCACCTTGGACGCAATCTCTCCGCCTGCGCAATTAGTACTAGCTTTGCCTTTTCTTCAGCTAATAATATACTTTGTCTCAACTTTTAAATTACTGCAGCTAAAGCGTCTTAAATGTGTAGATTATCAACTACATTTTTCTTAACGAATAAAAAGAGAAAAGTCATTTTCAAACAATGTACAATAATAGAAGACATGTATTTGCAGCAGACTCAATGGCAGCTGACACCAGCTTTTATCGCATCACAACTCTGTTCAGAACATTTAAGCTTTTAAATTGCATTGAAAGGAACATATCTGAATACAACTCAAACATTCACACATTCAGACATATTTCACAGCTTCTACCGAAATGCGAAACATTCGTTTAATATAATTTAGTATCTTCTTCCTCTGTGACAGAGAGAGATCGATAATTAATTTTACGCAGTTTTACGTTTAAAAGAGTCTGCTTGTGATAAAGAGAAAACTGGAGTCATGAGTTAGATATATTTCTGGAGTAGAAGATGTATAAAGGAAAAATCTTTGAAATATGTTGTGTAAACCAGAAAACTTACACTATTTGTCCTTTTCGACGACTAACTTAATTTTTCTGTGAGAAATCATAAGTTTATGCAACAAATCCTGCAAGATAATACTTTAATGATTTATTTTTCTCTGATATAAATTTCATAAGGTCTTCTGAGCCAATATATTCTGATTCAGTTAATAACTTGAAATGTAATATTATTAAAAATATTTCATCACATGTTTGAAGCAAATTTTTGACAGTTTATTACTTTAAGGATTTTAGTTTAAGGGTTTCTTTATCATGTATTTGCAACAAAAAGATTTATGTTTCCACGGGTTCAAAGTTTGTGAAAAGGCACCACTCAAATTAAATTGGAAATAAGTTCAAATTAAATTGGAAATAAGTTTGTCAGATATACTGAGACACAAACGAATATATGTTGGAGCAATAAAATAAATAATAAATTATGTTTTTTGTTTACAAAATACAACTGTTTTTTAAGAGAACGGCACAGATGCGGATGACATAAAAAACACCAAATTCATTTCTACCTTTGACACTTCTTTTTATAATTATTGCTAGAACTCAAATATTTCTTATGTCTATTGTACTAATATTATTTTCAGCAGATACAACACACGGCAGTAATACCCGTCCTACTACCCGAAAAAGATATAAACGTTGTCAAGATCATAGCTTAACTACCCAGGGCCGCACTATAAATGATCATATTTTGTAGCAGCATTTGTTTATGGATCAACTTTTCCATTAATCTTCTATGCAGATAAATTTTATACAATGTGAAAAAAAAATCAAGAACATTGCTCATTGCTGTAAAATAAGGGGAACCTAGTGGGCCTATTTTCAGCCGTTAACATATCTGGTTAAAAAAAAAAAAAAAAAAAACAGAAAATGTTTCCACTAAATGTCAGTAATCGTCCTGATATTGGCTTGGTATCTGTTGAAGAACTCTGAAACCTCCCCCCCCCCCCGCCAAAAAAAAAAAAAAATAAGCCAATCATTCTCAAGAGCTAAGAGACTTTCCAAACAACTGCCAGTCATGCTTCTGGAATAAATCTGGCACTTTTCAATATGATAATAGTAATAACTTGGTACCTTTCTGATTAACCATAAAAGCTCCAAAAGCAAGTACAGGTATCCCTCGTATAACACGGTTCATTTTTTCCGTATAGTATCGAAACCGTGTTATACGAGCCTTTTTTTATAAATCGTTTTTTTACTCATTTTTGAAACTAATTAATCATATAGGGGAGTGTGGGGCAAAGTGAAATTGTTAAGATGACTGAGGTTTTTCAAAATGAAGAAATCGGAAATTTGTTTCGAAAATTGCAGTACAGAAAGAAAGAACATTGTATTTTACAATAAAACCTACGTTGAAACAGAATTTTTTATTTTTGGCAATAAATCCGAGTCTTCAAAAAAAAAAAAAAAAGTGGAACATTTTCACTTTTTTTTACGGGGAAAAGTGAAAAATAAAATATTTTTCTAATGAAATATTTTCTATTCGATTGTAAATCATATTTTTGATCAAAATAACCGGTAAATAAAAGGTTGAATGAATAAATTAAAAGATAATGAAACAATAAACGAATAATCAAATGGATAAATCAATAATTATAAGAAGAAAAATAAATGAGCTAGTAAAAGAATGATGAATAAGAAAATAAGTAAATGAATGAATAAATGAGTGAATAACTAAATGAAAGAAGATAAATAAATTAATTAATAAATGAAAACGAAAGTGATTAATAGTAAATGATTGAGTGAGTAAATGAAACAAACTATTTCACTTTGCCCCATCCACTTTGCCCCGCATGTACTTGACTAATTGTACAATTTATTTAAAATACAAATAAGCGTAATATTAACTAACTTAATACTGAATTAAATATTAGGAGACCTCAATTAATATTTAAAATGTTAATAACAAGAACTTTATCATTTTACATTAACAAGAAAAAATATTTGACTTACAACAAAATATTACAATAAGAGTACCAATTTTTTTTAAATGCCTATATTACCAAATGCGTTAATCTTCGGCGGTATTTTTTTTCCTGACTGAAATAGACTACATATGGTACTATATGCTTAAAATAATACCAGATAAGTGGAGCTAAAAGCAGAGTAAATATTTCACCATTTCACTTTGCCCCGCTAGTTCACTTTGCCCCATGTTCCCATACGTGACATAAATCATGTCAATATGTATATATATATATATATAAGATTATCATATTATATCGAAATCGTGTTATTCAAAACTTAGAAATAAAGAATTTTTCGCAAACTTTTCTATTAAAAAAAAAGAAAAGTAAAAACTTAATAGAATCTCTTACAAAACCTTACAATTTTCAACAGTGTATTAAAGCAAAAATAGAATTCCATCTTTTAAGATTCGTGCTTATCAAAACCGTATGGTATTACATTAAACTTTTGTACCGTGTAATGTCTAAACCGTGGTGTAGAAGTACCGTTTTATACGAGGGACGCCTGTATAGCCGAAACTAAGGCAGTTAGGTGAGTACCGAAGAGCTTATTGCCTTGAAATCTTGACAATATCTTGAGACAGCAGTTCATTCTCTTTCGGGTCCAAATTTGTCTGAGAGGGCCGTTACTGAACTGACGGTGAAACACTTAATTTTAAAGCTTAGTATACCTTCACAATGGTAGCTGAAAGCATTTTTCACAAAAGAGAGAAGTCTGAACTCCTGCAACTTGTAGGGATTAAGGAAACTTATCGCAAAAGTGCTTGTTTTTTACAGGAAGCTAGTGGAAACCCATGAAATCTTAGAACGCTGCCCAGAAATATTTATGAAACTTGTAACGATTCAGGAAACTTTTAGCAAAACATACTTCTTTTTTACAGGAAACTGGTGCTTTGAAATCTCAGAACATTGACCGAAATAATGAGTGACGTTCAGAATTTCCGTACAGTGTACTACATTATCAGTTTTTTTTATATGTTAACATCCGCGATGCATTAAATGTACATCCTAACTAAATATGCGTAGTAATATTTCTGTTTGCTTGCTAGATGTCAAATATTTTCCCTCTGCGAATTACGAGTGGTAAAGCATACTTTACGACGCATGCAACCGGTAATTAAAGTTTCCTCCTTCCCTGTCTTAGTAGAATTTTGTACAGACAAAGACGGCTCAGGTATTTTAAACTGAAGTAGTTTTAACCGTTAAGATACAAACAGAAGTTTCATGAAACTGAAAGTGTGCTCTAAATTAGGAAAAGAATATAGTGGACTTTGTTTCTTGAAAATGTCATATCTTCAGGCAAAATGAGGGTTTTAGCAGAAAATGGAGTACTGGTGAAGTTGCACAATTTCGTAACTTTTTGAAGTAATAATTTGAAAGGGCTTCACTCTCGGATAATGAACGTTGACATTAATGCGTAGAATTACCATTGCTTAGCTCTTTCGCTTAATGAAGAGATTTTACTGCATACTTTTAAAAGGAGAAGTTAATAATACATTTTCATTTAAGTATCATTTGTTAAATATGCGTATATATCAGGGTCGTTTCTTTTGACAACATATAAACTAGATGAGGGATGCGCAACCTGTGGGTAGTGACACTTGATGGGGGCGCTAAGCATTTCAAATTCAAATCTCGCTTTATATTTGAGACTACTGAAGCCTAAATATTGCATTTCACAGGAAAAGTACCCCCCCTTTCTCTCCCTCTCCCCCCCTCTCTCTCTTACTTGAACAAATCTGTTGTTTCCTATTCATCTAAATTCGCTACAGCTTAAGCAGTAACAATGAACTCTTTTTTTAATCAAAATCAAGAGACAAAATTTGCATATTCAGTTGTTGCCCAGCTTGTGTTTTTAACCGTAAAAAAGAAAAAAAAATTGAGTCGAAGTCGGTTGCGTTAACTTGCCCCCAACACGGAGCAAGTTTACGCATCGAGTGGGGCACGTTTATGCATATTAAAAATGATACCAAGGAGTAAGTGAAATAGACATTTAACCAAATTTAAATATTTTATTTTTCTCTTAAAATACTTTTAAAATAAGAAAATCTTAAATAATTAATTAAAAACCTTTTATAGTCCCAAAACCACTTATTGCTAATTAAAAACAGAAACTATTTAGTCATCTTCTTCATTACTGTTAGATTTTACTAAAAAAAATAAAGTATTTCTTTTCGCATACTTGTCGTGGAACTGCGTTTTGACATCTAAGACGTTGAACCCTGTCTTGTCCTTTTTTCGATTGGTTGTGTGCTTTCAAACAATAGATGCAAGCACAATTTCACTACTTCGCAAAAAGAATCGTTCATTAGTTTCCTTTTTACAGAGTATACTAACTTTTTCCCTGTAGCAGGTTTTAGTTTCATACTTTTTTTAGGTGTCTTCTATGTCTGCATTAATAAAAAATCGTAAATGTTAAAACAGTTTCTCCTTTTTTTTTTACTTCCTTTTACAAAAAAGGAAGTATTGTATTCGCGAAAAAATTTTCACTCAAAAATCGCCCTTAATTTCCATTTTGCTCACCCCCAAATGAATGTTGAGTTTTTTTTTCGATTCGACCACATGCGGAAAAGTGCCTAAGAATGTATAGACACGCGAAATATCCATTTTGGCCATCACCGAGGTAATTACAACGACTTTTCTCGTGACGTCTGTATGTATGTGCGTATGTGTGTATGTGCGTATGTGCGTATGTGCGTATGTGCGTATGTATCTCGCATAACTCAAAAATGGTATGTCCTAGAAAGTTGAAATTTGGTACATAGACTCGTAGTGGGGTCTAGTTGTGCACCTCCCCTTTTGGTTGCTTTCGGATGTTCCTAAGGGGGTCTTTTGCACCTTTTTGGGGGGAAATCATTGTTAATTTCGATGTAAACTCAAGTGGCGTTATAATTTGTCGGACACTTGGCGATATATCGCCAGTCTTTTGGTCGCCAAGTTTTGTCGCCAACTTGGCAACAAATTTGGCGGAGTTTTTTTTTTTTTTGGTTTCAATTTGGCCATTGTTGGTGATATTTAGAGAATAAATATTGAATCACATTAAAATAGCGAATAATGGGGAAATGACATTAAATTGGAGTAAAAGGAAGTCATGTGATGCACACATCAGCTCGTTTTTTTTTTTTTTTTTTTTTTTTTTTTTTTGTGGCTTCTAACTACTTTTGTCTGAGGGCTTCTTTAATCGGAGTATAAGTTAGGGTTATGAGCATCCTTTTTTTTCATCCTGGTTCTAAAGCTTTGGTCCTACTTTTTCAAATGGTCTCAGTTGGGGTAGTACAGATGTGACGATGCGGAAGGCCTACTGCGAAAAATACTTGGATTATCGATAAGCCTTTTTATCATTTTGACATTTCACATGGTTCTGTTAGTGTTTGAACTTAATGTCTTACTATCTTTAAAATAAAGAAAATGTGTTTCAGGCTGAACAGTGTATAAAGTTAAAGCTGAACAATCAGGAAGACAACACTATATGATTGTAAGATAAGTTACGAATATTTTACTTAATTTAAAATGAATGGTGATTTTCCAAACTAAATAACCTGAAAATACTAAAGATTTGAAACAGTACAGAGCGAAAAGTGCGTCCGAGGCCCGTTTAGAAGTAAGACGGAGTAGTAAGACATACACAGTAAGAACGTGCGTGTTAATGTGCACTAATGAAAATGGGTAAACGTGCCCCGTCGACAAGTTTGGATTTATTTTTAACATGCAAGAAAAATTATTAATTTTTCTGTCCATACAAATACAATCCTCAAAAAAGGATAAAATTCTGCGAATTTTTATATATTTAGTTGTTCCTAACTGTGTATTATTTACTCGCAATAAGCTTCAAAACGTTCAAAACAAAATTTACTCAACCTGGTAGATAACAGATTTTCCTATCCGTATGCTAAACTGAAGCTCGACTGAAGTTCAAAAACTTGTGAGAATATTGGCTAAAGAGCAGCATCAATCTGATATGACTGTTGGCTCTCCGGTTATAACTCGTTTTAGAAAAACGGCACTGCGTAAACATGCCCAATGCGTAAATGTTCCCCGGTCAACCCTATGTTTTGAGAAAGTCAGCACAAATAAAAGATTTTTTTAAGTATGCACATTATTTATTTTGCGTTGAATGAATAGGTGCTGTTTTGTTGCCTGCCAAATAACCCGGTATAACGAGGAGTTACTGTAAAACAATAAAAAGGGTTCGGATAAGGTAAAAAAAGTATTTTTACTTGTTTGTAACAGTGTTGAAATCGCGGTTAGTGTAATTATTAAAAGTATATTGTTTGAATTTTGTTTTATAAGTCGAGTTTTATTTTGTTAAAAGTTAATTGTATTTATTATCTGTAGCTTTTTTTTTAATTTAATTCTTTTTTTACCAAAAATGTATCTTAAATATAGGAAAACATATACTTAAGTGCTAGATTTTTGAAAAAATCAAATAATGGTATAAGTTACAGGAGCTATTTATTTCTCATCTGTAAAGTCAATGTGTTACACGTTCATAGCCATTACATACACGGGCAGTGCTCCAGAAAGTAATTTTGAGTCTCAAACTTTTTTTCAAATTTTTCAAATTTTCACAACAGTTTGGCCTTTTTTTTAGAAAGATGTATATTCTTCTTAAACTGAAAATATTCACAAAACATCACAATTTACTTTGAAGATATTAGATTAAGGTTTTAAATTTTACAAAAAGTGTCATTAAGATTTTTTTTAATTAAAAAAATCAATTGATTAACTAATACTTCATTAAATTTATCATCTAAAATGGAAATAAAAACATTTAAAAAGCTAACATATTGAGAAAAAAATACCCACCATCTATTTTTTCTAATCAATTTCGATTAAACTTATGCAATAAATAATCCAAGTTTTAAAAAACTAACTCTCAAAATTTTAGGCACCTAAAACACTAGAAATAAAACTTATTTAACTTCTGTCTGTCGTTACCAACCACATTTTAAAACTTTTGTGCTGAATATAAATGACATGGAGGGTATTACATTTTTACGTATTTCAACAGACAAGGCATAAAACATGAAAGCTGGAAAAAAAAAGCTCTAAAAATCGAAGTGAGGGAATGACAAATAAGAAAAGCGTTACCAGGTTCGAAGAATTCATATTGATTCGTAAACAAATTTTCAAGAATTTGAACGAATAGTAGCGTTCAGCGCGTCACCTGGGATGGTTGGCGAACTTTTTGAACTTTTTTTTAAGGTTATAAATGAAGTAGAAACAGTTTCCTTTACTGCTTGGATAATCTGTATAGTATCAGCAATAAAGTCATATTTTTGTTTTGACATATCTATGCTTTGTGTACTTTTTACATTTTTTTATGAATCTTCGCAGAGTTCGCACACTTGCCCCGTCACAGGGTAAATTGACGAGCCATATAGAGTGAGTTAGCGAATTGAAAAAAGCTCATAATAGATGCAGAAATTTTCACACACTGCTTTAATGGTGTTTTGAATAACCAAGTAAAGCTTACAAATGAATGAAAAAAAAAGTTAAATTAAAATTGTAATTGCTTTAAAATTAGGCATATTACCCCATATAAAAGGTTTATCTTTCATTTGAGAAGTAATGCTGAAACACGTAACATTATTAGTCCAGTCATATTAGACATTAAAATTGCAAAGTGCGATATAGGTCTGATTTTTTAATACGCTGTTGGGATCAGTTAGGGTAGTGTAAATCAAAGTTGGCAGTTTTCAAAAACCTGTGCTCGCTGCGTAATTCGCGAAAAACTGCGAAATTTTCGGACTTTTTTTAGTTTTTCCTTTCTAACTCCTAAACTATGCCACTTTTGATACTAAATGTCAGTACCCGTTTTAAAATACAATAAATTTTGGACACTTTAAGCTCAAGTGGTGCTCTGTACAATTGATAGTTTAGGTTTTAATAGATACCGTACTTCAAAAATTGTCCTTTTTTTGCAAAAAAAAAATGAAAAAAAATTGCTTCGATCACATTTTAGGTCATTATCGACATAAATTCCTACTATAAAAAACAAAAAACTGTATTATGTGCTCCAGTACATTAGTGTGGCTTTCATTTAAGCCCAAAACGAAGTCTGCAGATTCAAAAGTTCCTTTACAATCGTAAAGCAAACTAGTTTAAGGTGTGCTAATTTTACATTAGCTACCAGTTTGTTTGGCTCTCTGGGCTCTTATAAGTGGTTTTCCCTCTCCAGTTAAGCTACTTCCTATTCCGGGATGATGAGTGCTAAATTGCAGTCCTCTGATGGAATAACTGAGCTGGCGGTGTGTTTTATGCATTTACTATTATATTTTTCCTTTCATTGAGATTTTGAGGGGTTAATTTACCATTGTGAGGGAATGACAAAACTCACTGGGGAAAACCCTAAAAATAGTAGTGTAAAATTACTATTCACAGAAACTCAATATAAAATGTAATTTTTTCAACACATCGTTTCCTTTTTTAAATTGAAAACACAAAACGTCTAAGCCTATTTTTTGTTTAGTTAGAAATAATTTTTTGTAACAGTCTAGATAAGTGAGTGAATGACATTTTGGCTCATTAGCTTTACATAAAATACATTTAAAAATAAAACATAGAAATTTTACTTTCATTATCTATTGAAACTGAAAAGAATTTAAATACCTAAAAATATGCATCAGTCATAAAACACTCGTAATCTATAACGAGAAAGTGAAAATAACTGTTTTTCTTAGAAAGACACAAACATTATTGATATATCATTTAAATAAACTACATTGTAATTAAATTTATTTTAAAGGAAAAGTTCATATTTTGATTATTTTGACAAAGGAGCTTTCATTAAAATGTTAGAAAATCGTGAAGACGCGTATAATTTGAAGGAGTTGTGAAAATTAGCAGATTTTTTTTTCTTTTTTGAGAATTGTACTTGTATGAACTGAAATGTTATTAAATTTTTTGCACGTTAAAAATAAATCAAAATTTGGCGACGGACAAGTTTACGCGTTGTCGTCTGAGCACCTTTATGCACGTTCTTTCTGTGTCGTACTTCTAAACGTGCCCCGAAGCTTTTTTTTCTCCGAACAGTCTCAAATGTTTTTAGAACTTTTAGGCTATTTAGTTCTGAAAATCACCATTTAGTTTTTAATTGAAATTGATTACAAATTCGTATCTAATAGCTTACAATCATGTAGTGCTATCTTCATGCCCGTTCAACTTTTACTTTATACACTATTCAGTCTTTAATAAATTTGGTTTGTTTTTTTACGATTGTAAGCCATAATGTTCAGAACACTAACAGAACCATGTTAGGTATCAAAATGAATATACGTAAACGTGCCCCGTTAGGGTGCTCCTTAAAAATGAACTTTTGAAATTTGAACTGGCCACCCTCCCATTTTTGTTTACGGTCTAAAATAACACTTCCACAAAAGTTTCAGACAAAAAAAAAATTATTTTAGGAGTCGCTATCGAGCTTCAAAGTTGGGAAGATTTGTCATTCTTTCCCAAAATTCAAATGAACTTTACTGTAAGCTAAAAAATGCATAAATAAAGATCAATACCACCCGCTGCTTTCACAAAACCTTCCCGCTCCAGGCCCGGATCTAAAAATTTTAGGCCCCCTTGCAACAAACTATATAGGACCCCTCCCCAGAGGACAGCAGTATATATTTGCAACTTCAATAAGTCTTGGCACTAGTTTTTTTTATTATTATTATTTTTTGGGTTGATGGGCTCCTTAAGGACGTTCCTCCCCAAACTGCGGGGTCTGAGGGTACGCAAATGCGGACCTGTCCCCCTCGTAGAAGGTAGAAGGGAGTCAAATTCAAGTTCCATGTTTTGATATGAGATTTTACGACCAGAGAGCACGACTGCTAAATTTTCTTTTCATTCATTGGAGAATAATGCTAATAATGGCGTCGCTGTTTTAGTAAACTGGGTAAAGTAGAAGCAAAATTGAAGAAAGAAGCAATGCTCATTAAAAAAAAGGATTAGTTTCGAAAAAAATGAAGCAACTGGAGGAAGAAAATCTAAGACTGCTGTTTGAACGAGTACCAACTTCTTTAGAGGAAAATAAAGATAAATGTGTCTTGTTTGAAAGTTACAGCTGTTTTTTAAATGCAGACCAAAGTTTATCGTGCAACTTACCCCTTTGCAAAAGAAAAAGAGGTAGAAAGAACGTTCTGAATAGATGTTGCTGTGAGAGTTGATGCAACAAAGTTGAGTGATAGAAAAGCAGCTGCTGTCTTGACAACAGCGCTTAAAAGCGTAGGTCGTGATTTTTTTTTTCGGAATACAATTTAAACAAAGCCTCTATTCGGCATTTCAGAATAAAAAGCACTATGAACGCTATCCAATATTTCAAAAATAAATTCTCAGTTGATGTTACTTTAACCGTTCACTTTGATGGAAAACTTCAAGAAGACATTGTAGGTAGTGAAACTGTTGACTGAATACCAGTCATTGTTTCAGGAAAAGCTATTGAGCAATTACTTTTGATACCGAAACTCCAATCGGGAACAAGAGAAGCAATAGCTTCAGTTGTTGGCGAAACCCTAGAATCCTGGGAAATCAGTAACCAAGTCAAATGCCTGTATTTTAACACAACTTCGACCAACACATGATCACGAAAAGAGCGTGCGTCCTCATTAAGAAAAAACTGAACCGAGAATTACTCTGGATGAATTGTCGCTCGCATGTTCTTGAAATAATGCTTGAGGCTGTGGTGGTTAAAAATATTGGATCACCAACAGGGATTGAAATACTGATATTCAAACGATTTAAGCATTTTTGTAGCTCCATCAATCACAGTAGTTTTCAAACTGCCATATTTGATGTTTTTATCCAGGAGAAAGTAATCCAAAATGTTTGCACCAGATTATCGTCGAGTTTGCCAAGAATCAACTTGACCAGTTCAAACCTCGAGACGACTACAAAGAACTTTTAGATTTGACCATCATGTTTCTTGGGGGAACTCCCAAAAGGGGAACACGCTTCATAGCTCCAGAGGGGTTGCGTCGTGCTCGATAGATGGCAAAGGCAATTTAAGCTCGTAAAATTTATTTATTTAAAGATCAATTTGAACTTTCCGAACAAGAAAAAGCTTTCGTTCGCGACATATGCTCGTTTGTAGTAAAATGCTATGTAAAGAGTTGGTTTCAAGCAGCAACTGCTTATTTTGCCCAAAAAAAAAAATTATTTGCAACTCTGAAAAAACCTAAAAAAGCATGAAAGAATCAATTATGAGGTTTCAAAAAGTGCAATGAACAAGTTTGTTCGCCATTTGTGGTATATATCAGAGAAGTTCGTCGCTGTTGCATTTCTTGATGAATGTGTTCCTCAAGAAACGAGAGGGAAGATGGTGGACGCTTTAAAAAGAAAAGGAGATGATAAACCCTTAAAGAGAATCCTAATAGGTTCAGATGCAGTCCTCAAAAAAGGTTTGAATGATTTTGCATTAAGCAACACAATGCGTTTTTTTAAAACCTTGAGTTCTAGGTTTTAAAAAACCGCATTGAATCTGAAGTTCCTCTTCAGAATTTCTACAAAAAAGATGTGACAGATTGGAAAGGCGAATCCTTCAAGAAAAGTAAAGAAATTATTAGTTCATTAAAATTTGTAAGTAATGTATCGGAATGTGAAGTAGCACTAATGGAAGAATAGAATGAACTTCTTACAAAAGACGAAAAAAAAGCAGTACTGGTTGCTGTTAGTGAAACAGTTCAAAAGCAAATGTCCGGAATCTAAAAGAAGTACCTTATTGTCGTAAAAGGCAATATACTGTGATTTGTTTCTTTTATTTATGTTAATTGAAAGAGTTTTTTTGAAATCTTAATAGATGTGTTTAATTATAAATTGTATGAAATGTCTAATAAATACTGCTGTTTTTATTGAAAATGCGAAATTTCAATTTTTTTTATAAAAATTCAAAAGTTTCAGCTGCGGTAGCGGCCCCTAAAATTTTTCTTAAAAATCCCAAAAATTTACAGTAATTCCTTTTTATAGGGGAAACCCGGGCAAAGTGAACACCTTAAGCTTTTCTTGATTATTGTCGTTTAGTTATAACTTTGGAAATTGAAACAAATGTTTAAAATCAGTCTTCATTTAATGAACTTACGTAATGCAATAACAGTTTTCCTTAATATTGATTACACTATTAGATATAAGGCCAGTTTTCAGCAATGGTATGAATATCCGCTTTTCCCAATACCCCGGGTAAAGTGGATTCGGTACTAGGGCAAAGCGAACAACAACATTATTTGTCATGAAACTAAACATTAAAAATGAAATGATCATCGAAAACTAAAGGAACATATCCAAAAAACGTTTTTCTGCTACAATGCTATTTATTGTAGTCATTACAAACAAAGAAATTGAACTTAAAAATAAAATAAACGTCTAAAATTAAAGGAGCATATTAAAAAAAAATTGCTACAATGCAAATTATTGTAGTCATTACAAACAAAGAAATTAAACTTAAAAATAAAATAAACATAGAAAATGAAAGGCTCACATTAAAATACATTTTTCTACAATACTAAGTATTGCAGTAATTATTATAACAGACAAAGAAATTAAACTAAAAAAAGTCAACATCCAAAATTTAGGAGCATATTTAAAGAAAAAATAATATTTTTCTGCTGCAATACTAATCATTGCAGTTATCAGTGCTGAACACTCTTTTTGACACCACTGAGTACAAATACTATATTGTATCTAGTTTTCTGTTAGCTGATCATCTTCTTCAATGACCATTTCACCACAGAAAATGCACATTAAATCCTCAAATTTCTTTACTTCCTTCTTAGCATTCTCTTATGCAGTCCTAACTTTTTGTAGCAGATATTTTTGATTTAGTATTTTTGTAGTGGTCTTTTTAATAGTCTTTTGAGAATTTTTAGTCGAAACATCATCTAGTTACTTCATGACAGTCTTTTTTGATTTTTCAATTTTTTTGTTTCTGATTGTCCTTTACTGGAGCACTTGTCAGGAGGGTAGATCTCTGTAGCTTTTGTTTACGTGTTGTTATTGTTTTAACAGGCTGGGGGATATGTCGTAAAACCGAAGGACTGTAGTGGTTCTTAGAACATCTAGGTTTGGGTGAAGCGGCGGGAACATCATTACCTTGGATTTATTTTGTTGTTTCAGATCCCAAGGAAGTATAAGGACGGTGTTCAATGGCAGCATTGTCTTGAGATCTTAAAGTTGAAGGACTTCCAGGTTCGGATGAAGTGACTTGTCATGACCGGGCATAGTGAATATGGTATCCACTTTGCCCAATCCGCTTCGCCCTTCAAGTACATTTCTGAGGTTACTAAAAAGTACTAAGAAACCAGTGCATCTAAACTCCTCGTCTACGGATAGTTGAAAGCTACATAATCGTACATCAAATCCTACTCATAACAAAGAACATGTCACAAATAGTATTAAAGTTATAAATGAAACACTAATCTCTGTAATCTAATATTGTATTCCCCAAAACATACTTTGTTCGGTCACTGGCGTCGCATGAAGCGAACTCGTCCCGACGTGTTTGCAGCTCACTGAGCAGTAACAAGCGACCCTTGCTATGACAACGCGGGTGCCGGCCAACTACTTATTTAGGAGTTATATCCGGGGTATCCACCTTAGCCGGGTTTCCCCTATACTAGATCAAAATTAGGGGGTGGCCCGTTAAAAATTCACAATTTTATTTTTTAACCTCTTATAAGGACCACCCTACCCTGTAAAAACGATTCAGAAATGTTCCTGGAAAATAATGGACAGCTGATGTGCCCAGTAACATATCTTGAAAAATCAAGAACGCTTTCCGCTAAAAGTCAGTAACCTTTCTGAAATTAACCTTGAAACTTTACGAAGAAGTGCGAAATCTGCCCTGTTAAAGCCAGTCTTGTCTCTAGAACCTTCTAGAAAAATTAAGTAGTTTTAGTGTAATTGATTAGAACCTTCCTAGTTTACCAAGAAGGCTCCATAAAAATCAGAGCGACCACGGCCAAAGCTATGCAAGAAAGAATCAAGCATGTCTCTTGCCTGCAATTCCTGCCTTGCAAAGCTGTAGCTATCCATTGACATTTTTGCTCTCACTGGGAGCTCAGTCAATCTGGACAAGCCGTAAGCAACCTTAGGCCGATACACTTAATAAACAGGCTCATTCAATCTTTAAACTGGTTGCTAAAAATATTTTCCACAACAGTGAAAAGTCTGCACGCGTGCAACTTGTAGCGATTCAGAAAACTTTTTTGTGATGATACTTGTTTTTACGGGGAAATAGGTGAAAACGTGTGAAATCCCGAGACGTTCCACGGAAATAACCAGTAACGTTTCAGATTTTTTTACAGTGTAGTGCCCCGTGTTCGGGGCACGTTTAACGCAAGTGAATTGAACTTAAAAATATTTTTTTTAACGGTTAAAAACACAAACTGAGCAGCAAATGAATATAGCAATTTTGACTCCATTAACTGCTTCATGAAACCTCAATGTCTAAAATTTCCTAAGTTAAAACATAAAATTTAGAAAAATCATTGAAAAAAAATCCGCGTAAACGTGCCCCGGTCTACCCTAGCAATAAAATTCTTATATATTTAAATTTAACTGAATTTTAAGACGTGCAAATCTCTTTTGGCAAAAATAACTCTGTACATCCTTTAAAGAAAAGTACTGTCAGTACGCAATCAAGATGATAAATATTTTAGCTATGAAGTATATCTCTCTGTGGTTTTTCCTTTTTTCTTTCATTTCCGCAAAAACAAACGTAATAAAACGAACTGCGAAGCCACAATTTCAAATACGTGGCTCGTTATTTAGTTCTTTCAACAAATGTAGAATTTATTCGATCAATATTACTCCAATCAAAATTCCTACTCGTTATTGATTCCCTCTCTTTCTTGGAGTCGAAATGAAACATCGATGCAGTAAATCTTTCCTTCCTGAAGATAGTTCTTATCATTTCTAAATGTCAGTGCAAAATATGCAGCTTTGCCATTCCTGGAGGGTATGAACCAATTCTTGTGATATTTCTTAAATCATATTTCGATTTCAATCAAAATATTTACTTTTCTGGCATTTCAATGACAGTGAAAAAAATATATTAAATTTGTTTTTCTTTATCCTATTAGCAGAATATGAATAAGTAGGGGAGAAATAAGGACATTTTGGAGTATGGAACATGTTGAAACAGTTGAATTGGTAGTTATTTTTTTAAAAGTCGGATAACTCCGGTGATATTTATCTGGTGTGTCTTAAGTACAGCTTTTATCCATGCTTCTTTTTTTATGATAGTAAAGTTGAGATAAACCTAACCTGGCAGCATTGAGAAGGCTACACAGATCCTAATCACAACATTAAAACAGGTAAGTTTACCCCACAACTATAGGTCTTTAACCTCTTCAGGTGGATAGATATTTATAAATTGAAGCAAGACTTTTTCAGATTTCTTATTATATTGATTTACTTTTGAAGTATGATATTACCTTTATCTGAAGTTACGCTGTCATATTCCTTGAAAATCAGATTGTTTTTCCCTAGTTGATATTTTCATGTTGCCACAACAACTTTTGGCCTAAAACAACATGTACAACATACAATAACAATAATAAATTTGTTTTCTAGCAATATAAAGCTAACAATAACTCATCACAAACAATGTTAAAATAACATTCAACAGAAACAACTACGTGCTTCGCAAAAAAAAAAAAACTTTGATTATATTTGCGGAAGTTATTAAAATTTGCACTGAAGTTTTTGTATGTTTTCCCAGTTTATCGTTTCCTCGATTAGGTAGCTTATTGTAATGAAAGTTTTTTTTAAACTTATTAACCAAAATTAAAAATTTAAAAAACTCCGACTGAGTCCGCAAATGTAGAATTAAGAGGGCGAATTGAAAATCTTTTTTAAAAGCCTTATACTATTAAAATCAATTATAATTATTTTATTTGTTAACAAATAGAAACTGGCAACAAATAAAAATTTAAATCATTACTTTTAATTTCCTTGTCGGCCAAACATGAATTCGGTTACCAATCGCGTGAATAAAAGCTCAGCCGTATTTAAAATCTGCTATAAAAACGCATTGTAATTCGAATTCTATATAACATGGACGTTTCAAACATATTCTATCAAACGCAGAAAAAATACTCTTTATTTTGGCACTAAATTTTTAAATTTTTAAATATGTTTTCATCGCAAAATTCGCAAAAAAAAATTTTAACTTTTTATATATTCTTTAATTAATGCCATCTGAAGACGCAACCTAGCGAACAACACTCTCGATCAACTCTCCTTTCAAACAGTTTTTTTTTTTCCAAAATCGGACTATCCGTTTAGGCGCTAGAATGCAACAGACAGATTCACAGATACACAGAGACGTCAGACTTATAACCTCCTTCCTTTGTGAGTCGGGGGTTAAAAAAAACAATTGTTTTAAATTCGTAAACAATATTTAACTTGTTTTCCTTCACTCTGTGTACACAATATCGATAAATATTACCAGGTAATATTTATCAGGTGTGTCGGAAGCACAGCTGCTATTTAAGTTTTATTTATTTTTACATTTTTCAAAACTCTATTTCTTTTCGGGTGGATAGGTATTAATAATCAAAAGCATAGTAAGTAATACTCTCATATTCCTTACTAGTGGTACCCGCACGGCTTTGCCTGTGGTAGAAAATTAAAACGTCGTTTGGTTCGCCTGTATATTTACGAATAATGGATGATGAATTTCTCGCCAATTTCCTTTGTTACGGTTCCACTTTATGATAATTTTGTAATTTACTCGTCCACGTTGTGATAATTTGCTCGGTAAAATGTTCTTAAAATTGGAATAGAAAAAAAACTGAATTTTCGAAAAATCGCTTCGAGGTGCACATTCCTATGCTACAAATTAATTTTGTGCCAAATTTCATGAAAATCGGCCAAACGATCTAGGGGCTATACGCGTCACAGAGATCCTGACAGAGAGACGTCCAGATAGAGAGACTTTCAGCTTTATTATTAGTTAATATATAGTTATTATATTAGTTATTAGATTATAATGATTTACTTTTCAAGTATGATGATATCCTGAACCGAAATTATGTTGTCATATTCCTTGAAAATCAGGCTCTTTCTCCCCAGACGACATTTTTATATTCACTACAGTGTAGTTTGGGCATGTTGAAATACTTTAGAAAGGGCAGTGTTTTTTATACAATGTACCTTGTCTCCCACTCAATAATATTAGCTGTTGGGGATTGGTGATTTAAATAAACTTAAATTCAATCAAATGCTTTTCTTAAAAAAGAAAAAAAAACACTGATAAAAATCCAAAGTTAAGTTTTTAATTTAAGGGGAAAAAATCATGAAATATATTTCTACTGCAAGTAAACGTAATGCTAGATGCATATTTTTTATACTAATTAACAGATATATCGCTCAAAAATCAAGTAGTTATTCAAGAAGATTGCTTGTTTTCTTATGTTCTAACTTACCCCATGCACTGTCCCAACATGCTCATTTTGTAACAGTTCTTCGACTGGTACATTAACCTTTATTATTTTTTTAATAGTTTTTTTTTATAATTTTAAAGTTCTTTTGCTATTTGTAGTTATAACATAAGACTAAATGAGTTAACCAATATCGTAAATTAAACACGTTTATGACTAAAAAACTGTTCCGCCATGTTCCGGAAGATAAGCTGATAAGCTTATTAATTAAACCGAACAATTCATTCCGGTGCTTTTAAATAGGTCTTTTTTGCCAGAAAAAAAAATTAGACCGTGGGTCTATTTTTCGTTATTATCCGGCACGATAAGCTTTAAAATGAGGAAAAAATCATGATATTTCATCAAACAATAAGGATGTTCTCGCGTAGAATTAAAAAACAAAATATAAAGCCACCTTTAACATTTCAATTACTATAAATATTTAAGTTTACCATACTATGTTTATGAAATAAATAAGTAAATCGTGTTTTATTGAGCAAATTCACTGCTGATAATCACTGTAACACAATTTAAAAACACAACTTTATGACCTGGCTATAGTCTCGATGCGTTTGACAGAATTACTGCGGATTTCAAGTTTTAAAATCGTATCCGTCTTTAAAAAGAACATATGAATGGCATTTTTCTAAACAAGCCTTTAGAATTCTTTATTCATTTTTGAGCTCACGAAAAGGTTTTTTTTTTTTTTTTTTGGCGGAGATTTTACATCTTGGGGTAAAAATACGCTGCTATTCCAAAGAAAGATACGATATTAGATAGCAGCTTTCCGGCTGCTTCAATTGCTTCAAAGGAGATGCATCTTTCAATGGAATTGAGAGACAAGTTTGGACATAAAAGACCAAAAGACTCTACGATCACTTCTTCCGACTTTATTGATAATGCTATCTATAAAACGCTACCGAGACTTAAAAGGTAGTTTTCTACTAAGAAGGGAATCTAAAACAGATTAAGTTTCAAATCTCCCAGATTGAGTTCGATTCCTTCGGTTTCTTATTTCTCTTGAGTCAGAAAGTTTTACATGTAAAAGAATTTGAGATTCCCTGCTTTCGTTAATTGTGAATAGGTTTGTAAGTTTTATACCCAAATGGAATAAAAAACCTGTGTTGATGAAATTATAAAACGTAACGCATGACAGGTTAGAAGTGTCGTCGATTGTTTTCGCGTAAGGCTTCGAACGACAAATTTAGGGGTCGTCCACAAATAGTGTCACGCTTGATGGGGAAAGGGGTTAGTGAAATTGTGTACTTGTGTTAAGAGAAAGGGAGGGGGAGACAAGAAATACAACATCACGTTTTTTTTTTATTAGAATATGTTAATGAAAAATAGCACGACGTGTGACAAAGGGAGAAGAGGGGGTACAGAAAATGTGACATCACGAATTTTCATAAGAATTATGTTTAGTAAAAATATTGTGAAGTTTGACAAGGAGAGGGAAGGTACAACAAGAAGTGTGACAACAAGAATTTTCACAAAAATATGCTTGTGAAAATACCGTGACGTGTGACAAGAGGGAGGGAGAAGGAAACAGGAAGTGTCACATCCGCATTTTTATAGCAATATGTTTATGAAAAATAGCGCAACGTGTGACAAGGTGAGGGGAGGAGATAAATTGAGGTGTAACAGTTTCTGACAAAAGGGGCGGACGGAGACGAATATTTTGAAACACAGAATAACAGCATTCTGGAGAGCTCCTTATTGCGTACAAGATTAATATACATACAATATTGGGGAACTTCTTTAGTCGTCAGTGGCTTGCTGTAACTATTTCATTGGTAGCCACATTTGGAAATAAGGCTACTTTTTTTTCTGTGTAAAATGTTATCTTTTCTTCTGTTCGCAACAAACTAGGGGTGAAAATATTTACAGTGTTTCTTCTCGGAAATTTTCACAGTTGTTCTTGTCTGTAATGTTATTTTGATTAGCTGCGGAGACCAAATTCCTGTTGAAAATAAATCATTACTAAAAAAAATGAATAAATAACCAGCAAAAAAATGTTCTTATGTGACATATTGTCTGTTTTTTCGAAGGATTTCAAAAGGGCAGAGTTCCCCATAAATGGTATATGTTATTTCTGAAAAAGGAGTGAAGTGTCTCCTGTTGATTTCAGGTTTTTGAAATGTTGGAAAAAAAGATGAAATATGATGCGAAACACTCTTCCAGAAAAACAAATTTAAAAAAAAATGTAAGCTGGAAATATGAACAGACAAAATTTGAAAATAAAAATAAAAGCTCTTGGTCTTCATTATTCTTGCCTTTTCTTTTTTGCAGCTGGATATTGTCTCTTTGAATTTTTTCTTTCAGTTGAAGAGTCAGTCAGCCCCTTCAAAGAAGGGGCTGATGGCAGTTTTGGGACCCACAACAAAACGAGGCCTTAATACGGGAAGGGGTGATATGCTTTTCAGTTTCAAAGTTTTTAATTTCAAAAAGTGCCTTTAGAGTCTACCGTTACTTTTGCGAACCATTTCTGGGTTAATCTAATCCAAATTCCCAAATTGAACTAAAATTATCACTGCCACACTAGGGGTGAAAATATTTACAGTGTTTCCTAATACTTCAAGGCACTATTATCATTAAATTGGCGTAAAGGAAGTCATGTGATGCGCATATCAGCTCGTTTCATCTTATTCTGTTAATTGTTTTAAGTTTTTAGTTATTCATTTACACGTTCACAATTCCTTACTTCAATTTTTGTCCCTTCTACTGTGATTATTTTTCAGCTGTTGAAAATGTAATAACACAATAGATTAATACAAAAGTTGTTGTGAAATTACACTTATTTTAGTTTTTTCCTACACCTATCACGATATTGTTCTTTCTTGACAAAGTCTCATATTGCAGCAAAATATAAATAACGAAAGTATTGTTGGAAAAAAAAATCCTAACTTCTGCTTTTAAATATTTTTTCGGTAGCTACAGTTTTCGGTTAATAGATTTTTTAGTGACGTACACAATTGTTTTAAAGAAATATTTCTAGATATATTAACCTCAAGTTATTTAGTTATCCCAATGGAAACTAGATTGATTTGCTTCTGATTTGTTTCTAGAACTAGTAATATCTATTTATACTAATTTCATTTGGGAATTAAAAGAAAACATATTTAAAAAAAGCTTCTTATTCATTTATTTCTCTATTAATTCTTACATGACGCAATACTTTCAGCTAAATTAAATAATTATTAATGAACTTAAAGAAAAAACAGCAACCACACACACAAAATAAAATTTGTTTAAAAAAATGGGAGCATTACATAAAACACCTAAAATTCGTCAAGAATTTTTGTAAAAGTATGTTCCTAAAATTTTCAGCTGCAGCAAATAATATCATTAACATAAAAAAGACATTTTACATCAAGATACAAAAAGTTTCTTTTAAGTGCTTGAACACATTATCAAAACTAGCAAATGTAATTAAACAGAAAAACAACTAAATAAAGTTTTTAATTACTTAAGAGGAAAAGAAATGTTTTTAAAAAAAACAACAAAGAAAAATAATTTTGATTTTATTTTCTTCTTAATGGAATAAAAACTATGCTTGAAATAAGATAATTGATATTTCTTTATTTAACCTTTCTTAATGATAAAATTTATTCCTCCGTGATATAGATTGTATAAATAAAAACCCTCATCTTAGCACGTAAATCCTAATATTAATTTCCATTACTTTTTGAAATATTTATTTTTAGTCATTTTTAGTCATATCATTAGCTATTTTTTGTCAAAAATCAAAACCAGTTCATCCTTTTTTTTAGCACTGGGGTATTTCTTAATTGACGAAAGGTTTTCTGTTTTCTGAAAAGGATACTTCGCTAAGGTTTTTTTATAAACAGTAAGCTTAAACGAATACCTAGTTACGTGCCACATTATGAGGAAGCTCAATGACTAAATCACCTGGGGTCTAGCAAGGAAAATCAATACTATTTCACGTTCACCATCTTGTTCGTAACGACGCATATTGAAAAGAATATTGGTAAATATTTCCAAGAGCAAATTACGGTTCATCAGAAACAATGTCCGATAGGTTTCCCTGTCAATGTTTCTAATTAGGAATATTTTCACTGTGATTAGGTTTTCGCTGAAATATGCTTTGAAAAGAGGTAATATAAGAAAAAATATCGGCAGTAGAGTATTTACTCAGAAGTCTATTTTCATACGCTTAATTTACAATAACTTACACAGTGTGTTCCGGTTTAATCTGCAGAACTTCCTTTTTCGCAACCGTTAGCTAGAGATGCATACTTCCAATTGAAAAAATGTTCAAAATCAGATGCCGAGTTAAGACATCGGAAGTTTGAAGCGAAAATAAAAAATGAGTCAAAAATACAAAATTTAACTTTTTGGAATTGGTCTTAGATCCCCTAACTTGTATTTAATTAAAAAATATCCATCAAAAAATATTCCTGACACAAAAAACTTGACATTTGTGCAATCAAAACTCAAGGAGATATTCGAGTTCAAAGTTTTAAGGATAACGGAAAGGGATACGGAAGATAAGATTGGAACTTATCACCCTTTCAGAAGAATGACAGATTGTCCAAGCAAAAAAAAAGTATTTATATTTTTCATTGCTATTCAAAAATGTATGCAACTGTTTTCCCATGATGCGCAAAAACACACTACAAAACCTCGAAAAATTTGGAAAAACCACCCTCTATGCACACATATACTTTTATAAAAACTTGTTAACTACTATATTTTCCCTTAAAAGGTGTTATTGACGGCGAGTGTAAAGTGGTTTAAGTCACAAAAAACTACATTTCATATCTCGGTGAATATTGATCGTACTAATGTCAAACTTTTTGTGTTTGGATTATTTTCCAATGAAGAATATTCCCCTAAACATAAGTTAGGGTACCTAGGGCACGTATAAAAAGTTAAATTTTGCATTTTTTGACTCATTTTTATTTTTGCTTCAAACTTTCAATATCTTAACTCTGCAACTGATTTCGAACATTTTTGTAATTAGAAAAATACGTCTAGGACTAACAGTTGCGAAAATAGAGATCCTGCAGGTTAAACCGCAGCACACTGTATACTCTGTAATTGTAATTTATGATCTGCCTATTATGGAAATAAGTTTAGAACCTTCAGTGTGTACTTTCATCTGTAAGTATCATCATACTTGGACCTTTCAAACTCTCCTAACTCATAGTTTTTCATTAAAAATACTTAAGGATCTTTCAAATCATCAGCGGTAGTTGTAATTGGTAAAACACAAACAATTTTTAAATGCACTGCATATTAGAAAACATTGAAGAAAATTTTGAATCAGCAACAACTTCTTGTTGATTTGTTTAGTAGTGAATTGTATCATATTGAGGGACCTTAAAGACTGAAAGTTAAAGGAAGCTGTTAATCCAGTGGTTCGCAAACTTTTCTGATTCGCAGTACCATTTCAAAATTTAGAGTTTTCTGAAGACAACCCTAGAAATATCAAAGTTTTTATTATTACTCACGTTTTACTTTTTCTGATTTAATGCAGCAGTAATGTGTAAAAAAATAAAATTCTATTACGATAATACATCATTCCTTCTCCTTCTGTCATTCTTTCATTCAGTAGATATTTAAAAAATGCAACTTGTTCAAATATTGAGAATACTTTTAAGAGTATATTTTTTTTTATAAAACCATAATACATGTCTATTTATGTTGCTGTTGTTACTTATGCTACTCGGGAACCCGAGCCCGAGGAGCGATGCTACTCAATTTTAAGACAGAGGGGTCACGGCTTCATTCTAAATCGAGCGCCTATTTCTAGGTGGAAGTCCGATTTGGCTCAGGCAACACTATAGATGGCAGCACCATCTACGGACAGTTCGATAGTTTCGAACCAGACCAGAAGTCGAACTTTCTGGTCTAGCATCCCCAGCAGTATCGTTTCACTTGGAGGACATTGTGACCACGAGCATATTTAACGTCGCCCAGTCACCATTAATGACGACAGTGGATCTTCGACCAGCGAGGATCGAGCCCGAGACCCTCCGGTCACAAGTCCGATGACTTACCGATCAGACCACCACGGCCTGTCTATTTATGTAAAATATTACATTGTTTTCATCCACTCTAGTTTTTTTTTTTTTTTTTTCACTTTTCCAGTTCAAAATGACTTTTTTGTGAGAATGATCCGTACTAGAAGTTCTTTTCACAAAAAAAAAAAAAAAAACTCTCCCAAAAGACTGACTTGAGGGTGTCCATCTTTTTCTTTCTTTTTTTTTTTTTGGCGCCACTAATAATAACATTTTTGTCAACATATTACTAGACAGGAGGTAAAATGTAGGAAACTTCTTTCTGGAACTTTCACATGATATCAGTACTTGGTTAATCATCGATATACTTTTAACGTATTTTTAGAAACTCTTCAAATTGTATTTAAAATAGCTTTTACAGTGTTGCTATTTACATTTCTTGTATTTTTGTTCAACATTGAAGCTGTGAAGCTAAATCGACAGCGGAAGCATTATTGGCAAAAAATTGTAAAAAAAAATAATTATAATTTAAAACTCAAATTCAAATTGCAGTGAATAGTTATCGGGCGAAAAGCAAGGGGGTGCTTCCTATTTCTTCTTGAAGACAGACGTTGACTTGCAGCATTTATATAGACTCAACACGGAAAATCGGTTGAAATCTCTTATTCAGGTTGGTTATTTTGTCTCTTCGGGATATTATGAGACATTAGATAAAATTCCCCCCACTTATTTGATCCACCGCTTTTCACGCAACATTCATCATACCCTCATATTATTTATCATGGGGCTTTCAAAAATAGTAGATCAATTTAATTTGATCAAAAAAAACTTTTTTTTTTCGTATTGCAAGTAAAATTTTCTTTTCACATTTCTCTCAGAATAAGCAATAACTGGAAAAAGAATAACTAGAAAAAGAACCTGAAAGTTTTAAAAAAGCTCAAGCTAACCTGAAAAAAATGAATGAAACGCGAAAAGAACATGTAAATTCGAAAAAAAACAATAAAACTCGAAAAAAAAGCAGTGGTTTAGCGTTCTTTTTCCACATAGAAAAAGCGAGGTTTTTTCCACCCAGCAAAAAGATCTCAAATGGGCTCACATGACGTGATAATCCAAAAAAAGAAATCTTTTTGTTTGAAGCTTTCTTATTTCGTTTTGTGATTAACTAATTCCAATATGTTTATCCTTCACTCTGTTTTTTCTGCATTTCTCCATTTGATACATTGCTTCCATACATAGTTTTTCCCGCTGGTAAATTTATTGCTAATTTATTCAGAGTGGTTTCATTTTTGGACTTTTTGCATTGTTTATGGGTTTTCTTTTAAAATTTACTACTTAACGGTTTTTTCCTGATGGAATTATATAATAAATTTTGTCTCCATTTGTCATTTTATCTTTTTTGTTTTGTTTAATTTCTATTTTTTGATATTTATACTACCTCCTGTTCCACCGTGTTGCTTTTCTCGGATGACTTTTCATCCAAAAGCTCACACTTCTTTGCATTGAAAAAGGTGTTCCTTGTAACACCGAAACACGTGTCTGCAATCATTTGCAAGTTTTGTGCTTAATAACGTTGGATTACTGACATTTTAATTTATTCTTTATTCTTTACAAATAATGGATTGCTGAAATTCAAACTTATTGCTGGTGAATTACAGCGGTAACGAAAAGAGTTTTTACAAAAAAAATCGATGCATTTCTGTCTGTGAGCTTATCAAAGTACATATTTTTCAAAAACTGATGCATAGACTATACAAATCATGGTAAGTTGCTAAAAAAGTCGAAGCCAAGAATTTTTTCTTAATAACTTTTTTTTTTAAATGGTAACAGAAGGACATTTTTGTCGCAAAAGTGTCCTTCCATTATCGGTTTTTAAATTTGATTTTAAAAAAATACTAACAAAAGATTCTTGGCTTCGGCTTTTTTAGTAACTTACCATGATGTGTATAAAAAAAACTATGCATCAGTTTTTGAAAAATATGTATTTTGATAAGCTCACAGACAGAAATGCATCGATTTTTTTGTAAAAATTGTCCTTCCGTTACCGGTGGAATTCACCTGCTATTGTTATCCTTTGATAAGAGCCACTCCATATTAGGAAACCAGTTTCCAATTTTAAAAACAAAAAACAAGTAAAAAATTATTGGTTTAGGTGCTTCAGCTCAAATGATTCTCATCTAAGAATCCTAGATTTACTTCTTTTTTGCAATATTATTATTTCTTTCTGAATCATGTTAGTTACCATGTTAGTTGTAAACGGGAAAAACGATGCCGCCTCCCCCTCCCCAGCTTTTCCCACTCGAAATTTCCTTCATCTCCCTGTTTTCCATTTCAATCATAATTTTTGAGAAACTCAATAGGGGAGAAAATTTTAAATGTTGGAAAAACTGGGGTAAAACGCTAAAACAGAAGGTAACTCATATTAAGAGGCTTTACTTTATCAATTAAGAACATACATGACCTTCCCGGGATTCGAACCTGGATCCAAGGCTCGATAACATTCTGTTGTGCCACTTATGCTGCTAACTGGTTAAAGTTTTCTGGAATCTAGAGCACAAAAGTCATTGACCAAATACAAATTTGTTAAACTAGAAAAATCGCACAAAACATCTGCTTACAGCTTTTTTGAATTTTTAGGCGATTCTTAAAAAAACTAACGTTGTGATCAGTTCGAATCAAATCTCCACAAGTTTTAATGATGTTTTTTTACATTTAGCTGTTGCCATTCGAGAAGATCAAATCTTGCTCCCAGAAAAATTATACATAAGATATACACATCATCAAAAATAACGCACAATTAAAGCAATTAGAAATTACAAACATAATTTATGAATAACTATACACTAATTCAAAAAAACTAAACATTGGCTAAAATTTTCTAACCATAAACCGTATTTGAATTATCAATTCAAAAAGGAATAAAGTACATCACTTCCTTCTTGTGTTACTAAACTTTTCCTTTTGCAGATACTGCTCCCCTCCTTCAACAAATGAATAAAGAACTGTACCTCTTGCTAAAAATATACATTTGTTCCTGGGTAACTCATTAATGTATTGAAATATTTTATTTGTTTCCAGCAAATATTCCCTGGAGTTAAATACGCACGCTGGAACGAATTCGTGCTTGCATACTAAATTATATCGAAACGAGGCCACTAAATCATATGGGACATGATAAAGAAAATCAATGCTACTTCAAATTTACCGTTCTTCCTTAACGATGCATATTCAAGAGAATATTGGGGGAAAACCGCAAGGACAAAAATGACGTCAATAAGGGAACAACAGCATTGAACTTGGACAGTCCTTTTTTTATTTTTTCGTTCATGTTTCTAATTAGGATTCTTGTCGTATATTGATTTTTTTCTTAGATTCTTTGTTTCCAATTTGACGAAGGGGGTTAAAGTTTATTGGAAACGAAAACTTTAATATCTGTTCCGTTGCTTCCTATTTTATATTACAGTTTTCTGAAATTCAAACATAGAGGCTTTGGATAATTTTGAAAATAAATGTTTTATTATTAATTTTCATTATTATTAAACAACATGAAACCAGAGTTTTTGTACACGAGATAAAAGATTTCGTAAATAAGAAAAAGGAAGTTTTAATTTATTTTTTCTTTGAGTCCGCCGATTAATACTTGTTTTTGTAAATAAGCAATTTGATTAGGAATAAATAAATAAGGTAAAACCTGCAATAGTTGACACCAACACTAGTATTTAACAATGCATAAGTAGTATATAATTCTAACGGAATAATATATGAACAATCTCCAAAAAATCAGCCAATGAAAAGCTGCAAGTTAAGTACTGAATAGTGTAAGCACCATTTTATACTTTTCGTACGATATCGTGATTCCTCCTGATAATTTATATTTCCTTTAAGTGTGTCAACAACTTGTGTGGGTGTCGGTTACTGGAAATTTGAAACAAATTTGTGCCATATAGTAAAAACATAATATCAAGAGAAAAATATAAACAAATAAATACTTCCAAAAAAAAGGCTTTTATTGAAATCTCTTTAGCACCCAAGGACTAGATTTCGTACATGATAAAGGTAAAACAAATTAATACTTCATTGACGCATATTTTACCTATTTTCTTCAAGTTGTTTGTTAATAAATAAATAAGGTAAAACCAACAGTAATTGACACCCACACCAAGAGCGCCCATATGCAAAATTTTAAGAGGGGATCAGATATTTTCCCCATGGTTTAGCAGGATATTTTCCCCATAGAAACCAATTTCAGTACAGATTAGAGTTATTAAAATTTGACATTTTTAATAACTTATTCATTAATTGCTGGAGAAGAAATATTTTTACACTTTTGCAAAGAAAAAAGTACTAAAAACAAGGAAGTTCTCATTTCAAAGAGAGGGGGGGGGGCTTGAGCCCTCTCTTACCTCCTCATATGGGCGCCCTTGACCGACACTAGTGGTTGACATTGTAGTTGACAATTATAAAGGGATACTTAATAAGAAAAACACAGTACGAGAGCAGAAAGTTGTCGAAAAATATTTTTTTTCTTTTCCCGTCTGTATAAAACCTGGGTATCTGAAATGGAACTTAATGACTAAAATCGCAAAGGATTGAGCATGAGTTCTAGACCCAAAAATCCTTTTCACAGCTGCTTAAGACACTTGGATTCTCGTTTTCAATGCGAAAGAGCAAGAATGTTGTGAAAATCAGATGTTTTTTAACAGCTACAGGAAGCGAAAAAATAAAATGGAGAGACACTAATGGAAAACACTTTGCTCCCAGTGTGCCTGAATTCTGCCAGAAACATATCTGGCAAAAAACCGGGAAGTTTAATACCAAAAGTCAATAACCTTTCAAAATTGAATTTTAATCTCCCTGAAGAATTCAGAAACCTGCTTAACAAAGACCAGTCACGTTTCTGAAATAAATCAGGAACATTGCAAAAAAAAAAAACGAAGATACAGGTATGTTTGCAGTAATAGCTTGGAACCATGATTGTTTACCAGGAAAGCTCTTAAAGTATTTTAGCAAATAAGGTCAAAGCAGATTTGTACGCAGATATCTATCTTCCTATTTGTCTGCACTTCTTGCTCAGCTACAGTACCCAAAGACTAAATTTCGCCCTCATTCGAGGCTCATTCAACCTGAACGAGCCATAATTGAGTTGAAGGCGAAACACTTGATAAAAACGATGATTTTATTTTGACACTTATAGCTAAAAATATTTTTCATAACAGTAAAAGTCTGCATTCATACAGCTTGTAGCAATTCAGGAAACTTTTCCGCAAGCAAACCTGATTTTCTCAGGAAGCTGGTGTAAACCTGTGAAATCCCGAAACGTTGCCTGAAAATGATCTGTGACCTTTCGGAATTTGTTACAATGTGTATGTAAGATATCTCGAAGAAGTTGTTTTGTACAGATGTATCAATTTTCCGCATGCATTTAAATGTAATTAGTTGATGTAAGAATGCTTTATTAACGACTGTCTGTAGTAAAGTTACATAAAGCATCTTTATTTGTTCACATACAATGGATAGATATGGAAACAAAAAGAAATAATTTCTTAAGGAAAAACATATACTACATAGATTTTGTTCCTTCTCTATCCACCCTCTAAATGCCTTTAGGTCACTAAGCCTTAAGAATCAAACTGTTATGATAATACAAAATAAAGAAAAACGTTAATTCGGTTGCTTAGATACACTTCAGTTAAACTTGCTTGTATCGTTCTCTAGATCTACATGGAGTATCTAATCTCATGATTAAGGTTTTATCAATAACACTGATCATCATACCCGAACAAAATAGAAATGTGATTTGTTATAAAAAATACTCATCCTCTGTAGTAAACGTTCTACTTTAGCTCAAGATTGGCGAAGCATGTGAACAGCTAACTACAACTTCCGATCGGTAAAATCAGTGCTAAATTTTAGTATACTTTTATGTGTCAAGGCTGTTTATAGCTCAATTTTTCTACTTGCTCCTATTGAATGTTACTGACATGATAAAAAGAAATACAATGCACAATACTAGATAAGAGTTGCATAGGATATGTGGAAAAAGGCTTTGCTTGCAGCTGCACAGTGTGTCGATTAAAAGTATGATTAATTGTTAAAGAGTATTGCAGAAGTAAATTTAGCATGTTTCACTGCCTGAGCATGTATTTAACTTGAAGAAATGTCGGTTAATGTACATACTGTTCTCTTGAGTACAGTGGCGGATCATGGGATTGTGAGGCCCTAGGCGCATTCTGATCCCGAGGCCCTCACAACAAAAAAATTGAGTCTTACTAATATCAACAATACAGGAAATCATAACTTTTTTTATTTTTTTGGATAAACGAACAAGCTTTTTTGGGGGGGGGGGGCAGTTACATTCTTATTTAAAATTTAAAAAAAAAACATTTCTAACAACAACAACCAAAAAAAAACACATTACAGTAAAAAATTTTGCCTCCTATATTTGTTCGTAATGTAGTCAGTACAAGGGTAGAGATCCTCCGAGCCCCGCTTTTCTGACATTTACAGGGGCCGGAGTGGTGGTTTCAAAAATTTTAGGATACAATTTTGATAAAATTTTAGCAATTTTTAGGACAATAAATATCAACTTTTTTTCTTTTTTTTTAACTTAAACGTAATTTATAAGCTTGATTTTCGCATTAGATGATAAAATGTTTCAAATTCAATCTTGAAAATTACAATACAATGCATTCAATCTTTTATTCTTTAACACAGTGACCAGTGTGAAGTAAAAATAAATGTACATATGTCCAATTGCTTCTTTACTTGCTATGTTGTTGTTGTTGAAAAAATGTCCTTAATAAGGAGGGATTAAAAGTAGAGTGCAAGGTGCAAGTCCAAAATTTATTGCATACTTTTCTTTTTATCAGATAATCTAATACTTTTTAGTATCTCAGAATCATCAAAAATATCCCTGTAAATTCCAGATAAATCATTTAAAGATGCAAATGAAAAATTGTTTTTTATGACAACTAAAACTATAAGAAACCTCCGCTTACGAAATCTTATCTTGAAGTGAATTCGAAATAAAAACTTTGGATCGCTTCATCATAACCAATTTGTTTTCAGTAGAAGACAAAGAACATGGAATTTAAAATACAGTTTCATTTTTCAAGCTACTTGTCAACCTCTTATGTCTCGCCGCATCAGCATGAGACAATACCTGTGAAAATAAAATGCTTTAAATTCATCCCTTTCTGCATGGCACCATGTGCTAATTTTGCATCTATTTCTGCATGCTTTTTCAACCACAAGGAAGAGAATTTCGTTTCCCATGGCATTTTAATAAAACAAATTACTATTCACATTTTGAAAACGAGAAGTCAGTGACTAAATTTAAAAATTATATGTGCAAGAAATTATCCAACTTCACAGAACAGAAACACAAAGCAAACTGACTCTTTGTATTGGAAGATCAGAAGTACAATAATGCTCATACTACAACGCAAGATAAGCACTACAAAAATAAATATTACTTCCCAGTACACCTGGGGACAAACCATTTAACTATTGTTTTAAATATACTTTTTGAACCAAGTGCTTACATTTGAGTTCTTATTTTATTTTATAGCTTTTTTGTAGAAGAGGAATGACTCCAAGATTTAGAAAGCATAGATAAAACAGTTTTATATTGAACATTTGTTTTTGTTAACTGCATTCCCCCCCCCCCCCTCCGCCTTTTTTTAGGAAAAAAAAAAGTAGCAGCAGCAAATGTTTTTCTCTCTTTCTTTAAAAAAAAAAATTCTTAAGGTCTACGAAGTTTCATTTTTCTGCACAAGTTGGGAATATAGTGTGAACATTATAGACATTTTAGGACAAAACTCGAAATTTTAGGAATTTTAAAACAATTCTGGACATTTAGCAAAATCGCAGCTTTCCCCAGTTTTCCAAAATGCAAGTATAATTCAGTGGCGCCATCAGAAAAAAGTCCAAGGAGAGTGAGGCACCGTAGCAAAAGAAAAAAAAGAGAGAGAGAGAAAACTTCAGATCTGACAAGGAAAGGGGGGGTCAGGGGGTTCTCCCCCGGAAAAAATTTGAAACTTGAAGGTTTAAAAACGCCATTTTTGACTTTCTTTGCTGATGTTTGGAGACAAAAAGATGCAGTTGTTTCAACGGAAAAAAGTAGAAATTAAAGCCTTAAAAACGCGATTATAGGCCATTTAACGTTAGGGGTAAGGGATGGAGCCCCAGGGAGTGTCCCCCAATCATTTTTTTTTAATAGATCGAAATCAATTCTCTGCCCCTCCTTCCTTCCCAATTTCGAAATTGAAGTTTCAAAAAACGCAATTGCAGACAAAATTTACACGATAAAAAATTTTACGGGAAAGAGGTGCTGGGCTCTTCCGTGAATTTTTTTTTTTTTTTTTGAAAATTATGGTCCTAAAAACTTTAGTAATATTTTATATTCAGGGGCTATACCAATTAAATATTTTCTAAGTGTAGTTTAAAAACTTAATTTTTTTATGATATTAAAGAAAAAGTCTGTTCGGGGACCCTTGCTTCAGGCACGTAGCTAGAACTTTGTTAAGGGGGGGGGGGTCCAAGGTTGCACGAAGTTCAAAAAAGGAGGCATGCTAAAGCAAAATTAGTAGCTAATATTTGCTTTAAAAAATAAATCCAATTAAAACTAATTATTAAAATATGATAATTAACTAAAATTAATTAAATAATTAATTGATAGAGCATTTATTCAAAAAATTAGTTAACAAAAATTTTACATTAAGTGGCAAAGAAATTATTGTCAGTTTATAAAATTAACATTAAACTAAAAGTTATCCCATACTAAGTTTTCATACATGGACAGAAAAATTCCATCACATAAGCTTCCTCTGTTCTGATGCTTTGAAAATGAGTGATATAATTCCTATTAATAAAAAGTTCACAATAAAAGAAAATCGGAAAACGAAAACTATTTTATGGATTACTTGGAAAATGCAGGTTAATGGGAATATTTAAGGGGAAAATACCGGGTTTTCTTAAAATTTCGCTCTTTGGAAAATTTTTGACGTGAGGTGCAACAACCGAGAAAAAGCAGACAGTGGTCTTTCGAGAAGGGGGGGGGGGTCCAGACCCCATGGATCCCCCCCTCTCCTTGGCTACGTCCTTGCTTGCTCGAGCATTTCCTGAAATTCAAAGAGATCATCGGCCTTCGGAGCCCCCCGGATGGTAATCCTAAGGCGTACGCTAAGAAATAGGTGATGAGGAGAAAAACTATAATGAGTTCGCAACTATGATGAATCCAAGTGAAATCCTTACTCTCATATTTTTACTTTTCCCGAAATATTTATATACTTCTGAAATTCAAAATTCGTAATTTATTTTCCTTTAATGTTTGAAAATCCTGATTCTTCAGAAGTGTTCAAGCAAATCTTAAAGCCTATGTTTTTTTTTTTCTTTTATCATTAGCATCATTTTTTTTTCTTTTTGAAGCAGTGAAACATGCTCTTTAGTACATGGCAAGTGTTAATGTACACTCCTGAAAATAAAACTGAAACACTTCAATAGTTGGGGAGAACCTAACCTGATCTTAATTATTGCATTACGACGCTATCAGGTTTAGTTTGCCCAAACAACAATTTTAATATAAAACGTTTGTCTTTAATAAGTAAATCAGTCTTAATGAAGTTGAAATTGTAAAATATATTACAAACAAACGGCACCAGTGAAAGAAGGAGAACACTCAAAATCAACTACTTTCGCTGCAGAGGCATTTAAAATTTTTATAGTAATTTTATAAAGCGTATTTGTAATGAATTGACAAATAGTTCTTTTCTCCGTAATGGAAATATAATTTAAAAAAGAATTAACAGTATATTATTTTTTTTTAAAAGCAATACCTTTGTACCACTTTAATTGTAGCATATTATATTTCCAAATTTATCATTCAACACCAAGATTGCAGCATAATTCAAAAAATTAAATAGTTATTAAAACATATTAAACTTATCTCAAAAGGATTGGTCTTGTCGTTGATTGAAGACACAGAGCAAAAGCACGTTCACGAGCACGAGTGAATCAAAACAACGAATAACATAGGTTCTTCGTTCTTCCTCAGAAAAAAAGAAGAAAGAACGAAAGAAAGAAAAGAAAAAATTCCCGCCCTTTTCAAAAGACTTATTTAGTTAAATACGTCATAAAACTATCTTGTTACGGGTTGGTCACTGGTGAGAAAGTGGGAAACTTAGCAAAAAGTAAAGAAAGAAATCACAGCTGTGCCCGGAGTGTGAAAACGACTTCGATCTGGACCCCCCACAGATCTGTCTCTTCTCCCTTTAGCATTCTAGATAAGGAAAGGCAATATAATTGTTCGTCAAGAAAAGTGACCATTCCAAGAGGTCGAGTTTTATTACACTCCATGTTGTAAATTCTGCTGCCGGCTCCCCTTATTTAGATTAACACCGACTCGGGCATAATCGCACAAATGACGACTGGTATATTTCGAGGACTGATATAATACTGAAACAAAAATGACGACTGGTTATCATTTTTTTGGGAAGGGGGGAGGGGACTCACCGCTCTCTACCAACTCTCGACCCTTCGTAGCTATATGACTATTCCAATTAAAGCAAATATCTTCATGTGTATATCAATAGTGCTTTTTTAAAACAAGATGCATACTCCTTACTCAGACGAAGCCGACTAGTAAGTGGTCAAAGAACTACTTGGAACGGGAAAAGTTCTTCTAGGAAGCAGGCCAGGATCTATAAAATTTGGGGCCCCCTGCAAAAACTCTGTAGGGACACTCCCCAGAGGCCAGCAGTGTACATTCGTACAATTAATAAGAACTTAGTGCTAGTTTTTTTTATTTTTTTTCTCTCAATTTCTTGGGACATTGGGCCCTTTCAGGTCGTGTCCCCCCCCCCCTGCACTGCGGGGTTTGCGGGTACGCAGATCTGGGCCTGCTAGCAAAACAAACTGTGCATTTTATCAGAATAATTTTGTCGAGCATTTACAAACACAATTTTATGCTGAAATTATGGGAAGAAAGAGGAAAATCCAAACAAAAGCACCTGAAGCCAGGGGCCCCCTAAGCCTCAAATCAGCCCGCACCTAAAATTCATGATTAAATATCAATTTTCATGAGTTTTGAGCATTTTCCACTCAAAATTGTGGCTTTCAGCGGCAAATCCTCAAAATAAAAAATTTTGGTTTTGAGGATAGGCCACTTCGCAGCTCCGAGGCCCCCTGCTTTTCTGGAGGCCCCAGCTATCGCCTCATGCGCCTATGCGGTGATCCGCCACTGCTTGAGTAAATAGGCAATGCCTCAAAATTTTCTAAAAAAGGAGCTCATTTTTCATCATATCACTTAGGTTAAAAGAGAAATGTTTCGTTCCATTTAGGTTTTTGGTCTCTTAATACCATAAACTACGATCAATTAATTTTAAAAATTATATAGCGCCACCAACTTAGCTTATACTTGGTACTTAAGCCTAAATACATGAAAAACTATTTGTATAGCTTTTAAGAAAAGTTTTAACAAATGGACTTTTACCCGAATTGAAAATTAATATCCTATTTTCGTCCCCTTCCAATACACCTAGTAAAAAGGGAAATGACGTTTTAAAGACCAGTTAATAGTAATAAACACAACTTAAGATTATCTTAAAGGAAATATCACAAACTGTGCATTTTAGGTACGAAATAACTGAAATTTATTGTAGGTTTGATTTTTCAACCCTTTGAACAACGTCAGAATTGATTTTTTTCTTTCGCCCCGGGGCACGTTTTCTGTTTTCACGAGACGCTTTAAGGGTAAAACATCCATATTTCTCCATTTTTGGTTTCATAACTACTTTTTAGCCTACTTTCCCAGTAAAAGTCTGAGAAAGAAGAAAAAAGCGTGAAAGAAGGCTTAATATTGAAAAAATAAAAATTGGAAAGTAGGGTATTGAGATGTGAAAAAATATCTGTCGGTCTGTCTGTCTGTCCCACCCCCCCCCCTAATAACTTTTGAATGAATAGTCCGATTCGAACAAATTTTTTTTGTTAGAAAGATCTCGGCGAGACATCTCATTCCCATAATTTATTTTTTGATTTGAACAATTTTTCGTTCAATTTTGAACAGTTCAAAAAAACTTAACATTAGCGCCTAAGGGGAAACTGAAAGTCAATATAGATTCCGAACTTAAAGACGGATTTACTTCAAACTTTGTTGGAAATAGCTCTTGACGACCTATTCCCGACTCCGACAATTTTGGCGCTCCTGACTCCGACTCCGACTCCTGTGCCTAAAAATTACTCGGACTCCGACTTCCCGACTTTGAATCTGACTTCGTAGCTTTGGCAAAAAATTATGCACGGAGGAAAAATGGCTGACTCCGACTCTTGGATATTCGACTCTGACTCCGACTCCTGTATCAAATAATAAGTCTTACTCCGTCTCTGCAAATATTGGCAGACTTGCGGACTTTTTGGGGAAATGACCGATTTCAACTCCGAGTCTTTGAATTTAAAAATTTCGGCTCTCGAATCTAACTTTTTTGTCCCAAAATCAGATGGACTCCGACTCTGACTCCACAGCTATGGTTTTTACTATGAAATAATTGTTTTAAATATGTTTTGATTTTATTTTCAAATTAAAGCTTTATGTATTCAGTTTTTGGCGGAGAAATTCGGAGTCCTACATAAAGATATGCACAGACGATTTTTTTTTTTTTTTTTGACAATGAAAATTATTTCTTTAAGTTGACATTTTATTGTTTTTACTTATTTTTGAAAGTACATTAATTCATTCTTAAAAAAATTTTTGGAAACAGGGGAAAACAAACTTTTTTTTTATATATATGATTATTTTAATGAGCTTTTAATTTGAATTCTTTTTTTTTTCCTTTTTGAAAGCGGTTGAAGGATTTTTTTTTTTTTTTTTTTTTTTTTGATGGAAAAAATGTGTTTAGCTGCTTTGTTTAAAAGGTGCTGCTATTATATTTGTTCTTTTATTTACTTTTTACGTACCTACTTCTTTAGATGAATTAAACATACTTTATTTCTCGAAATCAGCTTAAAATATCAAAAAAAATATGTTAGAAATAATTTACGATTTTAGCTAATTTTGAGAATACTGATCAGATACTAGAAAGTCGATATTGGTATACAGGAAAGTAGGCTCGTTTAGTTCTAGACAGAACTTCTTGTTTAGCTCATAGAATACTGCGCATCACCTCACTTTTACTTGAAACTTGTTTGGAGACGAAAACAAGAACATCCTATCTGCCAATAAAGCAGCTTCTTGCTCTGCATGAAGTCATCCAAACATAGTAAAACGTTCAGGTCACTTACTAAGTAGCTTACAGTAAGCAAATATGTCAAAACGACAAAACAAAAATGTTCTAATAACTAAAAAAAGCATCACTTGGAACTTGGCTGGGGACGAAAATAAGAATATCCTATCTGCCAATATAGCGGCTTCTTGCTCTGCATGAAGTCAACCAAACATAGTAAAACGTTCAGATCACTTACTAAGTAGCTTACAGTAAACAAATACGTCAAATACGACTAAACAAACATATTCTAATAAATAATAAACAAAATAAGTAAGTAAGAAAATGAAATGAGTTTTAAAAAGAAATTCACTACGTAACAACTTCTCATCAAAGAATATAATTTACTGATCAAAGGAATAATAATTGTGCGGCTTAATCAATTACGAAAAAAATTTTTTTGGCGTTTTTAATAATTCTTAGTACACTTATCTTTTATATTTACAAAGCAATCCCAACAAAGACAAATAAATGCAATATAATAATTTGAGTGTAAGTGTGTAGATAATATAAGTAAAAACTACAACAGGCCTCAAAAATACTCGTGTATACGTGAGAAAACTTGGGACATTACTCTTCACGAGCATTTTAGAAAAATTTCACTGGAACCAAAATTTCATCAAAGAGTATAATTCACTAAACCAATAAAGAGTAATAATAATTGCCCGTAATTGGAAAAACCAATATTTGTGTGGTTCAGCAAAAAAGATCTCTTTCAACAAAAATGTTTCTCGGGTTTCTTTTCTTCTAAATACTGGGATCCTAATCAGTAGTGCTCGAGGAGTATTGATCCATTTCTTTAGATTCTTAGTTCTAATAAGAAGGTGGAAGTTTGTAATTTTTGCTTGTGAAATGAAAGAAAACGTTGTTTCTTTTCCCACGGAGACGGATCTCTTAATTAAAGAGATCGAAAGTTCTTTCTTCGTTAATGTTTTCACTAAACAAGCAGGGTTCATTAATAGTTTTGAATAATAGTTTGAATAATTAAGAGTAATGTTCTAGGTTTTCTCACGTATAAACGAGTATTTTTGGGCTTGATGTAGTTTTTACTTATATTACTTAATTGCTTTAAAGCTCCCAAAAGTTTAATGTCTATGCTGAGTTGTATTTCTTTCCACTCGTTTTCAACCATGGGCGTAGCCAGAGGGGAGCAGGGTAAAGCAACTGCCCTTCCCTAGAAGAGAACCTCTGACTCCCATGCACTTTCTAAATGTTACCAAGATAATTTAAAATTTCAATTTTATGACTTCAACTTCAAAACATTTCTGGAAGAGAGTCACATAATCGCTTTTTCTCTCTTCCTTAGACCAAAAATAGCATAAAACGGTTTTTTTGGGGGGAGAGGAGGACGATAATTAATGATTTTAATTATGAGGTTTCCTCTAGGGGGCGGGCAACTAAAAACCTCTATCTTGTTGTGCCTGTGCTTGCCCCTCTCTAACGGGACTTTTGGCTACGCCCATGCTTGCAACAGCGATGTATTCAAAATATCGAGAAGAATACATTGGTCTAAACTCTGGTTGGCCATTCCTCGAAAATGCAGCCATTTTGTCTCACACGTGACAGATCTATTTTTAATTCCAAAGTGTGTAATAAGCAACTTTTTTTGCCAAAGAAATCTCACGTGTAAGGGTGGTTTCTTACGAAAAAAAATATTTGTGCGTCGTAAAGACACACGATAAAAATGAAACTTTTGTATTACAGGGAAGTAGGGGAATGTGGGGCATGGTTGACGTGACTGAGTTTATTCAAAACGAACAAATCGGAAATTTGTTTAGAAAATTACAGTACATAAAGAAGAACATTGTATTTTATACTAAAACTTGCGTTGAAAAACAGTTTTTTTTTTCTTTTTTTTGGGGGGGGGGTAGTTAATTTTAGGCTTCAAAAAAAAAGTGGAAAATTTTTTTCATGGAACAAAGTGAAAAATAAAGTATTTTTCTAATGAATTATTTTCTGTTTGATTGTAAAACATGTTTTGATCAAAAGAATCAGCAAATAAATAAATGAATGAAATGAATAAAACAAAAGATAATGAAACAATAAACGAATAGCTAAATGAATAAACCAATTAATATATGAAGAAAATTAATGAGCGAGTAAAAGAATGAAAGAAAAAAAATAGTGAATGAATATATAAATAAGTGAATTACTAAATGAAGGAATGTAAAAGAATTAATTAATAAATGAAAACGTAAGTGATTCATATTAAATAATTGAATGCGAGTAAATGAAACAATCTATTTCACTTTGCCCCATCCACTTTGCCCCGTGTGCACTTGACGAATTGTACAATTTATTTAAAATAAAAATAAGCTTAATATTAACTAAATTAATTCTTCATTGAATATTAGGAGGCCTCAATTAATATTAAAAACGTTAATAACAAGAACTTTTATTATTTTACAATAACAAACATAATTTTTCACCAGCAGTAAATTATTTACCGTATAAGTAACAATGGTTTAAAATTGCTTGTATTATCAATGCCTTCAGAGGTAATTACTGACTGTCTTGAATAGACTACATGTTTTACAATATAATCAAATAGGTGGCGCTAAAATATTTCACCGATTTTCAGAGTAGGTATTTCACCATTTCACTTTACCCCGCCGTTTTACTTTGCTCCACATATCCCTACTAAGCATTCTGAGATAAAGAAGGAGCTATAAACTTCTGATGTCCAGCGGAATTTACAAAAATAGTTATTTGAGTAGGGACTCACAAAATATTACAATATAAGTATCAATTTTTTAAATTGCCTCTATCACCAAATGCTTTAATCTTTGGCGGTGTACCAGATAGGTGGATCTAAAAGCAGAGTAAATGTTTCACCATTTCACTTTGCCCCGCTATTTCACTTTGCCCCGTGTTCCCCTACTAAATTGGGGGAAAGGGTTGTATCACCTGTCAGTTTGACGAATTCTATAAACCAGTGACTCGTCCTAGAAACCTATCGACCTATTTTTTATTTTGGTTCCAAGAGCGCTTTAGATCCATATTTTTTTCAAGTACTTGTTTGTGCACTTTACTTACAATCTCTATATGCTATGTCGTATAAATAACCGATAATCCATCTCTCCAGCAGAAAGTCAGGGCCTCGTGACTCACCTCTGGAAGGAAAGATATGGTGGTCAAGTGAACCCAAACACCAGTTTGTTTGAACATTGCTGGCAGGAAACCATAGTTTGAAATACCTAACATAGTTTTGTTTCTCTTAGTCAGAAAGGGAAAAATGTAGTGTCATATCCATTAATTACAAGAAAAGAAAGAATTAGATTCCAAGGGTCATTCCATTTTTTCTCGGTGGAAATAAGTTGTAGAAAGTTGAAAACAAATTAACTTGGGATTTTTATGGAAGGAAATATTTTGAATTAGTGAGCCCAAAAAAAAAAAATTTTTTTAATGCTCTCCAGTCCAAACGCAACGCACAACTCGTTAGTGATACACGCTTTGAATAAGTTTCTTCTGGAGCACTCTAAGGTTGAAAAGTCAAAAACGACTATATTGCTACAGAGCGCTATCGTTCTAGTGTATTCATAGACCGTACAAATGCCCCAGAATCATTCCAGTTCTTTAATAAAGTGTAACATGAATACAATCCATTAAGCCCACCGAGAAAGCACACTTTTGAATATGCCACAATTATAGCTTAGTTCTTCCAGGCTCTTCATTAGCTTCATCAGAACCTGATGATTTCACAAGTATGTTCACAAACTAGGCGAAAATTAATGGATTTGCAAAAAACAGCAAAGTTTCATTCAGTGTTCATAACCAATTCTTTGTAACCATTCGCGTTTTCAGATCGCTTGTAAATACAGTAGACTTCCGATTATCCGCGAGTGGTTTATCCGCGGGGCGGATTATCAGCGAATCAATCAACAATCACGAACATGTATTTTCGCAGTAAAAAGCTAATACCAGTGGCTTTTTTTTTTTTTTTTTTTTTTTTGAAAAATTGTAAATTTACACTCAGTTGTTTTTGCTTGATTGATTGATTTGATTTAGTTTTATTATTATTATTATTATTATTATTGTGCGTTCTTCATCGTACATACACTTGTTTGTTAAGTTCGGTTGTGCAAAAATACAAAACATTTGTACTGTACTCTACATATATTTTCACTGTTTGCAGAAAGTGTTATGCATCAATACAGTTAAGAATATGAGATAGGACAATTTTTACCTGATTTGTCCCCCATTTTAGTCTTTTTGCGGTTATCCGCGATTTTTATTATCCGCGGCACTTGTGCCACCCAATTCCGCGGATAATCGGGAGTTTACTGTATAGGTGAGTACTTTTAGCGTAGAAAACGTGAGCTGCTTAATAAAAGAGTGGAAGTATTTTGATAAGTTTCCAAGTGTATCCCCCCATTTTCAGTATATTTCTGCTTGAGTGATTTCTTCAGTAAGTGCAGTCATTCGATAGTACCGTAAAAGTGGGTGAGAATGGTTTGGAGGGTGAAAATGATACAAACCCCAGTTTTGACGTAATAAGCGTTCGTAGTGCACTCTGGGCTAGCCCAGTTTCAATAGGAACTATTGTGCAACCTTCTCTAGTAATGAGAGAGTTGTTATTACTGTCAAAATGGCCCGCCAGACGAATGACCTGGTGATTGTGAATTTATTTGTGCTGAGCAACTGGTGTTACGTGTTTGTAGGTAACTCGGACATTGATGTTGGTGGACTTTTAGTGCAGGAAGAATCACAATTTCGTATGTACCTTTCGCTTACATATTACATAAAGAAAGTTGCATCCAATATTCATTCAATACTAAAATATTTTGAAGTTGCTATAGTTATAAGTGTGTAAAGTTTACAATTTGGAGGGTGAATGTGCACAGTAATTAGTCAAAATTTTGGAGGAAAAAGTACCCCGGAAAAAGCACGGGTGTAGATGCAAGTGAGTTTGAAGTTTCAACAATGTTGAAGCGAGGTAAGTTATGGCAGTGCCCTCAAAAAGATGGTAAGATTTGGTATCCATCTTCAAAAATGATGAAGAAGCTAAATCCTTTGCTTTATCTCCATTTTATGATGTACTTGATTCTCCAAAGTTAAACTTTCAGCATGACTTACATCTACAACTTTCCCGTTAGAATATAAGAGAGGTAAAGTATGGTACAAACCACCAAAACCTATATGAAAACGTGGAAACATGTACAGTACCATTCTCACCCGCAATGAGAGGGTGAGAATGGTAGCAGTAAAGAAAAACTGCTGTGGAGGGGGTATGCGTAAAGTTTCAAATTATTTCAGGGTCGGAATCGAATGCCAAGGTCCTAAACTATAACAATGACTCAACTTCATTTCTTTTCCAATGAATGTTGAGTAATTACAGTCAGAAATGTAATAAAACTGTATCATAGTCACCCGCTTCTACGGTACTGCACTTAAAGTGTACAGGTAGGCCCTTTTCTTTCTAGGTTGCCCGCTGCAATTTTACGTTTGCTGTGACGAATCTGAGCAGTTTCATTTTCTTTTGCACAAAACAAAATGAAATAAAAATCGGAGTCTTAAGGGTCAGTTGTTAGGGGTTAATCGTAAAAAGATAATAATAATAACAGAAAATTTGATCTTTGAGGAAATGAGACAAAGCACTTTTCAAGATAATAGAAGAGCCTTAGACGAAAGTAAAAAGCAAATAATGGTCTAAAAAGACTCAAATGTGTGTTTATTTTCATTTAACATTGTCTATTTCTCTGTTCCTTCTCCTTGGAAAGTTGAAACATCTTTACATTTTCTTTTGCTTTGTAAAATACTTACTACTAAAATAAAACTCGGAAGGTACCTTTCAAGCAGGGACAGTGTCTGCAGGTGCAGGTACTGTAGTACAGGTGCGAGGAGAAGGAACGCTTGCGTTGCCTACAAAGGGCTCAAATAGGGTCCTTTTTTTTTTACTTTTTTTTAATAACGGGCGTGTTTTTCTTATTCAGATTACTCATAAAAACACGCATTTGTGTCGTTTTATATCATTCTTTGCTTTTTTACTTTTTCTAGAACTCTCATGTTTTCCCCGAGAAGTTCTTTGTTTCATTTCTTCAAAGCTCAAAGTTTCGAAAAAAAATTGTTAACGATTAAAAAAAGAACGACTGAGCCTAAACACTTTGTTTTTGGCTTAAATGAAATCCAACTGAATTTACTTTTTCATAAATATGATCGATTTTCTTATACAATCGGAGTTTGTGTCGATACTTGGCCGGTAAAGACAAAGGCATACAAGTTATAGTTTTTCGAAAAAATGACCAACTTTAAAAAGAATCTCGAAAACTATTAATCTTACAACAGACCAGTTGAGCTTCCAATTGTTGAAAATTCAATGTATAATTTAAATCTGCAATTATCAGTTGGTATCAAAAAATATATAAAGTTTAAGAAATATATGGTGAGGTTTGAAAAAAGTATGAAAATTTGATTCACACTGTAGTAACTGCTCCAAGCATCATTCTAAAAATTCAAAATTACACCACTCTTTGTGATTTCAACCCTTTTTTGCGTTCATTATAACTGGACTATCATTTTATAAAATAAAAATATTACTTCTTGTCTTTGAAAACACGTCGCAAGCTCGCACTTTAAAAATGCAGATAAGCTACGTTACAATAAATGAAAACAGTCTAAAATGAAGAAGTAAGGAGTGTTACAATTATCCCTCGGTTTTCGGGTAAAATTCAGCTTATGCAAATTTTTAATGGTTTTAACATGCTACAAAAAATGAACACACACACACACACACATGACCTTTTTTCAATAAAATACTCTAATTCATAATTTTCTATAAAATTGAAATAAAAGTCTTGGAATATCTTTTTTCTAAATGTAAAGTACGTTATGTTTTATCCGGGACCCCCTGAAAACGCGTAACAGAATTTCATAAGGATTAGTTGAGAGATTTAAGGCTTGAAAATTTAACGATAAACCTAACTCATTTTCGCCTTATAATATTTAGAAAGGATATACGTATTAGGATTGGCGACTTTTCAGAAGCGCTCAAAACCCGAAAGGAGTTTTCCCTATAAAAAAAAACATTCTGGATAAGCTCATGAATAAGTCTGGCACTGGTTGAATTAAATGTTGTCCTTTTTTTTTCAAAGGCCGGCAATGTAACTTTCTTACAATGATTACCAGAACGGTTGGTAGATGGCGGCTCTTTGATAAATTTGAAATTACTTGCATGTTCTGTCATCTGTCGACGATTGTGGTAACAATAAATTGAGACTTTTCTTTAGTAGCGTAATAGAGAGAAATATTTTTTAATGTGTCTAATGAGTGAATTAAAAAAAACGCTTTGGAATATTCTTCTCCCCCCCCCTCCTATTTTCTTCTCAAACAGATACCATAAAAATTAAAGGAAAAAAATAAGTTAAATTTGGTGGAGTATTATAATGCTACAACCTACCAGTAAGAAGAAAAACGTTTTGTCTTATAAATACATGAGCATTACATTTTATCAGATATTCAGTAAATTACTGCCCTAAAGCCAGGGCTAAGGCAGAAAATCAGAATTTGAAAAAGTTTCCTCACAAAATATAAGGAAATCTTCCTGAATTGTATTGAGATGGAAATAGAATTGAAATATTCGTTATGATGACAGCATTTATTGGAAAGAGAAACTTTTGACGCACTAAAAACTGGTCATTATTGGAAATTGCTTTCTAGCTGTTTTGTCCGCTCAATGAAGGATTTTTTGGAAGCTTTGTAATATTACGTAAACAGCAGTTATTACAGGAAACAAAAAACAATCAAAAATCATCCAGCAGAATGCAACATCCTTAGCATCCAGCCTCTTACATTCTTTTGAATTCTGACGTCTTTTGATAGGAACCTAATCGTTGGGGTTTTTTGTTTCTGCAAATGGAAAGGGATGGAAATCGAGAAGAAATTCGCACCCATCGACCCGCTAATGATTTTCTAGATTAGATAATACGAGGCATATCCATGAAAAAAAGAAATAGTAACTAGGATGCGGTAATTAAAAAAAGTTATCGTGAAAAATTTGCGCTTATACATTTATCATGAAGATTAAATTTAGGTCATACCGTTATGGTATTTTTGTTTTTTATCGCTCTTGAATAATGAGAATTTATTATCTGGATTTTTTTTATCTACACGTGTGTTTCTCTTGAAAAAACGCGGTTTTACACAAAACCAAAAAAAAAAAGTAAAAAATTAATTTGAATTTTGACACCTTGAATTCAAATTTATGTCTTTCGCAATTACGAGTGTGTACGTGTGTATGTGTGTAGGCATGTGTGTGTGTGTAGGAGTGTGTGTGTGCAGGTGTGTGTTGGTTTGTGTGTGTGCAGGCGTGTGTGTGTGTGCGTATGTGTGCAAGCGTGTGTGTGTGTGTGCAGGCGTGTGTGTGTGTGCAGGCGTGTGTGTGTGTGCAGGCGTGTGTGTGTGTGCAGGCGTGTGTGTGTGTGTGTTCAGACGTGAGTGTATGCGCAGGCATGTGTGTGTGCAATCGTGCGGGTGTAGGATACGGACACAACCTGGAGACAGTGCTCACTGGAGGAGCAGCATCGGGATGGGACGGGACAGCCCCCAGTAGTGCCAGAGCGGGAAAAAAATAGATTTTCGAAAGCGCTGATTTCGATTATCTAGTTTGTGATTCTCACACTTTATAAGCTGCAGGATGAAGGGACAGCATGATTTTTTTCCCTATTTCAAGCGTACATTCTCATTAATTTAGGCCCACTGTCAGAATAATGGAAGTTTGACGAAATTACAGCCTACTCTAGATGATTGATAATTTTGTAAAGAAGGGAGAAACAAATATAAAAAAAATTCCCTGCTCTACAATAGCCTACTAAACCGCACATCAGTCAAACTGGGCAAAAAAAAATTTACAGCTCTTTACAACGTTATAAGTTACGAATTTTATGTAAGCACTAGCAAAAATACTCGGCGTTGCCTGGGTGAGTAATAATTACGTGAAACAATCGTTACTTGCACTTGTTTTCTGTTTTAAGTGAAAGAATTCAAAACACACCTTTTTGACATGATTAAAAATTGAGCTTCTTCTTTACTCATTAAACTAAAATAGCAATAAGTGTAAAGAACAAAAGGGTATTCATTTAGAAAAGAAAGCACGACAGTTAAGCAACAACAAATTTGAAGAATTTCCAAAGTATGAAATTAAACGTCATATGTTTAAAAATATTTATCTGTTCATACCCTTTTTTATACATGGAGTCTAAAGCTTTCTCTGTATGGCTATTGAAGTACGATCGGAATACAAAAAAGTAGCCGCCCGTTATCCCCTTATACTTGCTTTATTTATTTTGGGATTCAATTATTGTGGGTTCTGGGTGCGATTTAAGATATTACCAAATTTGCAGGAATCGTTTTGGGATACCTTGGATAATGCTCCCCCCCCCCCCTTACTTTGTAAAACGGTATGTTACTAATTTTTGGTAAAGAGAAATTGTCGCCAGATGCTGAGATACTTTTGTTCACCATAAAATGGCGCTAAACAGTTTCATCTGCAATGTTTCCGAAATAAGTAGTAAAATTTGGCGATTGTTTGAAATTGTGCAAAAAGAAAAATTAATGGAAGTCTTGTGCTGTGTGTTTATGGATTTGCCTAATTTAGTTGGTGGATTATTTTACATACTAAACAAAGTTTCAAAGATTCTTTAAACGGCGATCTTTTGTTTACATGGTGAAAGCTGAAAAACATTATTACGTAATCTTTGGCATCAAAAACAGCAACAGTTAAAAAAGCTGCCAAATTCATTGGCTACTAAAATCTTTCTGCAAAAACTTTGGCGAGATTTCTGTTGGGAGATTGAGCAGTGAGAAAGCGTCCAATCAGCACAAATAATTTTTTAAAAAATATTAATTAGATTAAATTTCCATTTAAATAGAAAATAATCAACCAAATCCATTTGACCATCTTGTGGAGAAACTTTACTTTAAGATTTGACTTGAGAAAAACCTTGAATAGTCAAACAAAATACAAAAACATTCAACAATACAACAATGTTAGCTATCAAGTGAAAATTGAGATAATACACTAAATAATGAATTGAGTTAAAGAAAGTCTTCGAACATGGAACTAAAAAGCTTATAACTCGTTTTTTATACAATTTAGAATTTTCTAACAGATGCTATCTTCTGCAGAAAAATCAGCGCTTTTGATGGACACATAATTTTAATATGTGCACTTACTTTTCACATCATATTGGGGAATTTATGCGAAAATTGGGCCTTAAATTAAAATAAAAAAGGAACTATCAATCGGATTTTTTTTTCGAACTGGTCTATAAACCTACCCAGTACCAAAATGAACAGGCGGTGAAAGTTTCATTCAAATCTGCCGGGCAGTATCTGAGATCTTAAGAAACACACCCACAAATTTATTAACATCCATTTATATATATATATATATATATATATACACACTATAGATTGAGAACTGCTATGAAAACCAAATAAGCTCCGGCTTCCTCCAAGATGGGAAAGGTCACTTTTCGAACTAGACGTGTTAAAGCAAACATTCGAATAAAAATCATCTGCCTTTATTTGCCTATCCGTTCATTACTCCGCAAAGAAAGGAAAACACTAGAGTACGCAATTGTTTGTTCATGGCCCCACTAGATGGCGTTGGCGCTTTACGGGTCTTAACAATTATGACTGTTTTGTGTTAAACCGATGCAGCTCATGCATCCACCAAACAATGTCATCGTTTCAAAGTTTGTTTATTTTTGATTTTACGTCGACCATTTTGACTGTAAGAGACGCTGATAGGAACCCGTGCATCCACCAATCAATGGCAACGTAATGGAAACAGGATTTCCCTGAAGCGCCCTCTTTGTTGCCATGAGCATCAGTGATTGTCACGGCCTATAAGAATTTAATGGGGTCATGGTTTGTTGCACTATCTTGTTTACCCAATGGGCTCGGAAAAAACATTTCCCTGCGCCAAAAAAATTTCAATTCGAGCTCAGTCAAGTCGCTAACGTTGTCTAATCATGAACTGTATCAAAATTAAATACCGCGATTTGAATGAGTACTTGAGGGATGGTTCAAACTTCGGGTTTTTTCTTCGACAAAATCACCCTGAAATCGACAAGGGAAACATTTTTTTTAATGCTGGAAGTATATTGCATCATGAGGTAAATTGCACGTAAAAATATATGTCTTCATTTTTCTTCATGTGGTAGTTTCTATTTGAACTTCATCGCTTCAATGTACCACAACTCGTTCAAATCTTTATGTTCCTCCTCGATCCTTACATTTGAGGATCCCTCGATCCATTAAGGATTCCTCAATCCTTATGTTAAATTGAAAAGGTGAATGCGTCTCTATGGTTTTATGGCAACTTCAGCGATATAACTTTGTTGCATTTGCTTTTGCTTTTCCGCGCAAAGTTATTTCTTAATTTCTTATCTAATGATTGTTAGAAAATCTCGTGGAACAAAAAAAATAATTCATTCTCCTGTGTTATTTTAACTGAACGAATGTTTTGATTCTTCTTTTAAACTGTCTAAAAGAGTTAATTAATAGGAAGTTGTTAAAAAAAGAATTTTAAAAAAAATCATAGGAAAAAACACATTACTGTTTCATAGCAACATCTTCAAAGAGTCATAACACGGTATTTTTCGCTTCAAGAAATTTTTTTTACAAAAACCTCAAAAGTATTTTCCTATCAAACTGGATTTTGTTTACTGAACTGAATAAAGACAGGTTGTAAATGTAATCATTACAATTTATAGTCCATTTACTGTTCTAGCATTTTTTTAAGTCTTTTTGTTTTTATCCGCGTGTTAAACAAAAACTATAATTAAATGTAAATGTATTTTCTTCAAAGCTACAACTAAATTAAGAGTTAAATGCTTGCTCAGTTCAAAAAGTAGATATTAAGGTCACACTTTTTTCTTGTATCTAGTTTTTTCCATCTTTTATTCGTGCTGACAGCATTGTAATGTAGAAACTAAAGCATTCAATGATGAACACAGAATTATAATTCTGTAAGAAAACACGAAAAAATGTAAAATCAAAAAGAGGAAATACATATTTTGTGTTCCAATGGCAGACAATTGTCCATTTAAGCTCGACTGATTTCAAAAAATACAATTTACTTAAATATGAAAAACATGTAACTCATCTATCTGAAGAACAGCAGTTTTTATTTTCTTAATATTTACTTGCACTAGGGGAATTCAATTTATTTCTGCATATGTGATTTCAGTTTTTCAGTTTTCGTTTTACGTTTGAAAAGAAAGCATTGAGGATCAAGTTCCTTTTTTTTCGTGTTTTGTTTACTTCAGGAAGATTTTCATGTTTTTCGAAGATTACGTTTTTTTAAGTTTCACAAGGGAAATTATGCTTTTCATTTGGGTTTTAATGTTGTTTCTTTTATTGATTTCTTTTTCTTTTTTTTATGTTTTAGCCCTTATTTATATTTGTCTTTTTTATTATCTGGCGATGGTGTTACACAAATTCAGATGTTTTAATTTTGTAAAAACAGTTGAGAATAAAAGAATTCCGCAGAATTTTAATCCTATAAATGAAGAAAATGCTTATTATTTTTTTTTTTATTTTTGCAGTCACAAAACACAAGTTACTAATGGAACCAGTGTGCTTTTCTAGATGATACCGTACATTATATTTGTATGTTTTATTAACTGGAGATTATGTTACATATATTCAAATTTTCAATTAAAAAAAAAAAGATTCAGAATAAAAGAATTCAATATAATCTTAATTATACTCATGAAGGAACTGTATATGAATCACGTTGCATTTTTTTAAACTTTTATAGTCATATAACATAAATGTCTCATGAACTAGAGCACTTTTTCAAACTGTCGCTAGCACTAGTGATGCCAGTTTTTTCCCCTGAAGTTGATAAGGGGGGGGGGGTCATTGCAAGTCTTTTTTTTCTGGGTGCTGCAGGCATATCAAGCTAGAACTGTCTCTTGGAGGAGACTTTTTTGATCATAACCATAGAATTCATTTAAACACTAGAGCTTCGGTATCCGCAAAGTGGAAATTGGCTGTCACCATGAAAAGAAAGTCGTCAAATAAGCATTGACGATCCTATGTTTGACTTTCTAGTTTTTCGGATACATTGTGGAGAAGTTAAACTACGTGTTTTTTCGCTTGGCTGAAAATTAGAATGCAAAGCACTCCAAACGGTAGTGATCAAAACTGAATTCATCCGTAAAGACAAAAAATATCCCTAGCACGCGCTATAGTTCTATTGTTACTCTATGTGCATTACACGGGAAAATTCTGTCCAGATAAAATGAGTTTCCACCACATTGTTACATAGATGTATATTAGCATATGAAGATTAACAGCACGTATTGAAATAAAGCGGATCTGTGATATTAGCTCCCCCAAAAAATCCAAGAAACTCTCAGTATTTTAAAAAGAATCTCTCTCTCCCTCTCTCTCTCTCTCTCTCTCCATCTATCTATCTATCTATCAATCTATCTATCTATCTATCTATCAGCAGCAGCACAAACCCTTTCCAAACATTGTATAGGGTTTGCCATATCGAGACAAGGAGCCTCACAGCCAAAGAGCCAGGAAGGGTATTCAGAAATACAAACAGTAAGTGCTTTACACATTTCTGTGATAGGGAAAGCGGTCTCCAAAAAATGCCCCCAATCCTGTAAATCGGTCACTGTCAAAACAGTGGGTCAAAACAGTAGGAAAGTCTTCAACTTTTCCTCTGAAGAAAAAACAACCTTAGCTTTGCCAAAAAATAAAAATTAAAGTAATCAAGAATGCATTTCAAATATATTTTATTTGCAATATTTTCATATTTTGTGCTTTGATTAGGCTGCTTTTTTTTTTTTTTTTTTCAATTTCCTATTTGTGTCTTGATTACAACGATTTTTTTTTTTTTTAATTTTACACAATATATAATTTGTGTTTTGATATCGCAGATTTTATTTCTTATAACTTCTCCCTTACCGGCAAAAATCTATTGGAATTCGATAGAAATATTTCAGCTGCTGTCCTTCTGTTTTTCTTCATTATAACCTAGCCACAATAAACCTTGCCGTATATCTCATTATTATTTTGTTTCCAACTTTCAGTTATAATGAGTAGCATTCCCACAACACTCCTGAGTTTTGATAATTCGCTAATAAAAGTACGCGGAAAATTCGCTAATGAATGCCGCAATAATTCGAGATTTTTTAATGTAGTTTTAGGCCCGTACTCTTATGCAAGTACCGTTAATAATATTGTACTTATTGATTACGTATGTGAATAAGGTGGAGAATTGAAACAAAAAGTGCATGTTGTCCTTACGGGAAAAAAATAAGAATAGTCATACCTTTGCAAGAGAAAATCTTGAAAATTACTGAAAGAGTTTTAAAAAAAAACCGGAAAAAGCATCATTTTTCAAAAGCTGTTTTATACTTTTGTTTTCTAATCCAGTATGAAAATTGTTTCTCCTCCCCCCCCCCCTCTTCATTTCTGAAAAAAATTACTTCTTTTATGACATATATGAAATGCTATTCTCAAACTGTTGGTGAAATTTTAAACAGCAACAGCACCTATCTGATAAAGTAGAGAATTTGCTTTTTGTAGGAAGGAAATCCTCAACGTTAAATGGTGATGCAGCTAAAATATCTTGCCGCAAAGTTTATTCTTCAAAAATAATAAAAAAATTAACTGCATATACTAAATGATACCTATGCTGTTATTGGCGACTTGTTTACTTTTTACTTTGGCAAAAATTGAAAAATAACCTTTAAATTGACGCCATGCATCCTCCCCTTTTTCTTATTTTACATTTTAAAGGAACCCTTAATGTTTCATTGACCAAGATATAGTTTTTTGGCAGAATATATAGATTTTAAGGGAGCTCCTTATATGTTAAGCAAGTGAATATTTTTAGTATTGGCTGATTATTTTCATGGAATTTGTCCACTTGTTTAATGCCTTGTCCTATTTAAAAATTTATTTAAAAAAATGATTGTGGTGTTGTGGAACAAACAGTTTCTATGAAACATTTATCAAACATGGTGGCAATGAATAAAACGAAAAATAATTGACAAGATTGAAAATGCGCGAAATAACAATCTTACATGAGAAAAGTACCGACAAACTGAATGTCATTAAAGCTGTACGTTAACAAAATAAAAATTTTAACTTATCTGCAAGCATTATGTAGCTTTTCCACTCAATGTTATGCTTCCACATTATATTAAGGGCAATGTCTGATAACTTGAAGCTTGGGTGGGAAAAAGCCTATCAGGAATTAGAATTAGGGCTGTTTCTACTAACAGTCATTCATCATTCTGACAGTGTAGGCAGAATGTTAAACTACCTGTTTTCTGAGATCGCATTAAGGTTCCGCATCCAATTCGCTAGGCACTTCAAAGTAATACTTAACAATATTATTCGTTTGCTGTCGAAGATTTGGTACAAAGACGCAGTTTATTTGTTCGCGAAATGTACATTAAATTCAACATGCGTAAATGTTCTGATGTAATTGTATTACAAAGAACATTTTCCTTTATTATTATTATTTGTTTTGATCTAATCCCAATCCTTTTAACTTTGAAAATATTCTTTTGCAATTATTCAGGGTAACTTATATCCAAAATGTATCCTTAACTGCTTCACTGATATTTTAATTGTGTTACTAGGGGGCTGCGCCGCTTGCTCGTTAAGCTCACCAACCTCCATTCTCCAACTGCAGTGGCTCAATGCCGCCTGCGGCGAGGGACAATTGATGATTTTAATGATTTTTCATGATCAGAACATCTTTGGATGAACTCAGGACATCCTTGGATGAACTCAGGACATCCTCAGGACTGGATATCCGACCCTTAAGGTTTAGAATGATGAGACCGGACAGAATGGCTTTTCCTAGATATTCTGTTTCCAACGGTAATAGTATTGACCTAGTAAACACTGCCATTCTGGAGGAGATAGGTTTACAGACGCACACACACACAGAGACAGACGAACCCAAGTTTTACTGGTTTAGATATGGTACCAGTAACAAGTAATACAGGAGTGAATTCGAACGAAAAAAAAGGACTCAATTTTCTCAGAATGATATGTTTTAACAAATGATTGAAAAGATTAATAGATGTGAAAAAATCAGAAAAGTTGCTGGAAAATAATGGGCAGCGAAAGAGCCTAAACTCTGACAGTAATATAGCTACTTAAAATACACCGCCAGCTCAGTTATTCCATCCGAGGACTGCAGTTTCGTGCTTTTTAGCACTCATCAGCCAGGAATAGGAATCACATGAGCTGGAGGCGAAAAATCTCTTAAGGGAGCCAAGAGAGCCAAACAAACTGGTAGCTAATGCAGAATTAGCAAACCAGATGAGTGACCGCAGCAATGGTGCGGTTCAACTCAAAGATTGATAGCAAAGCTAAGGTATTTTGTAGTAAGTTACCGCCCTAAAGCCAGGGCTACGGCAGAAATACTTAAAATACTGTGTATTTTAAGTATTTCTACCTTAGCCCTGGCTTTAGGGCGGTAACTTACTACAAAGTAATATATCTAGTTTTAAAAAAGGAATGGTTAATGCTAAAAATCAAAAATCTTCCTGAAATTAACCTGGAAACTTTCCGTAGAATTGAGAAACTTCTCCAATAAAAACCAGTCACGTTTTTGAAATAAATCGGGAATTTTCAAAGTAACCTGGCATATCTTTATAGTAATAGCCTGGCACGACCCTTTTTTTACAAGGAAATAACCTAAATCATTTTAGCAAATATGGTCAAGTCGAATTGAGTGTTGCTAGCAAGTACTTAACATCTAATTTTCCAGCAATTCTTGCAACCACTGAATACAAAAACAACAATCCTCCTCTATTAAGAGAGTTCAGTCAACATGGACAGGCCGTAATTGAATAAAGGTGAAATATTTAATAAAAACGATGAGTATATTTTGACAATGGTAAATGTAAAATATTTTTCAAAACAGCGAGTAATCTGCATTCAAGTAACGTGCAGCAATTCAGGAAAAGTTTTCGCAAAGTTACTTGCTATTTACAGGAAACTGGTTTAAATTTGAAATCTCGAAAGTTGCCCGGAAATAATCTGTGAGCTTCCAGAATTTTCTTACAGTGCATCACTGGGATGGAGCTTTTTTATTTCATAATTCATAAAAGACCCTTCCTGTGCGGGTATGAAGAGAAAAACTGGAATTTATATGCGGTCTGAAATGCAACCTGCAGTTCCATGGAAGTGATGAAAACTTTAATAATAGTGGATGCCTCAACATTCTTTGAATATTTTCTTTCGTGAAGATGAAAGGACTTTTGATTTTTATTGGAAAATAAATTTAGTATTAGAACTAAAACTGCTTAAGAACGGGGTGGATTTACTATGGGAGCGGAGGGGGCGACCGCCCCCTCTGTGACCGTCATTTTCTAAAACCAATAACACAGTGAAACCTGTGTATAACGATACTGTCTATAACGATAACCTGTCTATAACATTTTTTTTTTTTTTTTTTTTTTGCCCCAGCAAAATGTCAGCATGAATAATCAAACTGTCTATAATGATAAACTGTCTGTTACGATATTTTTTTAGGTCCCAACAATATCGTTGAAGACAGGTTTTACTGTATAGAATTAAAGGAATTACTAGCAATCGCTACTAATTTCAATCAAGTACATTCCACAAATTTGCTTTAAATTAAGTTTAGACAGTTAGTGTAGTCGAGGATGGACAGCGTTACCCACTTTTTAGTTTGAACCTAAGCTCGCCTCTCCCACTTTTTATGAACTTTAATAATTTTTGTATTTCTATATTTGTCTTACAACCTATTCTTCCATGGACTACACTACTTGCACGATAATACATTGCTATGACTTAGAACAATGTTTTCCAGCCCTGAGGGTGATAGCCCCCAAAGGGAAGATCTGACACTTCAAGGGGGATAAGTTCGCGAGGGACGATAGGGTGCAAGTAGTATTTAAAAGACAGGATAAATGGGGGAGGCAATTGACTCCCTGCCCCCCTACATGACGGGTTTGGGGGGGAGGAATGGCGTTTACGGTTTTTAACCGCCAGCCCTTTGAATCGACTGTAAATCGGCCCCTGGCTTAAGACACCATAAATATTAATATTTCTTTCATATTTAGGTTTACTTTTAACAGTACAGTTGAACTCGGCTTATAACGAGCGCAAAAGGAAAGCGATATTTGCTCGTTATTAACCGAGTGCTGGTAAAAAGCAAGTTCGTAAAAAAAAATCATAAAAATTCAGCGTGGTTGCTTTTTTTCTTCTTTTTAATTACTATACAGTGCGTTACCAAAGAAGATGGTTCCTTTGCTTTGAACTGTCTCAATGGTACTTTTTATGTCATTGTTTGTGAAGAATCTATTGCACATATACACGCATACGTAATTTTTAAATGTTTCTTTACCCCACAAGCTAAAAAAAATTTCTGTCATCGCTTGTCTCAGGATTTATGATTTATTACTAACTTTATTATACTGTAAAAACGATTCAGAAACGTTCCTGGAAAATAACGGACAGCTGATGTGGCCAATATCTGCCAGTAACATACCTAGCAAAAACCAGGAACGTTTTCCGCTAATATTCAGTAACCTTCCTGAAATTATCTCGGAAACCTCCTTAAAAATTCAGAAATCTTCCCGTTTAAAGTCAGTCGTGTCTCTGGAACTTTAGAGTAAACTTTAGTAGGTATAATATAATAGCTTGGTCCCTTCCTGATTTATTAAAAAAGTTCCATAGGCAGTTTTTCAATCATAGCCGAAGGTAAATCAGAATTGCAAGCAGGTATCGAGAATTTTACTCGCCTACAATTCTTGCAAAGCAGCGTAGTCCATACTTGTTCACCCTCTCTAGGATCTTAATCAGCATTGACGGACCGTAAGTAACCTGAAGCCGATTCACTTTATAAATACGCAAAGTTAATCTGTAAACTGGCAGCTCAAAATATTTTTTACACCAGTGAGAAGTGTGCATTCGTGTAACTTGTAGAAATTCAGGAAACTTTTTGACAATGATACTTGATTTTTCCAAGAAGTGGATAAAAAGCAATGAAATCCCGACACGTTACAAGAAAATACTCAGTAACGTTTCGGATTTTTTTTTACAGTGTAGCTTTGGAATGTTTAAAAAAAAAGACAGGCAAGGAAAAACAAGCTAAGCTGAGTTGGAAGTCAATAAAAATTTTATAAATTGCAAATCAGGGCTCGTTATAAGCAAGTTTGACTGTAGTTATTGAATTGAAACATACAATACGTTCTTTGTGTGTTCTTGTTTGATCTAACTTTACAAAAAAATTCAATCATTGTAATAACTCTATTAGCTTTTTACTTCACATAAAGATTACATAATTGTTCAAAAATTGTTTAGTTCAAAAACCAGTCAAGCAACAAAAATGCTAATTTTAAGAAAACATCTATATCACCATATAAAATTATTCAATAATGATTATAACATTGTTTATTGAAAGAAATATACCTAAATATGTATCCCTTTTATTTTAAAACATTGTAATCCTTATAGACAAATTTTAATACGGAGGTAAAAATGCTTTTCCAAATTTTAGAGTTTGTTGCTTCACTGGTTTTTGAAATAAACTGTTCAATTGAGAATTTTTTCAAGGAGAGTAGGTATCCTGAACACTCGTAAGATTAAATTGCTAAATTTTATGCACTGTTTCTCAAAATGTTTTAACAATAGACGCTTAAATTTTTTACACAAACATTTAAGTCTACTAAAGTCAAATTTATTGCAATTCTGCTTGTTTCGTAATTTGTTAAATTTTTACCGATAGTTTTTTTTTTTTTTTAATGAGAAAAAAGACCGTTTTGACCATAAACCCAGATGTTTAGAAAAAACGGGAATCCTAAAGCGAAAATTTCACTTCAGTATAGTTATGAGCACATAAATACATACATTTTTTTTTTTAAATTTCATAATAATATGTAAAATAGTTTTCTAGAAAAAGGAACATGAATTTTTAAACTTATGTTTTGACTACATTTCAAAACATTCCAGCTAATAATAATTAAAAATAATAAAATTAAAATAATATATATATAAATAATTAAATTAAAAATAGTATAATTAAAATAATTAATAATTAAATTGTGTTACTTTTAACCTACATAGAGACATGAATGTCGCATGAAAGATCTTGATTTGAATATTTTGAATACTTAAACACTGAATAAAAAAAATTTAAGGTTTTACTTTGTTTTATTCCGGTATGACAGAAGTGTAAGTGAAATACATAACATTAGCTAGAGTATTCAAGGGGGTCGTGTTAAATACCGTGCATAAAGACAAAACGAAACCAGCAAAAAAAAAAGAAAAGAAAAGAGAAACCCGAGTCTGCCTACATCAAAATTGAAATTTTTGAGACATCTTGGATATCATATTATATGACTCCAGGGTCCCCCCGTAACTACCACTATTTGGTTTTACCGCTTGGGTGGAGCACTGAAGACAGTTCTGCTTTTTTGATCCATACCAGAAGTCAAGCAATCCTTGGTCCAGAAACCCTAGAGATAGATTCACTTGGAGGACTTTCTGACCACAAAGTATTTAACATGCCCCGATCGTCATTAAACGAACACGGAGGATCTACAGCCGGCTGGCATCTAACCCTTGACCCTTCGGTTACTAGGCCGAAGCCTAACTGATCAGGCCACCACGGCAGCTCTAAGGTAGTTTAAAATCGCTATTGCCTTACTTGCCGAAATACTGATTATGCTTTAGAGAAAATGCCAAAGAGATGACTGCAGTGTGGACACTTTGACAAGTGGTAATATTTTGAAGAAATATCTCAAAATAATCCAACTTTCGAAATAGAACCGGAAGAAATGTTTTCATTTTGGAAATGCTATTTAAGGGAAATGTTTGACTTTTGATGATTTCATAAGCGTAATCTAAGTTTCAAAACCTCGACAATGAGTTGGTCTTATTTTTATAGATAATATCAGCAAGTAATTTGGAGCTACGACCAAGAAAAATTGGAGAGTAGTGCTGTAATAATGCGGAAATAATGTATGCAACGAAAGTCTTGTTCAACAATCATATCGCGAATTTGAGGTTATTTCATAAACAACTCTTATCGTGTAAGCTTGTGACAAATTCCACACAAAATACGAAAGAGAAATAATAGCCTTTTTTTCCATTTCTGTCATAATAAGTTATCTTACAAAAATTTGTTTTCATATTTGCAATTAATACATATTTTTTGCTTTAAGATTTAAAATTGACATGAGTTGCTAATATGAACAGGATAATACCTAGTATACTGCAAGTTACAGTGATGGTAAAGAAAATTGCATCACCCGCGCCGCAAAGGAAAGGAATATCATCCCGACTGCATTCAACTCACAGTCAAGCATCCCGTATCTCAGATGATTTGAGGATGTATTTTTGATCAAGGAGTTGGTGGGCTTCGCTTTGTGCAAGGAACAGTAAACGCTCAAGTGTATATATTGGCATTTTTGAGGTGAAATTGCTTCCTACTATTCGGGATCACTTTACTTCAATTCCAAACGTCATTTTCCAGGATGATTCTGCTCCGTGCCATAGGGCAAAACTGGTAAGTAACAATTTAAAAAACCTTTATCCTGCCATTAGACTTACATTGACATGGGGTTAAGTAATTTTTTTTCTCTAAACTCACACGCAGGTTCAGAAATGGGAAAATGAGCATGGGGTCAGCAGTTTGCCTCAGCCCGTAAACAGCCCCGATATACGTAAACAATTATCGGATTCCTGCTGTTAAATGTTGATTTAATTAGTTTTTCAGAATTTCACATACATTCATCGTTAATCGGTCGACCAAAACTTCTCACATAATCCCATTGTTGTAAAAATGCGAGGGTGATGTAATTTTTTTTACCAGCACTGTATGTTCAAAATCAAAAATATTGAAGCTGATGTGAGGGAGTATCTCGATAAATCCAAGTACAGACTTAATTTAAAAATTTTAACTCTAACGACAAAGCGAGAAATTTTTTTTTTCGGCACCAAAAATATTAAAGTATTGGGTAGATTCTAATTATATCGGTTTACAGCAAAGAAGCTCCATGTACTCGAATGAGCGGTATAACGATGCATGAAATGTTGCTGTACTTGATTTTTTTTTTATTTTTTAAAAACGTTCATTAGCATATTGTTCAACCTTTGATTCAAATTGAGTCATTTGTATCACAGTCTGTCAAAAATATTTGCAAGAAAACCTCAGAAATTTAAACTCTAAGCTTGTTTCTTTTCGGAACACGTGGCACTCTTTTCAGCACGTTGAAAGGGGATCAAATACTTTATCCTATTTTATGTGAAGTAGGATTTTTCTAAAAGACGTACGCTATTGAAAAAAGCAAAATAAAACAGTTAAAGATTTGAGAAGAAGGAAAAAGTAAGAAAATGAATTTTGTCATGGAATTTCACTTCCCAATATCTATCAAATGTAATCTTTTTCTCCGACTAAAAAAAAAAAACTACAGCTCGCATCATATTTCTTATTTAGAAACATTTGTGTTGATCAGAATCATGAAGAGAATACATTTGAAAGAACATACCTTGTGCATAATTAAATTAAACTTGACAAGACGCGACATTTTACGCGTCGTAAAAAATATAAATGATCGTCTGATCTATATACATTTACTACACCTTGAGGTACATCCAATGCTTTTGCTATCAAACTGAAAGTCATATTTTCTCATTTCCTATTCTCTCATTTGTTTCTGCGACACATTTGAACGTTATGTTTACTTTTCACAATACAGATGCCTTTGAAGAACAAATTATTTTCTTGATCATGTTCATGGCTTATGCTCAAGTTGGTTTTTACGTATTACTTGGAATGTCTGGAATAAAAGCATAATAAAGCAACAATCTTGTCATACAAGATTACATTGATGTGTTTTTATTATAAAAATGTCTTTAAAAAGGAGAAGAAAAATGTATTTGATCAGTAATTTAATTCTTGTATGAGATTCAGAACAGTATTAGGCTTATAAGAAATACTGGACAAAAGTATAAAAAAGGGAAAGCGTAGTTGACCTAAACCCTAGTTAAAATAAACAATCAACATCACAGACGGAGTTTGTTTTTTCTGAAGGCGGTTTTTTGACTATAGCCACCTTTAAATTTATATCTCTATCGATAGGAAGTAAATCCAGACTAAATCACACTGGAAGAGATTTTAAAAACTAAACTATTGCACTAAGACTAAAACATATTTATCTTATATTACTCTTTTGAAGTATTCAAGCTATACTTTACAATAGAGTTGGTATTACCATTGTTTCAAAAAACTTCATTCTTATCTGTTTTCTCGCATTTCATTGTGTTCTTTTTATCGATATTCTAATATAGATCAGCGCTTTCTAAAATGGGTCTTGCGACACCTCGGGATGCCACTGGAAGAGAGAAAGGGGGCCGCGAAGTATCCATGGTATCCGCGAAGTATCCATGGTCGCTGTGACCGACAGAGCTAAATAGCTCGATCGGCAGAGTGTTCGACTGGTAACCAGAAGAACGGGTGTTCGGGTCCATCTCGGACGATCTGCATCGTTAAATTAGACTAAAATCACTCATTACATGATCACTTAAAATACAATAAATAACACAAGTAAGGCAATAAAATAAGTGAGATGGGAACGCTCCTTGCTGTTACTAAGCGCTGTAGCTAAAGTGATTCTTAATTGTAAGATTTTTTTTTAAGCTTCGACTTCGGTCAGAAAACTGAATCATAATGTAAGCGAAAATATAAGTATCAGGTTTAAGATTTCAGACTGCAATGGAATAATTTTTTGTCCAGAAAAAAAAAATCGTATACTGAAATTTAGATTCTTCTAATAGACAGTTTTTGACCTTTGTACAAATAAAAAATTACTACCCTAAATTGAAATTACGCTTTTCATTTGGTTAACCTATGAATATTTATTAGAATACGACGTAAAACATTGAAGTTAAAAACCACTTGATTGGTAAATTATTGTTTTTTTTTTTTTTTCCTTCTTCTTTCGGCAAAAAACAAATAGCCAGTCACATTTTTACTACATTCGAAAAGCTACGCTGAAAAAACAAACTTAACGGTTCAAACAGCCTGCGAAAATAAATTGTATAAATTTTCAAAAATAAAAACACTTCTCTTCAATATCTTATATATTATTTCTGTGGATTATTTTTCTGTCAATATGCGAGATCTTTCTCGTTTCTTCAAGATTCCCCCCCCCTCATTTTAAGCCCCTCAATTACGAGCCAGCTAATGAAGAAAAATAGACCTACAGTCTAAAAATCATTTTTTCGGAAACGTCCCTTGCTGTTGCAAAACCTTGAAGCAGCCTATAGTTGTTATGCATATTTTTTTTTTTAAGCAAAGCTCTAATACATTTTTCCAGTTTTTTGTGTCGCATCTGGCGAAAAAAAATTTACAATTAACCTGGCTTTTTTTTTTTCTTTAATAAAGCTTAAAAGCACTAGACTTTGTTGTTCGGTTAAATTGATTAAGTTTTTTTCGGTAGAGCGTTCGGTTATAAACTAGCTGAACTTCGGGCCCGCCCGCCATTATAGCTGATTTTGATTAATATTACGCATTACATGTTCTCCTAACATACAACTGATAACATACATAAGGCAATAAAATAAATGCCACGGGAATGCTCCTTGGCGTTTGGACTCCTTTATGCAGGCTACAGTTATTGTTCAGATAAGTTGACTATTAATCGAAGGGTATTATTTCTTCTTTTGAAACCTTGACTCCGTTCAGATAATTAAGCATAATGTAAGCCTAAGAAAAGTATTATAATTAGAAATTCAGAACTCAAGGGAATCTTTTTTGTGCGGAAAAACTTTTTCATTGTTCGCTGAAATGTAGATTTTTCTAATAGCAGTGTTCGACCTTTTGTGTAAATAAAAAATCCCTATGCCAAATTGAAATTACGAGTTTCATCCAGTAAACCTTTAACTATTTACTCAAATACGATGTAAAACATTAAAATTACTATCAACTTCATGAGTAGCAAATAATTTTCTACTCCTCTGCTTTTGGGGGGAACAAACGCATTTTGTCTATGTTCGAAGAATTACACTTAAAAAACGGACTCAATTCAACTGGTTTTGATCTTGAATTTTAAATGCTCGCTTAAAAGACGAACATGTGCTAGCTTTCAAGCCGTTACGGTTAAAACAGCCTACTATGGGAAATTGTATCAATTTTCAAAAATATAAACACTTCCTTTCTAACTAATTTATTATTTCTCCAGAATGTTTGTTTCAACCACTAAGCGAGATCTTCCTCATTCCTTAATCAAAATCGATATTTTACGAATAATTTTAAAGCGTATCATGCTGGCTAATAGCGAAACATAGACACATGGCCTTTTTTCTTTTTGGCAAAAAAGATTTTTTGCTATTTTTTATTGCACATTGCTTCAATGAATAGCATTCGAAAACGAAAGCGCAATTGCTTAGTTGGTTTGAGTGTCGTGCTGATGATCAGGATGGCGCCAACTCGAATCTGTGCCAATAAATATATTTTTTATGTTTCTTTTTTTTCCCGTCAGAGACTCACACAGGCAGAATTGTATATGCCATAACCAGTTTTTCACATGCACAATTACTGCTTTTTCACAAGTCACTCAGTTACACTTTTAATGATATTTATGTTTGCATTGAAAATAAGTATAACCAAAAAATGAGCGCTAATCACATTATCACAACATTATTTAATGAGTTTTTGTGCTGATGTCTTCAAATTACATGCCTTCTTTTGTGCATGTCTTTTTTTCCGTTTACTTTAATCCGTTTACTTTTTTCAATTCTTCTTCATAATGTTATTTCTCGGAAATTTTTAAAGAGTGAAATGCCATATGAATATAATAGAGATAAAGGAGGGTGTCGCAGGAAGAGTGAAGGGTGCCGCGAAATATCCATGTATATATGTGAACATAATAGAGATAAAGCAGGGTGCCGCGAAGTATCCATTGTATCAATACATATGAATATAATAGAGATAGAGTAGGTTGCCGTAAAAAAATTCAAATACCTTAAATGGTGCCGTGAATTAGAAAAGTTTGGGAATCCGTTCTATAGATATCATATTGCCTTAATAATTTATGCTAGTATAACTCTTTGAAACCAAATGCAGTAAAATGAAAACCTAGGTAATGGAATTCATCAAAATAAAATTAATATGAAAAGACAACTTTTTGTGCAACGAAAATAAGGAATGTTTTTTAAGCATGAGTCTTATAAAGAAAACGAGGCAAAAATAAAAGAAATAGCTACCTTCGGAAGAGAAAAAAAAAGACAGGTTTTTCTTGAAATTCGGTTAGCAATATTCTGCAGACGTGATTCGATTTTTCTAAAGGAATCGGAAAAGTTGGATTTAGCTGCTGTACGTCACTACAAATAAACTAGAAAGAAACGGCAGTAAATAAACTTTTGTACCTCAGCCTCATAATAGAATTTCAGCTGATAAAAGAACGAAACAGGCTAACAAAATTAGTCGGCTGATATAGGTGAAGGGGGAAGGGCGGAATTGACAACTTCTTTTGGACCTCTGCCTTCAAAACAAGGAGAAAAGCAGTAGATTTCCATTAATTTGTTTTGAGTTCGGGAAAATTTACCCCGAATCGCATTTGCTGCTTCAGTTTCTCACTGGGAGGGATTTTCAGTATTTTTAAAACGCATATTACTTTGAAGCGTAAGTTGTTGGTGGCCTAACCTGGGCATCTGTTATATTTACATTTTGTGAGTCTCCTATTCAAATGGCTATTTTTGTAAATTCTGCTGGACATAGAAGTTTATGGCTCCTTCTTTGTTTCGGAATGCTTAGTAGAGGAATGTGGAGCAGAGTGAAACGGCGGGGTAAAGTGAAATAGTGAAATATTTTCTCTGAAAATTAGTGAAACATTTTAGTGCCACCTATCTGAATATTGTAAAACATGTAATCTACTTAAGGTAGGCAGAAGTTATCTTTAAAGGCATTGATAATACAAGCAATTTTAAAACATTTTTACTCATATTGTAACTATTTTGTTGCAAGTAAAAAACTGTTTTTGCCATTGTAAAATAATAAAAGTTCTTGTTATTAACACTTTAAATATTAATTGAGACTTACTTGCATCCAGTGAAGTATTTATTTATTTAACATTAAAGTTATTTTCATTTTAAACGTTTTGTACAGTTAGTCAAGTGCATGCGGGGCAAAGTGGATGGAGCAAAGCAAAATAGTTGATTTCGTTTACGTGTTCAATCATTTATTATGTCACTTACGTATTCATTTATTAATTCATTTACATTCCTTCAATCAATAATTCACGTATTTATTCATTCGTTCAATTATTTTCTTATTCATTCAGTATCTTATTCAGTCATTTGCTTTTCCTCATATTTTGATTTATTTACTCGTATTAATTTATTGTTTCACTGTCTGTTCATTTATTCAATCGTGTTTTTATTTATTCATTATTCTAATCAAAGATATTTTTAATAATCAAGTTGGAAATATCATTAGAATTTTTATTTTCATTTTGCCCCATTGAAAAAAAAGTGAAAATGTTCCAGCTTTGTTTTGAAGGTACAGATTTACTGAAAAATATATAATTCTTTCCAAAATAGATACAAAAAAAATAAAATCAAAGCAAGTTTTATCATAAAATACATTTCCTTTTTGCTGTAATTTTCAAAATAAATTTTCGGTTTATTCATTTTGAAAAAGGAAAGTTATTTTAACTTTAGTCATTTCCCCCACATTCCTCTACTTTAGATAGGTATTATAATAGGTTCCATTTAAAATAGTCTTTTGAAGTACGGCACTCATCATTCGAAAGAGCACCAAGATTATTATCATCACAAACGAAATTTTTCTTAATGACTGCAGAAACTGAGAGCCATGTAATTAATTACCTAACTCAAGATTTTTTTTTTTTAATTTAGGATTACACAAGTCTTAAGTGGAGTAGGTTTAGTTAAAGTGTTGTCGGAAAACATTTCTTTCAACACCACATTATATTTGGTTAGCAATAAGAATTTAGGTTTTAAATTTTCATTGTACTTTTACTTTAAGTAAGAATGTTACGAAAATTAAATTTTATTTTGAAACTACCTTCCTGTTTTTGTGACACAAGAAAAATATAGGCTCATTAGACTTGAAAAATTATGAAACATTTGCGGAAACTGTATGCAAATCTGGCGCAGGGGCACTGGCTTCCAATACAATGGTTTCGTCACAATTGGAGTCCTCGATAAAAGAAATTGACAGTCCCACTTTTCGTCGGTTTGTTGTTCGAAATACTTCAAGAAAAATATTAGCTTTTATTATGCGCAAGAACAAGACATCTCTAGTCAATATTGAATAAGATATAAAGGAAAGGCGGGGTAACAGACTACGTTTAGGGGAAAAGAAAAACGTTACCTAATTTGTAATATTATTGAAAAATCACGAAATCGGCGAAAGCTCCTCCTGGGTGGTAGTGGATCCTCGTACATGCACCAATGATCGACTTTATTTATACCTACCCTCCCGACTTTACACGATCCTCTTTAGACAAAAACAGCAAGCAGCACCTAGCACAGAACTTCTAGCATCCAGCCCCCTGACATCAATTTGAATTCTGAAGTCTTGAATTCAAACTATGAACCAGACATTATTCCCAACTTGGTGGACACACAGTCGTGTGTTTAAGGCAAGATGTCGTGTACAGAATGTACTTTTCTCCCTTTCTTCCTTTTTTTTTTTAAAGTTAAAATGTGTTTTTATCACAAAACTTGCATTGTTTTGTTATTTGAACTCAAAATTTATTTTAATATTAAATGCACTTAAAGTAAAAATCGGGCAGCTCCAATACGTAGCACTTGATTTCAGATTAGTAGCATTATGTTTCATTTAAATGTCACTGACATTGGTTTCACAGAGGCAAGTCTAACATGATATTTAATATAAAAACAAACTCTTACGAAATGAATTTTTAGAACTGTTAATTGTTATTCCTTAAAGTTTTTGAAACAAAGAGCTGTGCCTTACTTTCAAAGAGATTTTCAATTAAACTTCTTTACTCCATATTATCTTAAGAAAAAATATTAATCAGAAAAAATGGAACTATTGAAAATCAAATAAGGAATTTTGCACATCATCGAGAAAACTTCCCTGAAATTGTGTCAACACGTTTCAGAAAACTTTACCATAAATGTGAATATGCGAAGCCGATATCAAAATTCATTTGGGTTTTTGTTTCCTCCTAATAAAGTTTATAAGTTACTAAAGCAAATAGTAAATTCATTGTTTCGAATGTGACATGTTTTTGCTTTTATCTACCCATTATTTCAGAAGTTTCCAACTTTGACTTCTAATTTTTATGCATATGAATACAAGTAACCATTATGTCCCTTAATAGGAAGCATGAGCTTTTTTTCAAAGAAATTTTGTTTAAAAAACAATGATTTGTACGTGTTGCGGGTGTGACTTTTTACACCCCGCCCATAACACGTACAAAACATCAATCCAAAAATGTTCTTAAAATTTGACACTTTACATTAAGATACGTAATGGCTACTTACATTTAAATATGAAACAAATAAGATGAACTGAGTTCGGGTAAGTGCGTCCTCTAAGAATTTTGGGAAGGCTGACCTGAAGAGACTTCTGTCATGCCTTGAATATGTTGGGAGAATGTCTAGTGATAATTCCTATAAGTAGAGGATAGCACTGGTACTCATAGACAAAACACAATCAGTGATCACTTAAATGTGTTGTACAGAACTCTAATGCAAAGATTGAAAAGGTTAGAGTTTCGTTTATTTTGTTGTCATATCAAACAACTGAAGTCAACAAGTGTAAATTGCATTTTTTACTAACAAGTTACTACTAACATACATGACGTGTCTTAATTAATTACTGAAACCAGACTTTGTTTATAAGAGAGGTCGCACTTTCCCTTTCTTTAAAGGAAGATGGGGTAAGTGCATTTCATATTGTGGGGCAAGTGCGACCCTATGCAATTTGCCGTTAGTTTTGCTTATACGTACTATTTTCAGTTGATTCTTTATTTAGACTTTTCAATAACTTCTACTAAATTCCAACTGCGCATTCAATTTGGAAAATGCGGAAAACTTATGCTCGAAAGAATGGATCAAGAGAAATCGTATTTGGAGGATAACCTCTAAGCAACGTTAGTCTTTAAAAACTGAAAAATAAGGTTTCAATTAGATAATTTTAACGCAGCTGTTAGGTATAATTTGGCGCTCCAAAATGAACTTTTGTAGACCATTTGAAAGCTAGGCGAGGTTGGATATCTTCGTTTGGTAGAGTTACTGCGATTCTTCAATTGGTAGAAAGAATACAAACAGTTTAGATGAAAGCAGTGATTATGAGACAAATAATGAGTTTAAAAGAGAGCAACGATAAAGCTTTACTGGCTGAAGAAATCAGAAAATATGAAGAAATTTAATGTTTGGAAAATCATAAAAGGAGATTTGGATCATGGCTTCTGTAAACTGAGCAAACCAAAATATGATTCAGAAGATCAAGAGAAGAGAGATCAAGCCAATCCTAAAAATCATAATTATATACAAAAACTGTACATATAGGTTTCTAACGGAAAATATACTTTAAAATTTATTAATACAGTGTAACATTCATGCTTCAGTCAATGCAAATATAAATGCGTGATGAAAATGGCCAAGGGTTGCACTTACCCCGCCACGTGGGGAAAGTGCGATCTTTAGATAAAGTGCCTTGAAGAAGATCTTAAAGTTTCTGCTTGTGGTTTAAGTGCCATAATATATGCTTGAAAACCTTAAGAAAGGACCTGAAAATGATCTTTAAAAATATGGTAACCGTACAAGATTTTTTGACAAAGCACTATCCATCAGAAACTGAACTTTGAAAATTAAGGCACGCACTTACCCGAACTCTGCCAAAGTTACGTACAATCGTTGGCTTTTTAATTTTAATATATATATAACTAAAAGTAAGCATGATGTTCCTAAATAAGAAGTATGGACTCTCTAAAAGGAATGAGTTTAAAAAACGATGATTTGTACGTGTTTCGGGTGTGACATAAAAAGTAACACGCACAAATCGTCAACACAGATATGTTCTTAAAAAGTTGATATTTTATGTCAGGAAACGTAATGACTACTTATTTTCAAAAATGAAAAAAGTCAAAAGTCAAAAATTAGAATTCCTAGATTAAAGAACAAATATATATGCTTACAAATGTCACGCCCGTAACAATTAATTGATAAAACTGTAAAAAAAATGTATAGCGTTATTGAATTAATCAAATACTAGCTGACACAACCTACCTACCGCAACACAACCTACCATAGACAACCTTCTCTACACAACGATACAATTTACGTGTACAACTGTTTTGTATAAAAGAGATCCTTCAAGCAAACCATGCATCTAAATTCATCAAATATATTTTATTTTTTAAAAAGAAGTTCATAATTCCATTTAGGAATTACATCAAGCGTTCTATTTTGAAAAGGCCAAGAGAAAGCTTCCTCAATCGTTACAAATCTGATTATCTCCGTCGGAAAAAAGACACTAACGCAAAAACGTTTCACTTAATAGAAAAAATATTCCTCGAAAAAGAAATTTTCGTGCGTATCTCTTAAATAAAATACATTTCGAGTTAAAGGTTTCGAACCAGCGAGTGCAGATCATGAAAAAATCTAGTTGAAGATGGTGTTGTTTAATAAATGATCTTCTGACAAAAAACGAATTTTTGCAATTTAGCTACTCTATATTTAAACATATTTAGCACCGCTTTAAGGTTAGTTGTTCTATCTCTTATTACTTTTTTCTTCTAAAATCAATTATCACAACAAAAATTCGATTTAACATGATTTCAGCATTGTATATTATTGTATTAATGAGATATTATAGAGATGATTAAACCAAAAGCGTTAACAGGTGAGAATAATGGCAAAATATGATTCATACCACTTACTACTTACTCTATATGGTTACTTACCATCGTAGGATTAATACTTACTTTACATGATTACTTACTAGGTATTTATGTGATACTAGTCGACCCGTGCGGAACTCCGCACTCTGCTTCGAATCGTTTCATGTGGCATTTCTCTCTAAAAATTTCAAAGAAGAATATTATGAAAAAGAATCGAAAAAAGTAAACGGATTTAAGTAAACGGAAAAAAAGGCACAAAAGGAGGCATGTTAATTTAAAGACATCAGCGACAAAAGCCTCGTTAAATACAACGTTGTGATGATGTAATCATCGCTCACTTTTTGGTTGTACGTATTTTCAATGCAAACATAAATATCATTAAAAGTGTGACTCGTGAAAAAGCAGTAGTTCTGCATGTGAAAAAACGCGTTGTGGCAAATACAATCCTGCCTATGTGAGCCTATGACGGAAAAAAAAGATGCATAAAAGAGATATGTATTGGCACAGATTTGAACTGGCGCCATTCTGATTGTCAGCATAACACTCCAACCAACCGAGCAACTTCGCCTTCGTTTTCGAATGCTATTCATTGAAGCAATGTGTAATAAAAAACAGCCAAAAAGCTTTTTGGCAAAAAAAAAAAGACCATGAGTCTATGTTTTGTTATTAACCAGCTGATACGCTTTAAAATTATTTGTAAAACATTGAATTTGATTAAGGAATGAGGAAGATCTCGCGTAGCGATTTAAACAAACATTCCAGAGAAATAATATATTGGATTGAAAATAAATGTTTTAATTTTTGAAAGTTAATACAATTTCCCATAGCAGGCTGCTTCAACCGTTACGGCTTGAATGATAGCACATGTTTTTCTTTTAATCGAACCCTTAAAATTAAAAACCAAAACCAGTTGAACTCAATCCGTTTTTTAAGTGTAATTTTTCGCACGTAGAAAAATTCCACTTTTTTCCCACCGAAAGCAGAGGATAATAAAAGGATTTCTTATTTTTAAAATTGATAATAAATTTAATATTTTACATCGTATTCAAATAAATAGTTAAAGGTTTACTGGGTGAGACTCGTAATTTCAATTTGGCTTAGTAGTTTTTTATTTATACTAGTCAACCCGTGCGGAACTCCGCACTGTGCTTCGAATCGTATCATGAGACATTTCGCTCTTTAAAAATATCAAAGGAAGAACATTATGAAGAAGAACCGAAAAAAGTAAACGGAAAAAAGTAAGCGCACAAGAGAAGGCATGTAATCTGAAGACATCAGTAACAAAATCTCGTTAAATACAACGTTGTGATAGTTTGATCATCGCTCACCTTTTTGTTGTACGTACTTTCAATGCAAACAGAAATATCATTAAATGTGTGGCTGAGTAGTGACTCTTGAAAAAGCAGTAATTGTGAATGTGAAAAAACAGGTTGTGGCAAATGCAGTCCTGCCCGTGTGAGCTTCTGACGGGAAAAAAAAGAAACATTAAAGAGATATTTATTGGCAAGGATTCGAATTGGCGCCATTCTGATTAACAGCTCAACACCTCAACAAACGTAGCAATTGCGCCTTCCTTTTCGAATTCTATTCATTGAAGGAATGCGTAGTAAAAAACAGCAAAAGAGCTTTTTAACGAAAAAAAAATAAGATCATGCGTCTATGTTTTGGCATTAGATAGCATGATACGATTTAAAATTATTCGTAAAGCATGAAATTTGATTAAAGAATGACGAAGATCTCACGTAGCGATTGAAACAAACATTCTAGAGAAGCAATAAATTAGATTGAAAAAAAGTGTTTTTGATTTTTAATATTGAACTATTTCACATAGCAGGTTGTTTTAATCGTTACGTCTTAAATGCCCGCACATGCTTCTCTTTTAATCGAACACTTAAAATTCAAGCCAAAGCCAATTCAACTGAGTCCGTTTTTTAAGTGTAATTTTTCGAACGTAGACAAAATGTATTTCTTTTTCAGCAGAAAGCAGAGGAGTAGAAAATGATTTCTTACTAATGAAGTTGATAATTATTTTAATGTTTTACATCGTATTCGCGCGAATAAAAAATTAAAGATTTAGTGGGTGAAACTCGTAGTTTGGCGTAGTATTTTTTCATTTGTACAAAAGGTCGAACGCTGCTATTAGAAAAATCTACATTTCCGCATACAATGAAAATGTTTTTTTGCACGAAAAGGATTCCCTTGAGGTAAATCTAATACTTTTTTATACTTACATTATGCTTAGTGGTTTGGATGGAGTCAAAGCTTAAAGAAAAAAAAAAAGAAGAACACCCTTCGATTAACAGTCAACTTATCCGATTGATAACTAGCCTGCATAAAGGAGTCGAAACACCAAGTAGCATTCCCATTGCATTTATTTTATTACGTGTGTTATCTGCTGTACGTTATGAGTACATGTAATGTATAACATTAATCTAAATTTGCTATTATGTCGGACAGCTCGAGCTTGCCCGAAGTTCAGTTAGTTTAAAGCCGAACGTTCTACCGATTTATTTAAAAAAAAAAGAAAGAAAGAAAAAGAAAACACACACACACACACACAACCACACACACCACACACAACCACACACACAACCACACACACCACACACAACCACACACACACACACAGGTTAATTTTTTTTCTCTTGCCGAAAGCGACGTAAAAAATTGGAAAATTGTATTAGAACTTTGCTTTGAAAAAAAAATCTGCATAAGAACTTCAGGCTGCATCAAGGTTTTGAAACAGCAAGGGTCGTTTCTGAAAACTTAACTTTTCGACCGTAAGTTTATTTTTTCTCATTAGCCGGCCTGATAATTTTTAAAATGAGAGGGGAATAATATATAAGATAAGATATTGAATTGAAGTGTTTTTATTTTTGAAAATTTTTACAATTTGTTATCGCAGGCTGCTTGAACCGTTATGACTTTGATGGCAGCACGTGTTCATCATTTAACAGCACGGTTAAAATACAAAATAATTTGAACTAAGCTCTTTGTTAAGCGTAGCTTTTCGAATGTAGTAAAAATATAAGCTGTTTGTTTTTTACAAAAAGAAGAAGAAAATGTAGTTTACCCTTCAAATTGAGGGAGTAATTTTTTTATTTGTACAAAGAGTCAAAAACTCATTAGAAGAATCTATATTTCAATATATGATTTAATTATTTTTTTTTTTCTGAACAAAAAACAACTCTATTGTAGTCTGAAATCCTAAACCTGATACTTATATTTTCGCTTACTCTATGCTTTAATTTTCTTACCGAAGCCAAAGCTGAAAAAAAAAAAAAGTCTTACAATGAAGCTCCATGTTGCATCAAGTTTTCGTAACAGCAAAGAGCTTTTCCATCTCATCTATACTATTCCCTCACATTTGATATTCACTGTTACTAAGTGTTCATTTAATGCGCACTATTTCTCTAATTTTTTTGATGCAGATTGTCCGGACGTAGGCCCGAACACTTATTCTCCTGGTTACCAGGCGAACGCTCTGCCGATCAAGCTATTCAGCTCTGTCGGTCATCGTGCAAGTTAAAGTTATAAATTTAATCGAAATCCTCATTCTGGTTCTTTGAAACAGGTTTTTTGGCAGAAAGAAACAATTTTTAGATCGTGGGTCTTTTTTTCATCAGTAGCCAGCACGATAAGCTCTAAAATAAGGTGTAAATCAAAGAAATCGATCGTGAATGGAGGAAAATCTCGCGTGGAAACCAAAAACAGGCTACAGAAATAATATATAAGGATGTGCTCTGGAAAGTAAAATTAACTTGACTTTCTAAAAGCTCATAAACTTTTGTAAACATATTGGCATTGCGCTTACATTTGTAATCCATTTTTTACCATAGAAATATGCTTTTTTAAATCATTGTCTTCATATTATGTCTATACTTTCAATTCCTTTTTGTAATATCTAAAATGTTTAATCATGTAATAAAAAACTTTTTATTACATGTTTTTAGTTTAACGTGCTTAGGTCATTGAAAATCCTCATATTTCTTATTTTACAACCATTAAGTAGTAAATGACATTACTGACTGCCATTATCCCCAGGGTAGGGGTGATACCGGTCACACACACACACAAAGCTAATTTTGCAATATTTTTTTATTTTTCCAATAGGTAAGATTAGTTAAGGCTCAATTTGAGTCTGCAATAGATAAAATGTATTATATGTAAGCAATTTTGCTTGGTTGCGTTTCAAATTTAACACAAACTAAAGTTTTGTACTCATTTTCCCTTAGGTGACTGCCATTACCCCAGTCTCTGCTACCTGATTACTTACCCTCTCTTACATGATTACTACTTTTTTACTTCATATTATACTTATATAATTAGTACTTATTTATTTCACATGATTACTACTTACTCATTTCACATAGTTACTTATTCGTATATGGTTACTACTTAAGAGATATTGAGGGTTACACAAGCTGAAAACTATAAATTCGCCTCAAAAATGTTGTTGTTTTTACATTGCAAAAATTTCAAAAAATTTTCCTCGAAAATGATGGGCAGCAAATGCACCTAAATTCTGCCTGTAATATATCTGGCAAAAAAAAAAAACAGAAAAGTTTTTTTCCCCATCTTCCAAAAATTAACCTGTAACCTTTCTCAAGAATTTAGAGTCCTTCCCAAGACAATCCAGTTACTACAATAATAAAGATGAAAGTTTTAGTCTGTGGATATCTGTGTCTTTAGATGTCTGTTACGCGAATAGCGCCTAGACCGTTCGACCAATTTTCATGAAATTTGGCAGAGAATTAGTTAATAGCATAAGAGTGAGCACCTTGAAGCGATTTTTCGAAACTTCGATTTTGTTCTTTTTTTATTCCAATTTTAAGAACGTTTTACCGAGCATTATCATAACATGAACGAGTAAATTACCATAACGTGGACGAGCAAATTATCATAACGTGGACAAGCAAATTACCATAACGTGCGCGAGCAAATTATCATAACGTAGACAAGCAAATTACCATAACGTGCGCGAGCAAATCAACATAGAAACTTAGCGAGAAATTCATCATCCCTTATTTGTAAATATACAGGCGAACCAAATGACCTTTTAATTTTCTACTACGAGCAAAGCCGTGCGGGTACCGCTAGTTTGGAGTAAGTCGAAAACTCTCCAAGAAAACTTGCATTTGTTTAGGTAAGCATGTCATCCTTCTCACTTACCACGGAATCTCCTAAAGCATTTTAGCAAAATGGCAAAACTAATTAGGAATTGTAAGTAGATACCTTTCATTGGCAATATTTTTTTCAAAGCTACACAGAATCAAAATACTGCATTTAACCCTCATTTGCCCTGCTTTTAGCCCGAAAATTCTACCAAGTTCTATGGAAAACATATTTTATAAAATAAGAAACACTCAAAAAAAAAAAGGAAAGAAAAGGAAGGAAACGAAAAAAAAGAAAGGTAGAAAATGTGCGCTTTCTTTTGTTACCGGTCTCCCTTTAGGATCTGTCAAAACGAATCAAATGAAATCTCGAAATTGAAAAGCGGATTGAAAACAGGAAAAAAAATCGGAAGTCATTTCCCCTGAGTCTTCCAACAAATGCTTCCATTCACAGCACAATCCGAAGCATTTAGTCTCCGAATATGCAAAAGCAATTCCGTTTTGTTATTTAGACTCACGTGACCGAACCGTTCGATTTCAAACATTTGAGATGTCACATCTTGTAAGTAAATTCCAGATTCTATTATCCAAAACATGTGTTCCTTTTCCAATGAAGCAAAAAGGAGAATATGTTAAGTAAGGTTATTTTTCTGCCTTCATTGAATTCCACCTTTCAGCTTAATGTGTTCAAAATGGAAATAAATCAATTTGAATTATTTTTGTTGTCGATTTTTATCTTTACATAAAGCTCCTAAATGATAAGAGCCTCAAAATCGTAGAGATTCTTTAAAATTCGAATATAAAAGAGCATTTCTTTACCTACTTGATAGTAGATCTCGGCTTTTATGACTTCCGAGATACAATAGAAGGCTTGTGGGAGGAAATCAAATTTTGGCAAAATCGTTTCATCACCAAATGATGACCCCGAGCTTGGATTAATTTCAAATGAAACCGGCACTAGAAACGAGACTTGAATTCACACGAATTATTTTGCTCATCTCAAAGTAGTTGCATGTTATTCTGCCTCTTTTACCATGCATCATATGTCCCAGTGTTGAAATTGGGGGGAAGGAAAACGTTGTTTCCTGAAATACTTGGATTATTGTTGTAAAAAAATTCAAATTTAATCTAAACTGGTTTTTTTTTTCTAAATGAATATTGCCTTTAAAATTAAGGTTGGCATATGCATTCCAAACTGACATTTTTTTCTGTCTAACAAAAATTCGTCGATCATGACATCTACCCTATAAAAAGAGAAGTGCGGTCCCCCCGCTAGCGCCGACTCCATAGGGCTTGGGGGGGCTCAGTCACCCACCCCAATAATTTGTGTATGTGTGTGTGTGTGTGTGTGTGTTAGAGGAAGTAGCAGTGCTTTACTTGAAGAGGAATTTCTTGCTGGGTGTCAGTAACAATTCTGAAGTTCCAAGGAATAAATAGGATTTTATGAAATTCCAAAATTTCAAAGCAAAGACCCTATTTAATTTACTAAAGATGTTCTCCTACCTAGACTTTCCTTTCCCAGATTAAAATGAGAGGTGGAAATTTGATGAACTTCAAAAGTTAGGTTAACACTTATAGCAACAAGCAATATATGTTCACTGCAAGTCTCACTACAAAATAGAACTGTAAAAATGTTTTTGAGACAAGTAACATGATGTAGTTGAACCAGAAAACTTGCATACCAATTTTTAGATTCTTATGACTTGAAAGCGTCATGACACATATTGCTGGTTCAAGCCAATTACATACATCAAAAAATATGTAAAATGGCATTTTCAAAGAACAAAAATCCGAAAATTTTCCGTAGGAAGGTCCCCAGACCCCCTTTATTTGTGGGGGATTTGATATCCCCTTGACCCCTCCCCCTGATGACTTCCGGTCCCTTCAATATTTTTTTCAAGCCCCCAAAGCGCTCTTGGGTCCCCAAAATATTTTTTTTTACAACTACAACAGTGCTCAGTCCTACTATTAATTTGTTTGGTTGAGACAAACTTTTTTTAGCAAATTTTTACTGAACCCACTTTCGTATAAAACAGATTTCTTAAGTTATTTTAATATTTCTAACTGTTGTTGTGTTCCTAGACCTCGAAAAACGTCTGAAAACGTTTACCAATGCCAAGCTCTAACAACTAACTAGAATAATAACATACTCTAGGTGAACTATTTGAGCATATTGACTACAACCAACGCATAAACTCAATTAACACTGGGGAGTCTTCTGCGCTCCAGTAACATGCAGAGTTATCAACTGATGAGGAATAGTTATTAAGTCAACGTTTTTCAGCTCAGACTAAATATTTGACTTCAGCATAGAAATCTACTATCATAAAACAATAAGGGGTTCTAAAACTTTGTTAGTTTCCACAATACTAAGTAAATATCTGCTTTCGCATAGCAAATGAAAAATTCTTTAAAACAGAATCAAGACATTTCTTCAATTTCTTTTATCAGTATAGTTTTCACTAAAATTAAACGATAAGAAAGTGCAGAAAAAGATAAATAGAAATATACTAAAGTAAGAAATTTTCATGAAAACACATTTGCTTTCTCTAAAAATGCTATGAAATGAAAAAAAAAAAATGATACATATAAATCAAGTGAACAAAATGAGACATAAGAAGTTATGATTGAGGTTTTTAGATTGGTAAGAATGAAACATCTACTGGATAACTGTGTACTAAAAACTTAAAAATGGAACGATAAAAATAATGTTACGTTCACTGATAATCGTATATACTGCCGTGCTAAGCACAGATGTGGTATCTGCACATTTTGTTGAAATTGAGTCATTGTCACCTGGTAGTTTTTTTTTTCTTTTTTTTTTTTCTTTTTTTGCGATTTGTGAAAGCGAATTATTTAGAAAAGCTGTAGGAAAAAAGTAGTATCTTCATATTTTGCTCAGGATATTTGATCGTAAGTGACAAATACTAAGATTTTAAAGTGCTTTGCGACCGTTATCCTTTTCTTTTCTTAGTAATGATGTAGTTAAAACTTTCATTTTTTAGTAATGCAGAATTTATTAATGTAGCAGTTTATTGTAACAGCGTACTAAAATTTAGTTTACCTATTAATTTAATCGTCGATATAGGTCGATAATTAAAAAATGTTGCGATGTGTCATAAATGCTCACTTAAATGATAAACTTTTCGTTTTTAAATGTTTATTTAAAATGCAAATTCTTAGAAATGAAATTGCACGTAAAATGTTCATGTCTAATTCTTTTCTACGAAAAAAGGATTTCACTCTACAGCCAATTATTTATTCTTTTAAGTATTGTGTGCTGTCAAAATTTTCTTCACGCTTAGTAAATAAATCTTAAAGGTAAAATATTATTGTCGCATAGCAATGATTACATAAAAATTCAACTTATTATATTTATCCATGTTTGTTTTAACAATATAAAGTTTCTTCTGCTGTCAAAACTACAACAAGCTCAGTTAATGAAAATAGAGAACAGAAAATTACTATGGTTTTACACAGATCTAAATGTTTGAAATTTTGAAGGTGGTATTTTTCGGAAAGCAGATTTTGTTAGATTTGTATTAACAAAATAAAGCGAAAGCTAAGTCTCTTAGACGTAATAAAAATGTTTCCAGTATTATTTAATGATACATTAAGCGTGTTTTACTAAGCTATTTTTCTCGTGCTGATACCCCTAAACCAGACTAGTAATAGTCACTTGCGGTGATTTTACCTAGTACAGGTGGTTATCAAAATAATGAAAACACTTGAGATTTATAAAGAATTTCTTATTAGTATGGTGTAGGACCACTTTTGGCATGTAATAAAGCTTGGATTCACTGAGGAATCGATTCAGGCAAGTGTTAAATAGTGTTCAGCGGCATTCTGTACAATTCTTTATGGAGATATTGGGAAAATTCTGGACGAGACGCTGGTGGAGGATATCGATTCCGTATCGATTGCTCTAAGTTCAGTTTCATAATAGTTCAGACAGTGCTGCTCAAGGCAGATGTTTAACTGCATCCTCGTATTCATCAAACTATGATTGGACAGGTCCTGCTGCATGGATAGGTGCATTATCATCTTGGAAAACTCCATCTCCTTCAGGAAACAAAGTCTGCATCATAGGATGGATGTGGTCAGCTAAAATATCTCTATATATGTTCCCAGTGATCCTTCCATTCAGAGTTACGACTGGTCCAGCGAAAAATCACGACATAGCTGCCCATATTATGACAGATCCTCTTCCATGCTTAATAGTTGGAAGCATCAGAATCAAGATCATACGCTTCTGCTGGTGTCTTTCAAACGCGTACCCGGCTTGTAGTAAAGAAAAGTGGCAAATACCATTCGTAAGAACATATTACTATCTTCCACTCATCAATCAACCAGAATTTGTGAGTGTGGTTCCTCTATATAGACGACGTTTAGCATTAAAATCTGTGACAAATATTTTGGGAGTCGCTACTATGCCGTAAATGATCTGTTTAAAGTTGTGCCTTATAACTGTAATCACTCACACTGGTGAATCTCGATGGTGATTGAGTTCTGTGGCCACTTTTGTTGCTATTGTTCACTTTTTAGACACTACAAACCGCTTCAATATCCGTCGATTTATTTCACTGAGCTTCTCTTTCCGCCCAATATTTTGCTTTGCCGAGCTTGTCTTACCGCGCTGGGTGTATGCTGCCATGACTTTAGATACTGTACCTTAAAAAATGCCGAAATGTTGAGATGTTTCAGTTACACTTGCGCCAGTTAGATGCGCTCCAACAATTTGGCCTCTTTTAAAATTTGAGAGGACCGACATTTCACGTTCCTGAATAAAATCCAAGAGTTCCAGAACTTCAATTAAGCCACCATATACTACCAGAACATATATATTGCTAATTACAAAAAACGAGGTATCTAGTTTTATTCTTTATTACGTACGAAGCGCATTCAAAAATGTCACTTTTATTCACGAGTGTTTCCATTATTTTGATAACTACCTGTATATGAAAATGTTATTAAAGAGAAAGTTAGTCGTCACTGTATTCATTTTTAATAAGAACTTTTACAAAAATGCGCACTTGCATAGGTTACATCAATTATTTACAAAACGACTACCTGGTGTTGAACTTAAAATTAAGTCACAAATCAAAGAAATGAGTTTCGAAACTTTAATCACGAATTTATCATTTGCTCCACTGTAGATACTACACCATTGTGTGAATTAATGGAATCAAGTAGGGAATTTTTAATTTTCAAATTTTTTAGGTTGTTCAATCTTTGTTTATAACAGCTGTTTAGCGTACCAGTTGAGTAGGCGCCATAACCTCACGTCTTTTTGTCATAAATATTGTTTAAGTGTTATTAATTTCTTCATATTTTTGCTGTTTTTCTCAATTCAGTCACTTTTTATCTTTTTGTTAGCCATGGATATTTTTTCACGGAAGAGGCATGCCATAGTAAGATTGAGTGAAAATCTGAATGCACAACAAAAGAAAAAATGATTTGTGCTTTGCTAAAAGCATGGTTAAGCGACTAAAGAATTCATGAAAAGTGCAAAACTCTAGTTGACTCTACGGTGCTTTACAAAAAGGGGGAGGACACTAAGTGGTGATTTTTATTTTATAACTAAATGATGTAAATAAAGGTGATTTTGTAAAAACATTGGCTTTATTCCATTATTTTTCACAAGGGCGGCCATACGTGCTTAGCTCGGCAGCATACGTAATACAACTTTATGAACGAAACTGATTTTACCACTTGAACTCTGCAACGTTTAATAGCAAACATTCAAAAGTACTCTGTTAAACATCAAATATTATACAAAAAAAATATTAAAATTTTACTTCTTTCTTAGTAAGTTAAGATATATAAGTATTTCCGTAAAACAAACATAGAAAATTATAAAGAAATCAGGATTTTAAGCTCTCACATAGTCTGCTGGCACAATTGATAAGAGCAAAGGAAAACCCGCAAACAAACCTGAGGATTTGATTCTCAAACAAACCCAGAGAACAAAAAAGGAAATATAACTTCTCTAGAACCACTATGTTGTCATAGCAACAACTGCAGAAGAAAGTATCTTTCGCTTTCCCCATGGGATTGTAAGGTTAGAAAGGGTTATTCTTAACTGTTATTCGGAACGTTTGTGGTCACACTTAAGTAAAAGTGAGTCGTATAACGATACCTTACTAAAACAAAATAAAAATATAGTTTCTACTCGAGGTTTTTTTTTTTCCTTTATATTTTATTCTTGGTTAGTATGTTTAGATTAAGCCATCGATATGATAAAAACATAATGGTAAAAGAAAGTAGAATAATTCTAAAACGATGAACTGAATTAAAAGTAAAATATAACCCTCTTATCATATTGCCGTGGGCAGGTAAAGGGCAGTAACTAAATTTTTTACTCTTTTTTATTTCCTTTTACAACTAGTATGTTGTGGCCATCACGAAACTTTCTTCTATATTTTTCTTTTTTTTTTTCTGATCCCTCCCCATGCTTGACGAGGAAGCAATATTCCCAACAAAAACAAAATTACACATGCAAAAACTTGACGACCATCCCAATGTCTGAATTATTGCAAAAGCAAAGCAAAGAGCAAAAATTGAAAGTTATTTTAAAAGCCTTGCTTGAAATAATTACAAATATTTTATGTGTTAACAAACATAAGATGGCAACAGTTAAAAATTTTAAATCATTGAGATAATATTTCCGGTCATTTCCATACAATTAAAATCACGAGAAATACGCAGACGACAATCTATTACGATTTATCTTTCTTATTGTTGCATTAATAAAGCTATTTTTATTCGCAAAAAAAAAAAAAAAAAAAAATCAACACCTCTTGGAGCGATTGGCGTCAAAATTGAACCAAAGCCTGTTTACATATGGATTCACATATATTCCAAATTTCAACCAGAACGTAGCATTACTTCTTGAGATAGGGCACTCACAATGGAAAAAAAGAACGGGCGATTGCGCTACCCACTTTTTAGCTGTTGACACCAAAATAAAATCAGCTCTTATACCCACTAAGGGCTACTTGCCGATAAATTTTCTTTCATTCCGTTCATTATTTCTTGAGATACAGCAGTCACAATTGACGACAAAAAACGTTCTATAGCTCAACCCCCGTTTGAGTTATTGACACCAAAATTGAATCAGCACCTGTTCCTGTTAATACCAACATATGGACCAAATTTTGTTTGATTCCGCCAGTTACTTCCTGAGGAATAGCAAGCACGCGTAACTCGAAAAACGTCCCATTGCTCCACCCCCCTTGGAGGAATTCGCGCCAAAAACTAATGGGCACAAGTTCACATAGTGGCACATACGTGTACTAAATTTCGTTCGATTTCATGCGGTAGTTTTTGTTGTAGAGCGGCCACAAAAAACTGGTCACACACAGACGTGACACACATACACACACACATACACACACACATACAGACAGACAGACATTTTCCAAAAATGGTCGAAATGGACTCAGCACACCTCAAAACGTTCGAATCCGTCAAAATTCGAAATTCGAAAATTTGCACGAATCCAATACTTTCTTCTATATATTAGATATAGAAGAAAGTAAAAAAGGAAGTATTGTATTCGCGAAAAAATTTTCACTCAAAAATCGACCTTAATTTCCATTTTATTCACCCCCCGAACGAATGTTGAGTTTTTTTTCGACTCGACCACACGTGGATAAGCGCCTAAGATCATATAGACACTCGAAATATCAATTTTGACGATTCCCGAGTTAATTACACGATTTTTTTCGTGACGTCTTTATGTACGTATGTATGTGCGTATGTGCGATGGTGCGG